>NC_071467.1:66199611-66501444 GCF_028500815.1 Rissa tridactyla | reverse complement strand
AACCACCAGATTTTATTCTGATACAGGCTAGAATCAACAAAGAAATAGCAGCATTTGCTTGTACACCAGTTGTGCAAATGAAAGATAGGCAAGACTGTAGGCATTTTTTAGATGATAAATGAATATTTCTTCAATTGGGCTGTAGCAAGTTGAGCTGATGTTCAAAGGTGACTAAAAATCACTTTTAAAGCAAACAAATGCAAGATTTTCGTGTTTTGTTTGAGTTTTGAGTAAAAGAAAAATCCTGAATAAATTATTTAAAGAGTTCCTACATTTCTCTGTCCCTGGACAGAGATCTTTAAAAGGCACTCGGGCTGCAAGAATGCATTCCTGTGAGGAACTGAAGCTTCCTTCTCCAACAAAGGTTTTCATTTGTTTATCAATTTTAGTAATATTAGTAGACTGTGAATTTCATAATGGTATTAGACAGATGACCAGTCAGGACATACTTACTGGCAAAAGAGCAGAAATTAAAGTCCTTAGCTTCTGCTTTTTTCTTTATTCTTCGAGGTGTGTTTTTGTGGGTTGTTTTTTTGTGTGTGGTTTTGTTTTTTTTTTTTGTTAGAATGGAGTTATTTACAGATATTCATTTGTCATTTGTTGTGTTATGCTAAGAAAACACCAACATACTACATGAACCAAGCTAGAACTGGGTCTAGAATACACACTCAGCTTTTTATAGTATTCAACACCATGCTCTTCACGCCTTATTGCTGTTTCTCAGAACTGGACTATTTCTTCTGAGCAAGTATTCCAGTGCAGGTGTACCCCTTCCCAAAATGCTGATAATTAAATACCTTCATCCTTTATCTGTTGCATATGATACAGAGGAAGGAAACGTGGTTAACTGTTTCATTTGAGTATCTTAGATGAAGGGTCAGCAGTTAACATCTTTAGTCCTGTTCTCTCAACTGTTTTTAAAGTAGAGATCTTGCTGGATTTGAAAATTGCTGGAATCGCTTACTTAAGTGCCCTTAAGAAATGGAAGAAATGAGATTTGCCGTTTGTTTTCTGTGCAGGAACTGACAGAAGAAGGCCTTCCTTTTCTCATTCTTTTCCACATGAAAGATGACTTGGAGAGCTTAGAGAAATTCCAACAAGAGGTTGCACGACAGTTAATAAGTGAAAAAGGTTTGCAGTAACTCCTACTACTTCTTGTTTTTACTGGTATAATTTTTTTCTGGCAAACTCGGTAGAGTGGAAGCAAAGGCCAAACAGAATCCTAGCTTTAAAGCTCTTGAGACTGAAGGGTTTTTTGTACTTTTGACAATGAGGACCGACTCCTCTGGAAATTATTAAAATAGATACACAATTTATTAGTAAGTAATTGTCTCAGAAAACCTTCTTGTCTAAATGACTTCATGCAGCTTGAGAAGGCATTAAACAAAACTTCAGTTTGTATTGTGGCCAAAAACATTTTAAGAAAATCCATTATTTTGGTGGTATTAGTTATTTAAATCTATTTTTCAAGTTTGTTCTATCTATCTGATATCTCCACCTTTGTAATACTTATGAAAGTGTTTAGGGTTTCAAGCTAATAATAAAAAAAATCTTGGATTTTTGTCTGCTCACAATTTTAAGGTACAATAAACTTCCTCCACGCTGACTGTGATAAATTCAGGCACCCACTCCTCCATATTCAGAAGACTCCAGCAGACTGCCCTGTTATCGCCATTGATAGCTTTAGGCACATGTACGTCTTTCCAGACTTCAGTGACTTGTCGTAAGTATTTTTCTTTGTGCATTTTAATTTGAGAAGAACAAAGGAAAAGACATGCGCTCATATTTTAATCAGTACTATGATAGGAAGATGAATAAATCTGCGATAGGTAAGGCTGCCTGCGTGCGATTCAGTGTCAGAGCCTTAAAAGCGATATGAATTGGTGTGAAGTCGTGGTTTAAATGGAGTTGCATTGCTTTATGCAAGAGAATCTCACATTAAGTTTTTAGATGCTGCTCTTTTATTTCAAAGTTTTGCTATTTTCTGTAGTAGTTAGGCATTTGGAGCCTGGTGTGGTATTTTTAGTGGTGATCTAGATATATCAATTAACCGTAAAATGTTTAAAATACTACATGGAATGTTGTAAGTGCTGTGTTATGCAATAATTACTGTAAAACGCGCCATGTAAGAATTCCTAGCCTGCTGGTTTGTTTTTTCTTGCTGTGCAATTCCAGCCTTCCTGCATTAGTCTAAACCTGGAAAGCTGGCAGAGAAATCCTGGTTGCATGGATTTCCAAAATTTTCCACGTGCAGCTTGGAAATGGCTGATTATAGGCACGTTATCTGTATAAAATATGTGAGAGAGAAGTATCAGGGTGCTTAGGTGAAATACCTCTTTGATAATCCTCTTTACATCAGCCTATATCCTTATGTTGCACTGCCTTGGAAACAGATGTTCTGTCTCCTGGGGTTCAGTTGAGGAGTGAAGATGTGTAATTGTTACCTTCAGGGACCTTCAGCATGAGACAAGTGTTCTGTCTTTGTCTTCAGGTTGTGTGTTAAAGTCCAGTTTCTGTCTCAAAGGAGGTACCTGTATATACGCCGCTTGTTTAGTCCTGGTTACATGCTTAGGCTTTGGGACTTGAATTTTTGCCCATTCATACTTGTAAAAACTCAGGGTATTTAATTTTTGTCAAAGCCAAGGATTCGAAGCTCAGACTTAGCATGCAATGTCAACGTCACCCCATGTCTAATTCTGCCATTCCAACAGGCGTTTTTCTACCTGAAATGTTGACATTTGGAAGGAGAGATCTCCCTGTAATTCTCCACAGGCTTATACTTAAGATGTAGTCTCTGTTTGATGTATCTCAAATAGTGCTTTTCAAATATCTACAGCTACGTACGTGGAAACTCTGATAGTGACTATTTTTCTACCTCTTCCCTTCTTTGGAAGATCATGTTCACCACGTATGCTGGCGCTTAAAAAAAAAAAAAAGCAGCGGGATATTTGCATTTTGAAAGCACCCTTTTTATTGTGACTTTTGAAACAGCCCTAAAATAAATTAATATCTCTTAGAGGGGAATAGAGATGTTTTAGTTTAGGCTTTCATGTTTTGTTTCTGTGAAACACTATCAGAATAATAAAAGCTACTTGCTTGTTTGTACACCGATTGTTACATACAAATGAAGATGAGAGAGAGAGATCTCGGGATTGTAGGCAGTTGCTTAATGATAAATAATTATTCAACCTTACTCTAGGAGATTGAGCTGATACTTAGAAATACCTAACAAACAGTTTGGAAACAAGGAGAGCTTGGAACTCCTGGGGTGGTACTCTTGTGTGTGTTTGTGTGTGTATGTGTGGTTTGGATTTTTGTTTTGCTCTTGTTTTGTTTGGTTTGTTGGGTGATTTTTTTTTTTTTTTTTTTTTTTTTTTTTTTAGTAATAGGTAAAATCTGAATTCTGAGACTTTCATCTACCTGCAAGGATTTCTGCCACTTTAGTACATTTTCTGGATTCTTTTACAAACTGGCCCCAGACTGTATCTTATAACCTCAGTGCTGCCACCAACCAATAGGGTGTGGATATGGTACTTTCAGAACTGGCCCACTAAAAGATTTCCTCTCTCTTCAGGGAGTTATCTTCTTGGAGAATAGCCACTTCCTAAGCAAATGAGAGCACCACCTAATTTTTTGTCCTCATACTTCGGCCACCTGGCCCTATTGATCCTGCTGTTCCAGGTTGGAAATGATAGCAGGGAGCGTTCAACAGATCAGCTGTAGCTTCTCAGGGAGAACTGGCTGAGCTACAAGAGGCTGTAGGCGCCAGATGCCCTTGCGGCGTTAGGAAAGGAGAAGAGGTTGGAGGGGAATGTCTCCAGCAGCGTGCCTGACCTAGAACAGGGCAGGAGCCCAAGGTAAAGCAGGGAGCAGAGATTCCCTACAATCGGGCTGGAATTAACCCCCTTCTCTCCATCGGCATTATCCTGATCTTACCTGGGAAGGGAAGAGACCCCTCAAAGTACCACTGTAAAACTGATTAGTTAGACGTTGCTGTCGTGATACCCTCTGACTATATTATACTACATTTTATCCACAGAATTTTCTGATGTTCTGAAATCCTGCCAATAGCCCGTCTGACCACACTTTGTCCCTCTTTCCTAAATATAATAATGGGTCTGATGAAAGACTCCCTACAAAACCTGTCTCCATTCATACATTACCTTTTGATTGCATGCATAGTGCTCACGTTGTAGGTTGACGTTTTTTAATCTCATCTTTAATACTTATGAGATAACTCTTCATTTCAGGCTTTTTCGCCTATTTGATGTTTCACAAATAAAATTGGATGCTGTAGTTTAGCACGTTTGCTGTGGGTGACAGTAGATGATCTCAGATTAGATTTACATTGATATCCTCTTAGCGCGTATCTCTAGTGTATATGCAGTTGCTGAGGCACTAGAGAGCCTTTCAAAGATGTTTTGTCAATACTGCTCCCCAACTGTCATTTGTATCTGTAAACTGTGCATTTGGAACCTGCTGTTCCCTCTTACATTATGGTTAGTGGGGAGCTGAAGCGAGCATACAATGAAGTTATCGGCTAGTACAACTCTGTGGGAGTTATTGAAAAGATGAAATACTTGCTGTGTTCTCAAGAGACAGTGGAAAGAAAAAGAAGCTGGTAGGATACCTTAACAAACCATTTGGCTTCCTGTCCTCTATTAATCACCTAAAAGTGGACCTAGTGTGCTAGCTAAAGAGAAGTTGGCTGCTCTAAACAGTGCACTTTAAATCTTCTGTGTTTGGACTTAACTTGTAATAAACATGGGTGTTTCTGTTGGATTTGTTCCAGAGTTCCAGGTAAACTGAAGCAATTTGTACTAGACTTGCATTCTGGAAAATTGCATAGAGAGTTTCATCATGGCCCTGATCCAACTGATGTAGCACCTGGTCAGGTAAGTTTACAACAAATACATTTAATTTGGCCATTTAATAGAGACCTTTTTTTATTCCTTGTCAGAGATGTACTTTCTAGTATGTGTTACTTTTAACTTCAGCCTCTTGAAAGATAAATCTGTTTATAGAAGCAAAATGTTGCCCCTTCTGCTTGGCTCTTCCTTTAACTTCCTTTAGGTAAAGGCAGGGAGAGCATTAGGGGAAGTGTGTACCTGTTTGCCTTGAATAAGGGAAGAGACTAAGAATATATATATTTTCTCCACTGAAACAGAAGCTCTAGGGCTAGATGACTGACCCTTTTGAGCTCATAGAGCTGCTCTTATGTTCTCACGTGATTTCAGTGCAAAACCTGATGATACATCATAGATGCATTATTTCCCACATGACACACTATGAGAGGGTGCTTCGGAGCAATCAATTGATTGAACGTTTTATATATTTACTCATAGTCACCAATCCAAGCAGGAGGCAGATTATTAGAGCATCAGCAAAAGACTGATAAGCAGTCTGACAGGGCTTATTACTTTTATTAATTCAGTTAACGACCGGCATTAATAGTGGTCACGGGCTGCGTTTTTCAGTTTGGATTCCTCACTGTTCTGCTCAAAGGTTGTCATGCTGTACGTCGTGCTGTACAATTACATGCCTGGAAGTCAGTCCTAGGATCTCCTCAGGAACACAGCAATTAGATCCTTGTCTGGAGAAAACTCAGGAGCACCTCGGTGTTTAGTTTAATCCAAGAGGCAGAAATGAAAGGACATTACCAGCCCCGATTCCCTCTGCTCAGCCCAGTCTTCTGTGTCTTGATGAGCCTTGTATCTTCTTGGTACACCACTCAGCTCATATGTGCTTGGTGTCATGTTGAAAAGTGCAAATCTAACAGCCTGTCCGGCAACCTTCTCATTACCTCAGGCACTTTCTAAAGAAGTAACTGTTTTTAAACGCTCCTATTAAGTTGTATGTTGCGTCACTTAAGGCTCAAACAGCCACGTTGGTCCCAGAGGAGACCCGGTGCCCTTGTGCTGGGGTGCCTTGTGCCATCCCAGAACCTGTGGGTGAGGGACAGAAAGGGTTTATGGCTACAAGCTCATTTTCCTGATAACGTGTGGCATGTGGTAAGGGAAGTACCGCGCTAAGCCGTGTGAGTGCAGCTTCCTGGTGCCCTGCTCAAAGTTAAAAGATTTAAAGGTGTGAAGGCTCTGGAGGGCTTGCCTTGGGCCAGGAGAATGACAGCTTTTGAATGCTGTCGTGACTGGCTGTGAAAAACACGCGGGCTGAATTGTCTCAGCAGTAATTCATTTAAGTGGTAACCCCCTCCCCGTGTTTCTCAGGAATTCGTTGAGCAACCGGAATTCAGGTCAACGGGAGGAGACGGAGAAAACAGGGCTGGAGACCGAGGCGTAGGCCAGGCAGTCGGTCAGCTCGGAAGAGACGCTCTGAGGCAATTGCAGTCTGGGGGAGGCTTAGCCAGGGAGGGAGGAAGCCTGCCGAGCCTCTGGATCCTGCTGCCTGTCTGGGCACAGGCTGGTTGCCTGGAGCTGCCGGCTTGCTTTTTGTCTCCATTCTGCCTTGAAAAATGCACGCAAAACCTGGGATGTTTACTTTCTCATCTCCATATGGCATCCTGCCATCTTGTGGAAGATGGGTATGCCTGTGCCAAGGAAATACTGGCCTTAACTAAACTGGAGGCTGCTGGTTTAGGTCATGTACGCCCCTTAAATTGCGTGTTTGGGGTTTTTTTAGTGTTTTTTGTTTCCGTAGAAAACAAATTCTGAAATGTTTTGGCAGCAATGGCATTTTTGCCCTGGTATACCTCAAAACCAAACACACACAAACCGGAATACCTTCAAAGCAAGTGGTAGATAGACTCAAATCTACAAAGGGGTGCATTTGAAATACTAAGTCACTTGTACAGAAACTTGTGTGATGGCCATTACCTTTGAGATGTGCCAACAAAAAGGAATATCCTTAACTGATGGTGCTTAATTAATATATGTGTGCGTGTGTATTCCACCTTCTTGGGACTTACAATGTGCCTTCCAAAAGAAAAAAAAAAAAACCAAACCAACCACCCTTCAATTTGCAAGAATTCTGGGCATTTGTGCACTCCCATAATTCATGTTAGAAGTTCATTTAATGGAAGTGTTTGCTTGTTAGACTCATTTTAATAATCAGTTTTACTGTTTGTTCTGTTTTTCAGCCAATTCAGGATTTAGCAAGCAGCCCGCCAGAGAGCTCATTCCAGAAACTGGCACCCAGTGAACATAGGTACACCTTATTGAGGGAAAAAGATGAACTTTAAAAACTTGAAATAATCTTGCAAGCCTTTCAGACAGCAGCATTGACTTCTGTGTGGTGGAAATAGTAAACCTATATTTTCATAATTCTATGTGTATTTTTATTTTGAATAAACTGAAAAATAATTTTTTTCTCCCCAGGCTTGTAAATACATTTGTTTGGTGGGTCATTCTCTACAGCATCTTTCAAACAGTACGTTCCTAATGCTAGAGTTAAAATATCAGAGACCCATCCAGACTCTTGATCTAACTCTGTTCTGTAAAACTTTTATAATCCAAATGAAGGTATCCTTGCCAGAGACATGCTGTTAACTTGCACTATCCCATTAAATAGGACTTTTGGGTTGTTTTCTGTGTAACCTTGGTAGTATGTGCTTTTTCTTCTTCTTCTTCATGTGAACAGCTATCCTGGTAATCTATTTCTTTGTCACATTTTTCTCCAACTTAAGAGGGTCTTCTATTCTGGATACTTGGGAGGGGAATAAATTAAAGTTTTACAGAATCTCGTGTGGTGCTTTACTGGGTGTAAATGTCTAAGCGATTAAACGATTCTATTAAAATACCAAGTGAGGAAAGGAAAAGTTTTCATGATAATGGCTGTACTTTGAAAGAAGGAGTTGTATTGACCTGCTCTGATTTCCTGGAACTCGTAAGATTGTTGTATTATCCACACGGTTGTGTTAGAAGAACATGAATGTTGGAAACCCTTCAAAGTAGGAACGGGCTAGGGCTAGGCTGCCATCTTAGTTTTGTCAGTCTTAAATTAATCTCTGTATGTATGTGTTATGATTAGTCTTTTTTTTTTTTTTCTTTGGGTCCCCACGTTCCTGGCAGACATTTACTTTCTGAACAACCACTGCAAATTTTCCGTTAATTCTTTTTGTCTGGCCTGTGCCTTATTTATTGTATATTCTTTGAATTCTGCTCTAAAGGCATTACTACTTTCCTTGTGGGCTTTTCTGTTGTGCATCATACCAGAATACAGGCTTTTCTCTGTGAATCTTGAAGCTGTTTGAGAGATGAACGTATAGAAACTGTAAGATGGAAAAATACCTGTTAATTTGGGGTACACTGCTGGAGATTAATTAATATTGGATTTGTACAGTACACTTACTACAAAGAATCACGGCCCATGACTTGAGCCCCCAAGGTTTAGTGCTCTTTGAAGCAAGCTTGTTCTCTGAGTAGTGGCCCGCTGGGTTCATGTTTACTTCAGTGAGAGCCCCAACTTCTGCAGTTCACAGCTCAAGGTTCCTTTTGCCTTCTGCTAGATGCCACCTATTTGGTTATTGACAGTCACCAGACACGGTCCATTGCAGCTGTAGCAAAAGTTGATCCCAAGAGGCTGTTCTATCATGCCCCTGCAGCAAGAGGCACGTGAGCTTTCTTGGGGGGGGGGGAAGTTGCTGGTACCAGCCACCACGAAGCTATAGCTGAGCAGATGCAGAATCGGTAGCTAGATTTTTGTTTACAAGCATACCTTTTTGTCAGTTTTGTGACTCTGCATTTTGGAGTGCACATTAAGTGCTTGAAAGCCAGGTCTTCTCCTGCCCCATCCTCCATCTCATTGCCAAATCAAGCACTTGTCATACCACCTTCCAGCTGGAATCCAAAGGATGTCAGCAGAGGATGGTTTTAAGGCTGCCACTTGTTATCTGCAGGTGGTGTTACAGAACTTCTGGAGCTGTTCAGGCACCTGAAATTTTAGTCAATTCCTGCACGGTGCCTAGAAGGAGTCATCTTACTCTTTTGAGATTCCCGTTTTTCCTTGGGATTCTTACCTACAAATGCTGTTTGGTAGAAGACATCTAAACTTCTCTTACCAGAAAGAGATGCTACCTCATCATACATCCAACAGTCCTCCACCATTTCTTAATCCAAGTTTGCTTTTCTGAGTAAGGACTCAAAAATTTTTGAGTCTTGTTCCCGGAGCTTTGGCATCCCAGCACTAGGTAGAGAATTAGATGGAAGTTTTATGGCAGTTATGCACTCAACTCATTTCATTCTGTATTCATTAGAGGTTGAAGAGCTAAAGTCCAGATATGCCTAATGTGATGTTGTTAATCACTTGAACTTTTGAAGTATCTGATGATCCAGAGAATTTGTGTAGAGAGAGCATATGCTAGATGAAATGCAAGATGCGTTTCAAATTGAGCCCTTCAATTCTGATCATCTACATCATTGGTTTTAACCATTCGGTGCTCAGCTAACCACGTCCTTCAACATTTCTCGAGGCTTTCATGGGAAGCTGTCAAACGATATTAGCGTTATCCCCATATGGAACAAAACCATTCCAAACTCCCTTTTTAATGAGTCCATTTCTGAGCTAGCGTATGTGTATGAGTAACACAAGTTCCTAAAATGTTGCATGCATCTAGTAAATTTCTGTCAATGTAAATATTTCAATAGCTGAAGCACATGTTTGGTAACTCTGTTCAGGATTCTTAAATCCTGGTAATGCAATTATTTTAATAATACAAAATTTGTGAGGGATTAGTCTTTTAGATGCTGAAAGGAAATAAACCCTGACGTTGTCAATAAATGCTACAACCAGTCTCATAGGCAAAAACTTTTTATTTGGTCTGAAAGAATTACGTATATCTTACATACCTAGCAATTTAAATGCTAGTTTGGTTACTCAGATGCCCGTGTTTCTTCACATATGTAAATAACCCATCTATTTTTAAAAAATCATAGCTTAAATAATAGTCTCCCAAGTCTAGTGTGTGCACAATGTTTTGAAATTGCTTCCTTAAAGACACAAGGAGGAAGAATAGTTTTTGTGCTAGACATTTCATAAGATGAGCGTATACCAAGCTGAATTTGTATAGCCCATGGCAGGAATCCAGTTTCATGAATTTAGATTGTCCTGGCGTTAGTCCAGCTTGGGGGAAGAGGGTGGAGTCCTCAGTGTCTCTGGTGTGGCTGCTGTCATTTAAATGCACAAGGTTTCAACGCATACAGTAGAAAAGCAGAGATGGCTTTTTAAAACATACAAAGAATCAACCACAGTTTTTGATGAAGAACGCTTTTTTTTTTTCCTTTGTTTCTTCCTTTAAATGTAGAAATTACATATCAAAGGAATGAACAGCCTTATATGAAGTTGTTACAAGCTCATTTAACGTGTTTACATCCATTTAAAGAAAAGCGCTTTTTGCCTGACAGGAGCAAAAGAGCTGAATTACTTGGTTGATGTTTTCCACTCCAGCTGATGTTACAGACGTAGGCACTGTGGCTTTAACACACGCAGTTCTGACAATGTTTGCAATTACCTGTGAAAACTATTCTTGCACACGTTGCTTCCCTGAGCCTCAGACCTACTTAAAATAGACACAGTGCTCTGACTGAGAGCAATTTCAATCGTATCTTAAAAGTAACAAGGAAGAACTGTTCAGAAAAAGATATTTGTGCTGTAACTAACAGTTGCTTACAGTGGCTCTAGGCACAAAACCCCATCAGCTGTCGTTAGTAGACAGTTATTTCCAATGATGATATCGAAGTACTGGTTAAGAAAAGGGAGCTCTTTCTATAGTCCGCTTCCTTATACAGTGTTCCCTGCTAGGGAGCCTTATCACTGAACGCTGACTTCAGCGTTCACCTCATAAAACTGGACTCGAGCAGAGCTCAGGACGAACTGAACAATTTAAAAACTTTAAAAAGCAGCTTCCCAACCTCAATTTCTGTTCCCCCGAACAGTAGCAGCAATAGTGTGGGAACTGTCCTGGAAGGATGGAGGTAGGACCATGTGCTGAACAGTAGATTATGTGACAATAGTAAGATTAAGTAATAATAAAAGGATGTTAACACTCCTGTATTTAAAAATGGAAATTTCAGAAGCAAAAGGCTTCTTAAGCAGCAAAATACGGATGGTAAGAGTAACAGGCGCCCGCTATAAAAAGCTAGCAAAAGCACCAACAGAATTGTGCCCCATCCAGGCTCCACGGCGTGTCCCAAAATCTTGAAAAGGCTGAGAAGCTACTCTACTGCGTGAGCTGAAGCAGAAGTTTCGGAACTGCCCAGCATGCAGGAGGTGCGCAGCCGACCCAAAGAAGTATAGTTTATTGTAAATGGTAGCAGGTTGGCATTTGCAAAACAGTCCCATCATCTGGGGACGTCAGCTGAGACTGGCACCGTTTTGGCACTGTTTAAAGGGCCTCGCTGCTTCACCATCCTTTGACCTGGTGCCTAATGCCACCCTTGAGAGACAGGAAAGACTGCCTCCCAGGGAAGCTCTCTGGCTCTCCCCCCAGAGCGCTTGCTGGTGACAGGAGATGAGAAGCAAGGGCAACGCCTGGCATTAAGCGCTGCTTAAGTAAGCTGAGGCTTCAGGCTCAGGATGCCAGATCGTGTCACTTCATCCTGTACGGTGTTCCCAGGACAAGCCAAGGAGCTGAAGAGCCATGGAAAATGTTTTCTTATTCTCCTAGAGCAGTCCCGCAGGGTTGCTGCTTAGACTGTTTAATTCTTAACTATACTTTGAATGAGTCTACAAATTTTAATTAAAAAAAGCACCTGGAAAAGGGGAAAAGCTGCTTATGATGCTGATCTAATTTGGCTGATGGAGGCAGATGTGGGATACGCATGAGGCTTTTTTCCACATCGCTCACCCAACATTTTCACCTTTTCCTATGGCAGCTAACGCTGTGTGTTACTGAACAGGTATTGCCAGTCATATCCTGGGGGTACACACAGGAAGGTTTGGGAATCCAGATAAATTAGAGTAAATATAAAATACTATGACAATGAAAGATAGAGCTTATTTCTTTTTCTTTAGAGCACTATAATAAAAGCTCCGGCTTCTGGGGGGTGTTCAGGGGAAAGCACTAGGGTTTTCCACATACCTCCCTTTGTATTGTCTGCAAGACACTTTGTGCAAATTTGGCATGAAGCACCTGTCACCCATCATTAACAGCTGCGCATATAGCTCACCTAAGAAATTTATAATTAAAAGTTATCCATATAATATTCAAAGGACTGATGTCACCACATCGGAAAAGAGAAATTCGGACATGTCCATTTCACCCCTCCCAAGTAACAGTACTGATGTCAAAAATTCACACAACTCAGCCTTATATGTAAAGCATAAGGCTGCAAGTCTGTCATTAGCACGGGTACTACACTTTTGTTCCGAGTCAAAATGAATCTATACTTCAGCTGGATTTTTTGGCACTTTGGCGAGAAAGCTCTGGACAGCTGGAAGAGATCTGCTCAATCATTTTTTGTTTTCTTCTTTGTATCAATTTTCCACCTGTGAAACCCAAAATCCCACCACCCAGTGCAGCTGCAATTCCTGCCACTTTGAAGCCTGCAAGGAGACCAATAGGACCCCCCACCACTCCACCGATGACTGCACCTGCCACAGGCAGAGCTGCCAGCTTGTATTTTGCAGCCTGTAAAAGGAAAACAACAACAACAAAAGAGTTAGAATACTTGCTTGCAGTGATGTGCATTTTCCCCTCATTGCTCTTGGCAGTGACTTGAATGCTCAGTGATAAAAAAACTTTACAAATTAGTACTAAAAAAAAAAAAGAGAAGATCTACTATCCCACATGTATGACAATGTACTGAAAACAATTCAAAATCGAGCCGTCTCCTGTGTGCAGTTGTGAACCAGGCCCTTTTACATGCTACTGCCTGATTAGGTACACTATTTAATACCTGGTCTCCATCATTAAATCAAATAAGAAACTGAGGAGATGCTCAGACTTTTCAGTAACATGCCCGAATCGAGGTTTGTAGCTTATTAGCGACTATCACTGACATCTACATAGAACAGGACTGAAACTGCCTGTTATCCTCAACCTGTTGTTTTACCCTTCTTTCCTTCTTGTGAGCCAATCGTTGAATGTTCTTGTCTTTGCAGGTAAATCAACGTAGCATCAGAATAGCGTAAAAAAAAAACCAAAAAACCAACCTGTATTTCCTAGTAGCCTGGATGTGACAGAAAATTACAAGAGAGATTGATTTTTTTTTTCCCTGCTACCTGTGGGTCATTTCTTCCTCATTTCCTTAATTGCTGGCTCCCTCGGCATTAAAGACGGCAGATCAATTGGGTTAATACAGAGGATTGCTGGGAGGCAGAGTACCATTGATTCACCAGCAGGAGCAGATCCCTACCTTCCCCAAGTTTTTGGTTCCCTCTTCAACATTCACAGCAGCACTGTTGACATGGTCTTCAATCCTGTCAATCTTCTCCTGCTGCGACTAGATGCAAAGGAATTACGAGTGAGGTCACCTGCTGGGAAGCAGCAGTGAGCCAATACACACCATTTTAATGCCTGTAATCAGGGCCCCACAGCCGCTTTCATCTGCTACACACTGCAGCCGTGCAGCCTTAATGGTGCTTCATTAATAGCATCCGATAAACCGTGCTGAAACTGCAAACTTACTTTTACTTGAACAAAAATCTCAACTATTAAATAATAATACAGCGTGGGTATTAGCCAATGTGTTGCTGCAGTTAGAGAAAACAACCCAAAACATATGATTTCTAAAGCATTTCTGTGAATAGATGAACTCGCATTCCAAAGGGAAAAATAAGCCAAACTAGCCTTTTTGTTTCCTGCTGAGTTTCACGTTCAAAAAAAAATTCTATAAAGAGCATTTATAAGATCAGTACCAACTCCAACATACAAAGCTGCACCGAGAAATCTAAATAGAAGTGTTTAATCATGACATTATACAACACTGACTTAACGTTACAAATAGAGTAGTGACAGTACTGAAAATATACTTGATGTTGCTCTGTATTTTAGTGTTTAATTTTACAAAAACGTTCCATCCTTTCTCCAAATGCAGTCAGATTCCCCTGCAGTCTCTCTCGGAGAACGCCGGAGCAGAAGATAAAGGGGTTTGTGGGTTGGTTTGTTCTTATTTTAATCTCAGCAGTACCCAGGCTGTTTTATGTCACAAAATAATGAGATGGCTAATGTTCAGCTTAAGATAACAGGCATCCTGAATGTTTCTCCCTCTTTCTAATTCAGAAACTGCTGAATCCACCAGCTCTGGTGTCCTCATCTACTATCCAATCCACGCTGCTTGCTATTACAGCTAATGATGGTTATGTGTAAAATCCAGAAAGTCCTGGGCACGGGAACTCCCCGTTTTAGCTAGAGCTGCTAACATTTAGGCTACTGAATTAAAAATTTTGCAGTCCCTCTCCAGCCCAATGAATTTAGTCTTGTTGTTGTATATATGAAGCAGCACATATTCAGGAGCAAGAATAAAAGCTACTTCATCTATCCCAACTAACCCAACAGCAAGGAGATTAAAGAACTCTCCTAGGAGATCAGAGTTGTGGGTTTAAATTCCCTGCGGCACAGGAAGGACTAAACATTGGGAACTGAGTGTGGCTGAAGATGCACAGCCTTTTGGCAGCTACCTCTGTGAGCAAAGAAAGGGCAGGATAAAGGCAAGGGGAACTTCAGATTTTTCTAGTACTCCTGATTAAGCAAAAAAAAAAAAAAAGTACCTGAGAAACACCCACCCCATGCAGAGAGGGCTACTGTGATTAGAAATTGTAAAAATGAATGGGACCTGGGTAGAAGTCTGTGGTCAACACTGTAGAGCTTCTACTAAGGCTCAGCTTGTGGACAAGAGCACTGGCTAGAACATCAGTAGTTCCTCTGGTGACAAGAATTTGGGAGGAATTACTGGCACTAGTGCTGAAATAGAAAACTCTTGCCTCCTCAAAAAATTACCTTGACAGAGCCTGAATCAACAGGAGAGCCACAAAGATACTTGTAGCAACGAGTTGCTGATGTAGGGAAGGGAGAGCTGTTAATTTTCTAACCAGACGGGGCAGCTGAGTAGTTAAACTAACGCTTTTGAACTTTCTTCTTCTGTTGGCACTTGGACAACCAAAAGAAAACCTTTCACTTTACTGCTAGACAACTTGATGTAAACACGATACGCATCACCTACGACTTTAGGAAGCATCTAGTGGACCCATCTTTGAAACTACAGGTGTATTTCCCATAGGTCCCAAGTATTTCCCATAGGTCCCAAGTAGGAAAGGCAGCACCTTGGTGCAGGCATCTCAGCCCCGCTCTGCCTCCACCGGCATTTTCCTGAAGCTCTAACAGTGACTAGGATTTTGCAGTCTTGAATATTGGACCAAATAAATTCAGTTAATGTTGTTCTGCTATTCTGCCACTTTCATCAAGTGATAGTAGCGCAGTCTGAGTTCAGATTATGGGCAGAAATATCGCTTATCTTTTTTCCCCCCTCAACTAGGAGTTACCTATCCGCCCTCTTTTTGTACAAGACTCTGTGGAGGACAGAACGCAGACTTAGTACTTACGCTGACTAAGAGAGAAAAATCGGTCACCAACTGGCTAAGCTGAATCAAGTCCTACAAATAAAAAAAACAAATGTTATTTTGTATTAGTTGCTAAAAACAAGAGCATCAGCGTGGCAGTAAGGGAGTTTCGACATACCTCTTCTAAAGTTTCCCAGGACTCAGCTGCATTTTCTTCCTGAGGTATTTCGGGAAGGCGGGAGTAGATCTGGATTAAACTTTGGGAGCCGTCCTTCACTTCCGTGTTAGATAAAGTTTCTGAATGAGAAACATGATGCTTATAAATAAATGCACAGGATCAGAATGCAGGTGATGTGCAAAGTTTCATGTTCTCGAGGATAAACTGATATTTAACCTAACTCAAGCCAAGCAACAGCCCTGAAAGTGATCGTATAGGGAAAAGTCTTACTCACAGTGCTGTTTCTTTAGAGGAAGTTATTGCCAAATAAATGGATTAGTTTCTATCAGCACCCGTTCACAATCAGTTCTAAGAACGATGTTCAATTATACTCCTGAATTCAAGGTCAGTTAATTAATTTTGTATCAACCGAGCTAAGAAAACTGAGCTTGGGACAAAAATCTTTTCATTTACATAACGACACACAAAAACTGCGCTTCCAAAACTGAACAGACAGTTATTCATTTAATGATTGATTATTTGTGCCACTGGTTTGATTTCCATCCATCTGGGACAAAAAGAAGCTGGGGGGAAAAGCTTTCCAAGTAAAGACAGTAAAAAACGCAGTAATGTGCTACGCAGCACCCAGTGGTGGATCCAGTTGGGTAAGGGTACTGTGAGGAGGACAAACATTTGCAGCTCAGCAGCACGAAGGAGATATTCTCCAGTATCTCCCTTCCCAAATCACCTGGAGTGAATGCAGAAGGCATTAGGACAAAGTACGGTGGGAAAAATAGGGAATTAGGGACAGTTTACGTGGCACGGGGGAGAGCAGATACAACAGACAGACACACGCGTGCCTCCTTCAGTCAAAGAGCCCAGTCTTGAGCCACCACGGATACAATGGACACGGGCGTAATTATGGACAGGTAATTATGTGGTAATAAAGAATAACAGCAAACAAGTTTGGCTTGTCATAGCAAGGATTAAGGAATAGCTTGAGAGTATGGAAGGCAGACTGGAGAACCCATGTATGTAAACACAGTGCAAAGATCATGTTAATTGAGACAACTTCAGTTTCTGAAGGAATATAGCTGCTTTAGTAGGACACTGCTGTTTGCTTCCACGGGAGGGTCGCATCAAGAGAAAGCTTAATATGGGGAAGACTGGTTAGATATGTCTAATAATATCAAAGTGTAAATACTGCATTAAAAAATTCTTTAGAAACAATTAATGTACCAAGGTACTATAATAATATTATGTAACTGTTACTACAACAGATACAAACAATGGAAAACAAAAATAATCATATTCAATAAAAAGTCAATAATAGTGCATGCTAACTCATGGAATTAATTTAAGATAAAATAAAAATGATACATTTTCATAACATTTGTCCATTTCTCAACATTTTTATCCCAGTATCTCAAAATACATTAAGGACCTAATCTTCCTACTTTCAGATCAATATAAGCCTAACATCAATGAAGCCGATATTCAGCTGTAATTACTAAGTAAGCGGAGTAACGAGGATGGAGTAAGCGATTTGTGGTTTTATTTTGGGCTTGTTTTTCAAATTATTTCTACCCCTCTTCCTTTAAGAGTCCAGACATGGAAGGCACTTCACCTTCTACAACCATCACCTGTTCTTCCAGAACATATTTTTGATCTATAGCATCAGATTAATTAACGTTATAGACTCGGTTCTGAAAAATTCCTTTTCCCTTTCCAATATAATTAGTCATATATCCAAATGCATCCATTTATGGATAAACCAATTCTGCTACATACTCTGACATTTAACATTGGTTTTAAATATTTTATTCCATTTCAATCCTTCACAATATTATTTCAAAATCAGGTTTCTTCTGCCAAGAAAAGCATACTCTTCCTTAATCAGCCACATGCATGTTAAGTTTGTTGTAATTAAAATATTCGTAATTCAAAAGCAAAAAAAAAAAGCTCACTAAGCAAAACTGCCTCCTCATAAATTATGCTCCCTGTTCTGGTCTGTCCTTGATAATCTCTGCTGACCTACAGTAGTAAAACACATCCTTCAACACACACAAGTGATACTGTAGTTCTGCATGACACACATTCGAGAGAACTTAAAATTATAAGTAGGTTTACACTGTTTTCATTTTCTAATGACTAAAAATTAGTCGGAAAAAAATTCCTCAAGAAAATTCTTTACTCACTTCGAAAAACTAAAGAATAGGAAAGGTAAGAGAAGGTGAAGTGACATTTGGGCTGAAAGTACGAGTAAGAAATTTATATTCACTAGTTCATGTTTTATCAAGTTTAACCAATTTTAATAGAACTGAGAATGGAAGTGGCTCCACCACTTCACTTACAGCATCTCCACAGAAATGCAGTAATACAAAACACCTCTGCAGATTTTATAGAGCAGCTTCACACCTCATTACACTCACGATAAAAATCTAATGCTCCAGAAGATTCAATATGTTGCTTAAAAGATCTTAGGAATTTTAAGAGCGGAGTCTCACCTTTTGTTAATATTTGTTCAAAATGCAATTAAATTCCATTTCTATTGGACCTGAGCCGAGGATGGTGAAGGGGGGAAGGGACCACATCATTTCACTGACTGTGCCTTCTAAATGGGCGATTTGAATTTGTAAACTCCTTCCTTCTCTACCAGATGGGAAGCAACATGCTACAAAGACTGGGCGGACTGGAGCTCCTTTGATTAAGATCAGCAGCCAAGATTTGCTTTCAGGACTGCAGCCTCTAAGCACAAAAGAATAGGCAATATATTGTATCTGTGTTAGCAATTCAACAGAGCTGCTTTCACTGTCAGGCAAGCTTAAAAAAAAAAATAAAATCTGTTTAATTGTATTTAGTTGTCTGCCCGTCTGTATGTTTCACTTTAAATGGGGTGAATTAGTTCCTGTATTCTTGAGCAGACTGGCAGGAACGTGTCATTCCGGTAATATTTTTCTGTTCTTCTCATCCCAATCTTTCTGATCAATTTCGTGTCTTTCTGAAGTGCAGTTATGCTCAATGTCCTCCATACTTTAAAGATATTTCAGATTAAAAAAAAAAAAAGCAGTCCTGTTCTTTGAAATTAAACTCTAGTTCCAATTTACCACCTATGTAACTGTTAGAAAAGCAATAAGCCAAGACAAGGTCTTTCCAATGAAATACCAGAATGTATTAAGGACAACTGCAGAAAGTTACCAAAAGAAGAGATATTTTAAATTTCATTCTGATTGTAACAGAGAAGAGCTCACAAAGAGCCTGAAAGTAATGGCTAATATGGATGAAGGGGATCGCTGAATACCAGAGTTCACTATTCTAAAACTCAAGAGTAAAAGACTAAAGACAATGAGCTCCCCCCAGAAGAGATATTAATACATTTGGCAAACTGATTAATAGAAACTATGGGGGAAAAGTTCCTAAAGGATAAAGGACTGCAGAAGAGCTGGCAGACGCTAATAAAATAGGCTACACTGAAGATGACAACAAATTGTCCTGCTGCAGAGGAAAATCTGTACGGATTCGGCAACAGCTCTTCAATGCCCTGGATATCAAGAATTTGTCACGCTATTAAGATGAGTGCAAGGAATAATATAAGCACAGAAAGTTAATGTCATAGAGACTAGGACACAAATAAATTGCAACTACCAAGGGACAGAAATGGTAGCAAGAAAGTTTCTAAGAATGTTTTTCAAGTTAGAGGAAGACAAAGGAAGTGTAAGTGCGTTGCCAGGTAAAGAAAGAAAAGAATAGATAACCCAGAGAAAGACGAACTCAGACTTTATACAAACAGCTAGCTGTAATCAAGTAATTGATGCAATTTCTTTAAACAAGAAAGAAAAAAAAAAGGATAGGCTAAAACATAAATAGAACAGGTTAAAAATATTTAGATGAGCTAGATCTATTCAAATCCTCAGGGTCTGATGAAATTCACTCTTGAGCATTTAGGAAACCGCCTCTGTAAGATCAAGCAAATTTCTGAGTACTTGAGTAAGGGGTCCCAGAGGACTGCAAGAGAACAGATTCAGTTACTATCTTCTTTTTTTTGGAGGGAAATGCGAATGCGGCAAATAGCCAGACTTTGAAACCGACAAAGATATTAGGAAAGATGCTGAAGATGTTGAAAAAGTCAAGAGTCATGTCAGAAGCCAATTCAGCCTTTTTTATTGACCTGGTAAGAAGGTAGACATTTTTTATGATAAGGGTGGTGAGGCACTGGCACAGGTTGCCCAGAGAAGCTGTGGATGCTCTATCCCTGGAAGTGTTCAAGGCCAGGCTGGATGGGGCTTTGAGCAGCCTGGTCTAGTGGGAGGTGTCCCTGCCCAGGGCAGGGGGGTGGGACTAGGTGGTCTTCAAAGGTCCTTTCCAACCCAAACCATTCTACGGTTCTATATTTGATATATCTTGACATTTACAAGGCTTTCTGATACTACTGCACATGACATTCTCAAAAACAAGCCCCATCTTCCAAATGTACTTTTGTTTTCTCCCTGTTTGACCATTAGACTCACTCGCTTGTTAATCACACTTGAAAGAGTTCTTGTAGTTCTCTATATAGCAACAAGAAGGGTTACGAAATCACATTTGATAGCAAGTTCTTTTACAATGCCATTGACTGAGAATACTCTTTCAATTTTAAAGACACATGAAATTTCCAAACAATTTTAAACAATACTGCTACCGCAGCAATCAAACTAATTACTATTATGTGGAAGCATTTAATCCTGATGTAACTAACTGTCTCACAGATCATTAGCAGAGAACACGAGCTGGTAGTGGGGCATAATAAGGGCTTCCCCTGAAGACAGAATGGTAGAACAAGGAATGAAAGACATTTTGTAGAGAAAGGAGGGAAAACCAGCAAACATATCTGACTTGTAGCATGTTAAAGTGTGTTTTCAAAGTCTTATTTAGATGGATTTATACTGTTTTCTGCTTTCTTGTCGGTTACCGAGATAAAATGCTACAAGGAAGAGATGTTCTCCTTTAAACAGAAACTTGCTCCTCTTTTCCAGGTATTTCGGGCAGTGGCATATTATACTGTCTGTCATATAAAAATTGTTTGCTTCTTGATGTTGCAAGCACTAATTCAATGAAAATGGCCTAAATGATCACTCGCACACAACCAAATGATTTACAGGGGCAGGGGAAAAAAGTCAAGCCACTGTGAAAAAAGAATGTAAGTGTTCTTCGTGTGAACAGTCTTCTATTTTAAGATTCAAGGCGATGGGATCTTTTTCATGGAAGGCCACAACTATCTTATTTCTTAAGATACATTATTAGAGCATTCTCCATTTACCAAAACACAGTCATGGGTCATAAGAAAAGTGTGGTGAAGGCAAAGAAAATGCACTTCTTGATTAATAATTATTCTTCAATTGAAATCTCATTTGTTTACTTGTTACTCTGGTCAGAAAACACGGACTGGATACAACAATATACATATCAGAGATATGGAAATGAAATTCTACTTACCTCCTCCTACAGTTGCAGATCTGGTCAAAGAGGCATCATCCTGTGCTTCCAGTTGCTTTTTAAGTTCTTCTGCAGATTGAGAATGGAGCTGCAGGAAGTCTTTTATGGCAAATGAAGCTTCCTCTTTAACTGGATTTATCATTCTCTGCAGAACTGGGATGTCTTCCTGCCGGACTCGCAAACAGAGTTTCTCCATCTCTCTCATATTGGCTCGGAGTTGCTGTAACAGTTTATAAAAGTTATTTTGTAGCTCACTAGAAAGAGCTTTTGTGTTTGGGAATTAACAATCATCTTGATTATCTTTAAATAATCGTAAGTGCCATTTCTAAGTTTTAATAAACTATGTCAAAAAAACACAAACCCTCACAAGTCCCAACTTTCAAGCAATTCCCAGTGTTCCAGGTCACCTCTCCTCTACATCCGTTTTCATTCCCGGACTGCATTGTTTGACTGCAGCTGGTTCACCTGCTAAAGATGCCCGCAATTGTTGTAAAAGCCCGTGCCCCCCATAACGGGGCGAATCCTTCCTGCATCTCCCAGACCCCATTATTTCATGACCCAGTGCTATTCCCTGGTCTTTTTGTACTGCTCCTGCAGAAGAGGCAACCCATAAAAAAATACAGCCTTCTGCAGAGAAGGGCCTTGTCCTCACTTAAGGTAGCTCAACCTGGAGATGATCCCTTCTAAGTACAGGACCCACCTCCTACTCTTCCTAAGGCAGGTGACAGTCCTGTAGCCGACAGTGATGCTGAGAGAGACAGTGATTTATCCACCTCAACCAGAGCTCCAAGCTGTCCATTGAAGAAGGCACTTCCAAGCACTTCTTACTCGGAGCTGCCACCACATCACACCCAGCTTGCTAAATCTGTTGCATTTTCAATATTTGCTTGGGCTTGTGAGTTCGCTCACTTCTCTATCTATTAAAAAAATAAACAAACAGGGGCGGCACCTCCCAACACAGCAGTCCCTAAACAGTGCAGGGAGGCGTCACCGGCACATATTGCAGAGTCTTTTTGGACGTGGCCAACTTTCCATAGCGGAAACTAAGCCACCTGCCCCAGGACAGTAAGAACCAAAGGTCAAGGAAGGGATGGTACCTATTATCTTCTCTGCTGAACTAATTTATCTGTAGTATCAGCCAACCGCAAAACAAGAGAGAAATATTTTTGAAGCCATCCCCATCAATATTTTGATGTTCCTGCTGTCAATTTTATACTTCATCCACTTCTCCAAGTAAAGAAGTCAGTTTGTTTTATTTTGGGTTTCAATTAAAGTATTTAACTAATTAATTCACGATGTAATTACTGAAGTTATTTCAGTGTCTGTGATCAATTTAGGCCTTTGCCAAAATATTTACAGAAGTTGCAACAAGTTAAAATAATATCCAAATAAAATAAGTGATTGCTTCTCAAAATTTTGGGGGTTTTTTGGTTGTGTTTTTTTTTTTTTTTATAATAAGTGACTGCGGTGATTATAGCACTTCAGGATACTATCATTCGCTACCCTCATCTACCCCAAAACTATCATTTTCATTTTGTAAAGACAACTTCAGGACAAAGGATTACTTTTTTTTTTTTTCCCAATATTTATATTCTTTTTTTCAGAAGAAGGACAAATATATTTGTTTGATTGGAATATAAAATATAATAAAATACAGAAATATTTCTTTAGTTACAAGAGTTTTGAGAAGACACAAACTATTCACAACTAGCAAGAAGAGTCTGTGTGCAGGCATCTCCTGTGAGATAAATTTCTACCTACAGCAAAAATAGAGTTTTTTTTTTTAATTGCCTAGGCTTTTAAAATCTAAAAATGCACACAACTTTTCTTTTTCTACAAATGAAAAGAAGGAATTTAAAGTTCAAGTTATACCACTGATTGTTTTAGGACAGAGTTCTTATCGAATTATAAAAAAAATAAGGCTGTAATAAAAATAATATTCATTGCCTTACATTATAAGATGATATAATAAACTATGTTATTTTTCATACTATTTGCCAATTGTTGTGAATATTATTCTCACAGCAGAACAAGAGAACGGATTAACACCAGTGAGTGGTTAGAAAAAGAAAGGTTTTCTTCAGTAATAGAAACCAGGTAGAGGTAACACCTTAGAAAGGTAATATTGCTTACCTGGAAAAGCAGGAACTAGATGGAACTTATTTTATTTATATACACCAGTAGAATTTTTTATTTTTTTAACGTGTTTGAAAGAAATAGTAGAAATATAACTAGAGAAGAAGGAAATTAATTCAACAGCAAACTGAAGCAACACTGCACGAGCCATGTTAGGCAACCAAGGAAAGAACTATTGATTTGTAAAAATCATTTGTCAAATTACTAAGGGTATATTCTATTGTATGCTTAAATTAAGAGTACTACTTGACAATTCAGGCTGCATGATTTAAGGCTAACCCCAGGTAAAAACACTGATTAACACTTAAAAAAAGGGAGATACAAAAAATAACTTTGTAATTGATACTGAGTTGAATTAGAAACATGGTACCACAATAATTTTCCTCATACATTTCTCATCTTAATCTGCCTTGCTCTCACTGTTATCTTCCTCCCGTGGTCTGCCCGTAAGTACTGAAAAAGGGAGAATGGCATCACTGTCATAGTCTACCATGTGCCAAAATTCTGGGTTTATAAAATCTTGGCATTTCATTTAGAAGGCAAAACAGGACTATCTAGGCACAACACTGAATTAGCTGTTTTGTGAGAATTATATGCAGGGGACTGTGTGAAGTCGATCCTGCTGTTGTGTGAAGTCGATCCTGCTGTTTTGTTTCACGAAACAAAATTATTATTATCCTGTCTTTGGCCATAATGGAGACAAAAAATGATACGCCAAACAAACATGTTGTGAAACAGTGACAATAGTGAGTGTGGGATGAGCTAATAACGCTTCCAAAGCAGCTTCATTAAAAAAACAAAAGAAAAAAAAGAAGAGGAAAATTTCCCAGTTGAAATTGAATTAAAACAAATTACCAGTACAGCCAATACACGGGTATAATGAACACCGTCACTGGGCAGTGACCAACACAACCACCAACTCACTGCTGGAGTCTTCAAAAATCCTGAACAGCAGCTTCAAGAGAAACGAACCGCCCACCCCAAGGAACGGCTAAATTAGATCCTCACTTCCACTGTTCATTATTACCTCGCTGATCAAAGAGAAATATTTGTGAGAAAGACGACGGAGGAAATGAATGATGATATTTGCCTATTTGGTGAAATTTAATTTTCGTACTTCTTCCTTTGTAGTTTTGGAGAGGACTCCTGTTCCATTTATTGTCAATTAAAACAGACGCTAAAAAGATTCAGCCTAGCACGAAAGCTAAGCCCCACCGCAAAAAGACATGTCTTAGGAGCTCACCAGGGTGTAACATGATAAATGTTATGGATATGCAAATTACTGTGACTTCTTTTCATAATCATTTTAATGGGACAGAGTTTAATTTCTGGGTAGAGCATAAAAGTATATCACCCTCTTCCCAACTGTTTCCACTTTTAAAACCAAGCTTACTCAGCAAGGAAGCTCATACAAAATCCTGTTTGCATTTATGGGAACTTCTGAGTTTCGAACTCACCGAATTCAGCCCAAAAGACACAGAATTTTTCTTTATAATATTTGCAATTTTGGTTTGTCAGCTTCCAAAACCAAATAACAGCCTTTGTTTCAAATGGCCTTCTCACAAAAAACACAGGAAAATAAAGCTGGCGAAAACCTTGGGAAGTCATCCCTTCAAAGCATGGTCTGCTGTCCCTATTTTATTTCTGACAGTTGTTTATCTAATCTAGTCTTAAAAGGACTTCTTTATGAAGAGCTACAACCTCCTTGATATTACACTACAAGAATTCATTATCCTAATTGCCACAGCATTTTACTCACGCCTAACAGAAACCCCTCTTGCCTCTGTTCAAACCAGGTACTTCTCAATCCTCTCCGTTCAAAGCAGCAAGCCCTGCCCCCTCTGCAACCATCTTTTCCACGTTTGCAAACAGGCAGTACCCCATTGTTAGGTGTTCTTTGGGTAAAATAACTAATTTGTCAGTCTTTCCAAGTAAGTCTCATTTCCCCAATTTCTGTCCATTTTCATCACTCTCCCTGAACAGCCCATCCCTTCCTTAAAAGTGTGGTGCCCAAACTGGACTAACTATTCTACCTGGGATCCTACCACGGCTGACCAAAGAGACTGCATGAGAGACTCTCCCATTTATACATCCCACTACGTTATTTCGCTTTTTAGTATTACTACCACACAACTGGTTCACTTTTACTCTGTGTCCCTCAAGTCCTCTTCTGCAGAAGCGCTACCCGAACAGCTTCCCCATGCTGGATCGATACAGCCAACAATCGTCCTTGCCCTCATCCAAAAACACACTGGGTTTTCAGGTCTTTTGTCAATATTATTACGAATTCTAATTCTGTTCTCTCCACCAGAATCCCATAGTCTCTCCCAGCTTTATGCTGTTCTCATATTTTTGCTAGATAGTGAAGCTAATGTTACATAGCTATTATATAGCGCTTTCATCCCTAGGTCTCAAAGAACTTTATTGGGGTAAGGTTCACTGTTCTTCTTGAATAGATGCAGAACTGAGATAGGAACACAAAATCTGAGCCCAATTTTCCTAAAGTGTCCACAAATTTGGAGGTAGATCTGGGAGATGGTGGATTCACTATATTAGGTGAATAACTATAACGGATTTTTTTCAGAAAAGTAAATGAGAAGTGGAATGGTTTTCACAAGTACTATGAGAAAAAAATAAATTCTATTGACTCTGTCAACACATTCCAAATGGAAAGAAGGTCATGCATAATGAAGTTGCACTAATTTTCCATTATTTTCAAAATCTTTACAAACACATTCAATAAGAAATAAAGAATAAGTTATAAACTTATATCAGAAAGTAAAATATAAAAGAAGACAAATGAGCCAAAGGAGGGCTTCATTTAAACTTTTTGGGATTTGTTTGTTTGTTTGTTTTAAAAATCACTGTTGCTGAAAATGACTGTATGCATCTGTCCATTAAATTTACCTTATTACTCAGCACACAGTTTTAAATAACTAAGAGAAGGAATTATTGTAAGTAGTCAGTTTTTGGAATTATCTTTAAAATCACAAAGTATCTTCCCATATCCTGCTCCTCCTAAGCAGTTTATGAACGGCACTTCCTCTACAGCTGTCTTGCACATATGAGAAAAATTATAGACTTCCTAAGAAATTCACAAGTTTTAACAGCAATTTTCAGCAAACCAATAAACCTTATTCATACAAAAGAGTAAAAATTCTTCATTTTTTTTCAGTATTTGTTTTTCAGAGATGTAATTTTTCTTCAATAATGGTGACTGCTGAATTTTCAAAGTAATGTAACTTGATGAAAAATAGCCGCCATGTTTCCATAGGCTTACTGTAGGCCACCTTAAAACACCATCATCTCTTCCCACTCTACGTAACACTCGTGAACACCACCACCAACGTGATACCAGCAACACCTGTCTCTTGCGTGCAATCAATTTCATTACAACTGAGAAAAAGTAAAAGATGACAAAAAAGAAGGGAATAATGGAATTCCTATTCAACTGCAGCAAATGCACACAGGGACCTACGGTACCGTGCCATGGCAGAGAGCTTGGGCAATGCTGCCGCAGCATACTGTTGATTAAGGACATGTAATACCACAAGGAAAGAGGTAGGAACAAAGAATGTGAGGACAGCTCAGTGCTTCAGTGCTGACCCAACATGAGGCCCCCCACCCACCCCGCTCCGGGCACCAGGATAAACAACAGGTCTCCGTAGATACATCTTTGACAAATGTCAAAGGGTTGAGAGGTTGGACGGGGCTCTGAGCAACCTAATCTAGTTCAAGATGCCCCTGCTCATTGCAGGGGGGCTGGACTAGGTGACCTTTAAAGGTCCCTTCCAACCCAAACTATTCTATGACCAATACCTTTGACAAGGCAGAAAGGATTTGAGCTGTAGGATCATTTCCCTGTAATATGTGATATCTCTGCCACTTATGGAAAAATCTGAAGTTCTGTCTAAGGCCCCCAGCAACAGCTACCTGAAAATTGCAGTCTAAGTAACTGCTTCAGCCGTGTGTCCCTGGCAAAACTGATGTCACCGCAGAGCTCAGAAACTCCAGCACTTCTCTTACTCTGTCTCCAGCAGCCTATACTGTCCCTAACGCTATCAGCTAACCGAATCATGGTGGTCATGCCATTATCACACTCAATCTCTGCCACCATCATTCTCTTTTCCTTCTTCTTGGTTGCATTACCATTAAATGTAATGTCATAGACATCTTCCAATAGTTCAAACTCTTTATCCTGAAATAGTACATGGATGACACAGGATCTGTCACGTCCAACAAATCAGTCCCTTGTTTTCTTTATCTCCTGTCTTCTGTGTGTTAATCACTGTCAACTCTCCCTCCCTTCTGCATGTTGTTGTTTTAAATTAAGTAAATGGCGCCTCCAAACAAACCCACCACCTTAAACCCTCTCAGACCTAAATACGATTTTTATGAAATTATTGCAGTAGCTTAGCTGTACAAATGTAATGTTGCCTTCATTTATTTTCTTACTTTGCTCAAAGCAATGTAATAAAGGATATATGTTACAAATTTCTTGGCATAGGTCAAAGAAACTCTGAGTTTAAGGATACGTTTACCCTACAGATGGCCACAGGCTGCAACAGGGAGCCGATTTTATATGACCCTTCATTGATACTACAAACAATTTCCTGCGGCAATAAAGATGCTCATCTACCCCACTTGTCATGCTCTCCCAGTATATTTGCGTAGTATTCCAGAAAGATACTTAATTTGAAGACTGCACAATTATAAAGCTGGTACAGAAGACAGGAGCCATACAGCTAAGCTTTAGATTTATGCAAGAGAGATGACTGAAAACCATCTTTTATTTGTAAACTATTTTCAGTTGAAATGAAAATCATAAAAGTGAAAAAAAAAAAAAACAAACACAACAACCAAAACCATTTTTCAAGTAACTTTCCCGGTTGGAGCAACACAGTG
Source organism: Rissa tridactyla (assembly GCF_028500815.1). Classification (NCBI taxonomy): domain Eukaryota; kingdom Metazoa; phylum Chordata; class Aves; order Charadriiformes; family Laridae; genus Rissa; species Rissa tridactyla. The sequence continues at coordinate 66,473,321 of NC_071467.1, read as the reverse complement.
GAGAGACTACATCTGCCTAGGTATGTCTCGCGGAACAGAGTCTCCTTTTGTGGGCTGAACATAGACTAAAGCTGGGTCATTCATTAACAGTATTTTTCTTTTTTTTGTTCAATGCCTTATATCCTCTCTAGTAACCGCAGCATTTTTCTACCTCACACCATGACTATGATCAAGGCAGCCCTTAAGTGTCACAACAAAATATTGCCATTTCATTGACATTAACTTAAATCTTGCAATAATTAACTAATTGTATGGCACAGTCAGCATCTATGTGGACAAAGCCTAGCAAAACTTCATATTTATTCAGGCCTAACATTTGAAGAAGTCCATGGACCGCCCCTAAAAATGAAAATCTACAAGAGTACATTCATGAAAACATACAAGAACTATTTTCTCGGTATTTTTGAAAGGGTGTCATCATGCCCTGTACAAAGATTTCCCTGGTTTCTTCACTTTCCTTTTTAGAAGTTTTTAATGTGGCATCCAGTCACCAGAAAGAAGAGGTATACATTTATGCTCATCTATACTTCTATTATAATTTTGACCATCATCAAAAGTACAACAAAAGTAATTATTCTGGGTAAACAGAAAATTCAGAAAAATGGCTAATTATGTGCACATGGATTAAATGTAGAGTGGCTGTGCATATATTTGTCTAAAACCTGTGGCGGATGCCTTGGGTCAATATTGACTTAGGGATTCCTAATGTATTTTTACAACATCTAATTTTGAGAGCAAAGTGTGTGCTGCAGAGAACATTTGGTATCACAATAATTAATCTGATTTCTTCGCAAACAAACAGATCACAAGTCCATTGGTAAACATTTAAACAGCTTACAGCAAACACATTCTACATGTCATATAATTTATTATCAAGTACTCCAGACTCCTAACTATTTAATTAAAACAAAGAGCTAGTTCACTCTTCTTGCATGGACCCGGATACTTGTTCTGCTCTCCGAGTATCAGAATGTGAACCACTTTAATGCATAACTTGCATCCCGATCTAAAAGCAAAAATCATTAAATGAAATATAAGAAAATCTATTTTGGCTGGAAGTGAAAATAGCAGGCTTTAGGTTCAAGACAAACATAATCGTTCCTAGAGACAAATATGAGGTTTTACTACTAAAGCACTTAATGTATTTAAAAACATAATCTTCAATGTGATTACTTTTTCTCTAATTATTGATAGATCTTTGTCTTGCTAAACAAATGATACTGATAATTAAGAGTTGCAACAGAAGTCTTTCCTACCCCTCAGATATGAAAACAGATTAGAGCACAGAAAAAAGCAAACATGTTTATTACATCACACCTGTTAGAATGCCATTGTTTTAGCAGGACTTCCACCTTTGGAAGACTCTTTCGATACTAAGAATAAACTTATTCTATATTCAAATTTCAAAAATGCTTGGTGAAAAATCAAAATAAACATTCAAACCTCCAAACAACAGAAAAATCAAGTGGATTTCATATATAACTTCTTATAATCTAGATCAGTAAAGCTCATTAATACCTTCCGTTCCTCTAAAAACACGCATAACTCCAGCTCTGCCTGCTGTCTAATACTGTTGTTCGATCAATCAGGATTAAGTTCTTCTTTCTGAGTTTTTTTTTCATTTTTAGTCTGGTCTAATTTCCCACAGCAGTCAGTAAGACATTGCAACAAACACGGGAATTTACAGTATTAGAATGATAAAATACAGTGGTTTAGGACTGTCCTACCCCTTGCTGGCAAAGCATGCTTGTCTAGATGCAGCATAGGTCACAAAAGGTTTGCTCTAGTAACAAAGTCATGCCCCTTCTCTGAACAACACCTATGAAACCAACGCAAGATGCCTCTCCTGCTGGCAAAGATACGCCTGTCCCCAGAGTTTTGCCAATACAGCATGTTAGAACCACTAGCTGCTATATCTGCATCAGCAAACTTTGCAGTTCAGATCTGGTCTTTGTGTTTTTCTATACTTATCACGTTCTTTCACTGTGTGCTATTTAGCCGTGTGAAGGCTGATGTTTGGCATTAGCTTCTGCATCATTTTCATCAAGACGTGCATTTTTTTTAGAAACAAATGTGGGACTCCCTGTGTGCTGAGTTACAGGTGACTATGCTCAAAGTCACAGAGATGATGCCATGCTGACAAATGTGTCTGGTATTTCTTCCTTTGATGATATTATGCATCTAACAAGAGATTTGCACACCAAACTAGTAGTCGAGATGTTCTGTGGTTGGTCTGAAACCATACTATTAATTTTAATTAACAGCATCCCTTATTGCAATTCCTGTCTTCTAATTTATTAATGTAAGAGGATAGTTTGCAAAAGACTAGAGTCTTCAAACTTTTGTTTGTTCAAGAATCCTGAAACATTTCTGACTGTATTTGCCTCATAGGACACAATTAGGAAATCCATACCTTTTAAACAAAGCAAAGCAATACCATGTATTTGACAAACCTATCTGTCAAATATACGTCTCTGTGAAGATCCATCCCAGAGGTAACCAGTACCATGCACGTAATTTAATTGCATTAATATCACAGTCATTTTAATACCCTTACCTGAACAGTTCGTCCTGCGTTAATGTGCTCTTCGTGCAATCTGTCCCAGAGTCTGCATCTTTGATACTAAAATAAAGGAAAAATACTCCATATAATTGCTATTTTTACCAAACAGCTATGCAGAAAAAAGAAACCTTCAGTAAATAATCACTTTAATTTTCAAAAATGGATAGTAAAAAAGCTGAGTCATAAGCATTTTCACTGCAAAATTAGAGAGGTAAATAGCAATATATTTTGTGAATAATTTCGTACAATGTATTTTACTGAACTGCAGATAACCAGGGTTTCAGCATTAGTTTTTAACAACAGAGAGATACTGCAGCTTCCCGATACTGCTGTGGCATACTAACTCGGTGGTCAGTAAAACGGAGGGCAGAAGGAGGAAAAAGGAATGGAATGGGGAATAAGCTGTACTGGTCATATAGAACAAGGCATCTGATATTATTTACAAAAGAGAACTGCATCCATTACACAACACTACTACCTACATTTACCATTTCTAAATGGTTACAAACACAGTTACAAGAACCATCAGGGCAGATCTGGCACCTGCATGAGGCTCCACTAACTTTAATGGGAAACTATCCATACAGTATTTTCCACCAGACAGAGACCGGAGTAATTATTCCATTAGCAGAGAGCAAGTTTTGATGAAGAACTGCATATCATCACATATAAACCTTTTCGCCATTAAAATAAATCAATCCCTGCTACTACCAGTTGACATAAATAACATAGAGACATCATCATGAAAAAGAACAGTAAAATAATAGAAGCAGCAGCTGTGATTCCTGGAACATGGGCTGAAACCACCAAAAAATGCATTTACAATACTAGACAATATTAGGACATTCTTTTTAATTGTTTAAATAACAAGAGAAAATATTTACCGTGATTTCTGAGGTATTTTTATCTAAAGTTTAATTCCTTAATTTCTTAATACGCTTTGTTACCAATAAAAAACTCTATCTACAGCCTACACCTTTCCTTAATTCTTTTCATGATTTCAGAGGCCACAGCAATAAAGGTCACAAGTTACTCAGCTTCTTAAAATACAACAAGAAATCTGAAGTTACTTCTTATTTTCAGAAAAAAAAAGTTCTTTCATGTTACGATTTTTTAGTGCTATGGAAGAGAACAGGTTTAGTGTTCAATTAAGTCAGATTAAAGTGATTTTTCTACGAAACTTGCAACTTCTGCATAAATTATTATGCCATTAAAATTACTGCCATTGTTCTTTAAAATAAAACGGACAAAAAAATATGTATCAACAGTAGATCTTCTAGCTCAGTTATCCCTGAAAGAGTACTGAAACAGGAATTTCTGAGGGTCAAACAGAAGGGGCTTGCGGAAAAATTACCTTTTCAGTTTCAAATGACTGTAATACCTTGTCCACATACCGAACAATAAAAAAAATCCTGTTTTCCAGTTAAGAACAACAACAAGAATTCCTCAGGAAACCTTTATTGTTCTTTATAATTTCTACTGGAAATGCTCAGCACATTTATCTGCTTTATATATTTAGAAGTTTTATTACTTTGCTTCAAAATTCCTATTATGCTAGTGATGACTTCAAAGAATCCAACGACATAATCCACCCAGAGCAATGACATTCATGTGGTCAGAGAATTCTTCCTTGTTGACTTCTCTTTTTCATCCAACACAAAGTAGGCCGTACTGCTGGGCAATGTTCACCCTGGGAGACTCAAGGATAGCAAACCTTGAGAAGAGATGGTATTGACGTTATTTATCATTAATAAATAAAAGCAAAACTAAGAGGGTCCATGAAGTAAAAACACTTAGAGAATCCTAACCTTTTGGAGCAGGTCCAGAGGAGAGCCACAAAAACCGTCAGAGGGGTGGAATACCTCTCCTATGAGGACAGGCTGAGAGAGTTGGGGTTCTTCAGCCTGGAGAACAGAAGGCTCCGGGGGACCTTACTGCTGTCTTTCAATATATAAAGAGGGCTTAGAAGAAAGACAGAGACTTTTTACTAGGGCCTGTAGTGAACAGGACAAGGGGCAACACTTTTGAACTGAAAGAAGGTACGTTTAGATTGGATATAAGAAAGACATTTTTTACAATGAGGGTGGTGAGACACTGGAACAGGTTGCCCAGAGAAGCTGTGGATGCACCATCATTGGAAGTGTTCAAGGTCAGGTGGATGGGGCTTTCAGCAACCTGATCTAGTGAAAGATGTCTCTACCCATGGCAGGGGGCTTGGACTAGATGATCTTCAAAAGTCCCTTCTAATCCAAAACACTCTATGGTTCCATGATTCTGTGATATTTAATCATAATTGTGCTATAGCCAAATAGTTTGTATTTCACATTGGAAATACAAAGCATAAGGTTACTCTTAGACAATCAATCTCTTCCTCTTTGTCCTATTCTCTTTTGAGAGCACTCTTCGGAAAGAAGCCTTCATGCTTATGCTTTGGATCCCTTCCATTTCTCCTTGAAAGTACCCAGTGGACATGGAGAGAACTCAAAGCTTTTCATAATATCCTCAGCATTAATTTTGTAGTAGGTAGTGCTCACCGACATTCCTGTAAGTTCTACAATACATGTCTTACACAAATCTATACACACTGATGAAAACTGCAGTAAGACTCTGATACCTTAATTCCTCATTTTGTGTCACCTTTATGGGCCACAACATAAGGCCAAACGTAAAAAGTGATTCACGCAACACCCTTTAACTTTGGCACAGACACAACAAATGAAATCAAAACTGAGAGCAACAGAAAAAATGATGCCATGTCTTACAGCACTTTGTTTTTTAAAAATTGTTGCCTATCACCAACAAAGTTTAGGGCAACGTGCCAAAATCTGCACCTTCCTTTAGTACCATAACAAGTACTTTCATCTAACAGAGTCTAACAGAAAATAATAACTCTTTTTGATAAACATACATTGCATTCCCTGTTTTGGAGTGAAAGGCCATCCAATCCATGGAATGTGCTTTAGAAAACAAGAACTCTTTGGGGAGAACATGGCAAGAAAAAAAAAAACAAACCACAAGTACAGAGTACTGATTTCTTAAGATGTAATTTCTAAGTCTTCAGAAACTGTCATATGGAAAATTGGACTCTCAAATAGTTGAGAAGCCATGACGATGGATTTATGGTAGCCACTTCCTCTGAAAAGGTGTACTCAAGGTCAAATTTCATTATATATTGATTTTATAGTTTCTTCAAACAGTGATTTAGTAGATTAATTGTTTGGACTATCTCTGGAACCTAAGGTTTAAATCAATATTCATGAAACGAGGTTAGAGATATTGGCTTCATCATAAGTAAATAATGTTGCTGCTCTAAGCAATTTGACATAATTAGTGATTTTTGCTTAAAAGTAGCCTGTAAAATAAACAGGACCAGATTCTACAAAATTATCCTTTTACCTCTAGGGATGTTTGGTTTACATGGCTGGAAGTTAATTTTACAAAAAGTATTTTAGAGAAAACCATTTAAGCTGCTGATGCTGACAGCTCATGAAAGTACTGTAACACATTTATTGTGGCTAAAATGCATGTTAAAGGTATAAAATGCAAACTATCATGGAAGCATTTCAACCAAACTATTGCTAGTGTTCTGATAATCTAAAACTAGTGACAGATTTAAAATTCTGAGTTGCCATATTTTTATTCTCACTTTCTCTTAAATCTATTAATAGAGTAAACTTTGGAATATTTACAGTTCTTACAACCAGAAAAGTATTTAAAAAAAAAAGAAAAAAGAAAAAAAGAGAGAAATTTGCAAATTTTAAGAACATTACACTGAGAGTGTGGATCTTTTAAAGAATCTGGCATTTAGGGACTATTTTTATACTCAGATTTATTACTTCTCATAAACATTTCTGTCATACTTTTTTGTCAATACACAGACGTTCTGAAGTCTTCAGTACTGATGAATACTTTCTGGTATAATTACCCATTGTTTATTTAAAGGTTTTATCCACAGTCACTTGTTTCTAATAATTCTATTAATTACTAAATCAAATATCAAATCTGGCAGGATTTATACTGTCTAGGGACGCAGAAGTTTTTAACAGTATTCTGAAATCAGAAATACAAATCTATACTAAACATTGCTACCACTTCTTGCTTTCCTAAAAGCGTTGTTCTAGAGGAAGTGCAGTTAACACTTTAAGAACTATGTTTACAATTATTTAAGGATTTTTTTCTGATATGCAAATTTTATTATGTTGACTGAACAGATCATTCGCACTGATACCATCAACAACCTGAAAATCCCACGAAATGTCCAAACTAGATACTTTTAGATTGCATCAGATTTTTGCATTCAAAATATAAAAACCAACTACTCAATAAAGCATCTCGGTATTTCAACGTGGTCACTGAATGCCATTACAGAAACACTGCAGTCTGTATTGCCTATAATTAAACTCTGGCTAAGCATGAGATTCTCTGACAATGCTTTGAACAGAATGTTAGATCAGAACTAACCCGAAGATTCATTTTATCCCGAGTGCTAATATTTTATGCATTTTCTTCTAGACGTAGAAAACTATTCTTGCAATGATCTCCCCTTCTGTTTGCAAAACAGGAATGGTCGATGCAAATGAGCTGCTGGCCAATGAAGACTTCAGTTGACCAACATATAACTGAATTAAGTGGAACATTATTTCATCCCTTCCCTGACACCATGGTAACACTATCCGGCTAGATACAGCATAATTATTCTTTGTCTAAATACGCGTAAGATTTTCAGCTGGGTCAAACAGTAACTGCCTCTCCTCACTGACCAGGTTCTGCAAAATGCAGCAATTCACAAGATCATCTCTCACACTGGTAAAGTACTACACAGTAAGTAATAATGGATCATGTTTCTGTTTCTCATTGCAGCACCCAATGCCTTTTGAAGCTTCTTGATAGGGTTTTTATATATCCTAAATGACGGGGGTTCTACATGCATGGACAAGACTTAGCAAAGAATCTATGTAGCTGTACAAAGTAATACTCTTAAAAAAAATAATAAAAAAAATCAAGCAGCTTAACAGTTATGCCCATCTCCTCCATCCTCTCTCTCTAATGACTACCTTACACACATCTAAAGCATATCTTTACCTTCAAAGTGCAACAAAACCATTTGTGTAACACTAATGCGCCCTCGCTAACCACTTCCCATTCTGTACTGGCAGGTCGGCTCCCCTTTCCCATAGGCAGACAACCTTTTTCCAGTGACCACCCGTTTGCTCCTCTCAGGCAAGGCTGTAGCTTTTATGCCACCCTTTTGCAGGTATTTATTAACTGCATCCCTTCATTCCTGGATGCCTTCCTCAAGACTCTGAAGGATAGTACACCTCACTGCTCCACACTCATTGATGCTGTTGGTGTTAACTGCAGTGCTGCCCTGAAGACGTATTTTTTAACATAATTTTAACTTAAGACAACTGTGGACCAAAAACTACCTCTCTGCAACCAAGAAATCCCTCTTGGTGGATTATGACAAATGCCTGTTGCTTCCATGTGCAGTTGTGCAACTTCTGGTTAGAGAAAGAAGGGAATTACCTAGCTACCAAGACTGTCTCTGTTGGAATGAAACAGCTTGCATGGAAAAGCTATTATTACAATGCTCTCTAGACACCTCTGAATCCTGTCCTATTCCATGTTATTCTTCACTAGTTGCCCTCAGCTAGCTCTACGACCACTGCTAGGTACAGCCCATGCACACCGAGAGATGTAAGCACTGATCCCTGGAGGCTGTACACTTCTCCAGGGCAATTAACAGTCGAGGCTCCTTGCTCCACCATCATCTCACCCAAGAGCAAGCTAATACTGACTCTTCTGTACTCTGGCTACAATGAAAAGTAACTGAATTAACCATTCGTTATGGGAGAAGCTGGAGAAGACAAAGCTGCTCCTGGCCACTACAGTATGGGGCTGCTGCAAACCGACCAATTCCAAGGCAAAAAAAAAATGCTGAATCAGCTGGCATCTAGGTAATGTAATGAATTATACAAATATGGAATAACAAAGAGTAAACAACATGCTGTGACTGAAAATATAGCTCATCACATTCAGAAGTTATTGCTTCAGGCAAATATTATACTAATACACTTTTCAGTTTGTGAATATTGTGGTTCATATCCTTATTGTGTCCTTACTACACCCTTAACAGGAAAGAGTCAAACCATTATCCCCCATCATTAGTTCGGCAGCCCCAGGCCTTGCTCTATCCCAGTTTTTCTCTCATCCCATGGTCAGCCACCATTTCTGCCCTTTCACCTTCCACCTGAGGTACTTCTTCACAAGCTCCCCCCACTCAATTCTTTATCCGTTATTTACATGAGCCAGGAAGAGTTTCCTCTTACACACAAGTAAAGAAAAGTAAGCAGGTGAGACTGTGGGAACACAAGAAAAATCATCTCCCTGTTCTCATTCTCAGATTCAGGACCAATCAAATCAGCAACTCCAAGAATGAGCTCTGGTAATTTCTAACCACAGGAGTGTGCCCAGCGTTGGGTAAATCTTTAGCAACCTTCAGCTGGTGGAGTTTAACCAGTATCTACTGAGTTCCTGCAAACCACTTCTTTTTCAGAATCATACCTCTTGGCTGAAGTAAGGCAGATTTTTAGAAGCACAATAAAATGTCTGAACAAAGACCACTGCACAAAAAATCTCAAGTTACTGTTCTAACAGACGTCATTGCTTTGAAAAGAAATTATTATCACTCAGCTATCAATCACTATCACTTAAACGAAACATTTCCTACTAAAATAAATTACTATCACTTGAACGACACATTATTTCCTGACTATGCTCTCAGAAACGAATACATGGATTTACTTTCCCTCCTCCCCCATCACCAAACTACTCAAGGCACAAACCTGGCAATTTCACCTGGAAAATTTCATCCAAAAGGTTACTCACTTGGTAAAGTTACAGTAAAGTTATAGTAAAGTTGTGAACAAGTGACAGCAACAAAATACAAAACAGTTTCAAGAATAACATTATACACACCCTTCAGACCATACCTTTCAGGAAATCAAAATCACATTCACATCTTTTCTTTCCATTTATTCATTCCTTCCCAAGGTGTTAGAAGAATATAGATAGTTGTCCTAAACCACCCAGATTTACATATACACTTGATTTTATATATTGTGAACAAGCCTGGTGAAATTAATACGATGTATGATTTTTCAGAAACGTGTACAGAATTTCACAGAACTACAGACACCCCCCGTCACTAATTTTTCTGTAGGTCTTTCAGCAGTCATTTTATAAATTCCATCGCAGTGTTGGTACTATGACTATAAGCACATTTCCCGAGTCATTTACTCTCTTCCTTTTTTTAATGGTGTCACCTGTTTTAGTAAATCCCTTACCATCTTCCTCAACAAACCAATTTTTCCATTTCCACAAGCTATAGCTACAATAATAACCAGAGACTGAGAATGTTTCAAGTCTGAAATCTGGTCATCTGTACTGTTAAATTTTTAGAACTGTCCCCGGTATGGTTTTGACCATGCCAAACAGTGCTCTTGCAGAAAGAATTCCTGAGAACAGTTAAGGAGTTACAACCACAGAACAGAGGCTACTCCCAACTAGCAGCGTGGATGCAGCCATCCTGTTTTGCAGAATATGGGAGTTTAATAATACGGACATAGACCATTTCATGCCAGACAACTGTGCTGGGCATGTTTATTTTACCAGTACAGGCACTGACAGAGTGCAGGGCAGAATTTAACTTTACTCTAATACTTCCTGGAAACATATTCAGTTTCACTGTCAAGTGTGAGCTAACATCAACAAGTAGTACATAAACATGCTGCAATTTTGATGCAATTCTTTTTCTATTTACTTAAATAATTCAATCTCTCTATTTCTCTCACCTCATTTTAAAAATATATATAGAAAAAGATAGGTATAAACAGTAAGTTATTCAGAATAGTTGGCAGCAAACCACTGTGACTTAAAAATGAAGTAAGACTATTAGGCTACTTTCCTTACAACAACTTTTTAACACAAAACAATAGTGCTGATTGACTAGTTCCCATTAGTAAAGGCCTTTGTACACACTGAATGACCAGACAATACAGAAGTTTCATTTGTAGCCAAATTTTAATTAAAACATTTAAGAATCAACTTCCCATTGAAATCTCTACATAATCTTCCAGCGTGACTGCTTCTATACTGCAAAAAAACTGTGTTAGTAAAAAGTGAACACTAACCTTCTCAATATTTATTTGGTGTTTTCTTAACCTCTCCAAATCTGTTGGAATTGCCACTTTAACGAATTTCTGAATGGCAGGTTCAATTCGACGGAGCTTGACTTTTTCATCATCTTCAGACATCCTAAAAGCAGCTTTCAAGTCAATACTTGCCCAGTGTACCTTCACCAAAGTCGAAACCCCTGAAAACCAAAGAATTACAGGCTTGTAAAAATGCAGTAAGTTAGAATCACTTTTTAAAAGAAAGCAAAATAAGGTAAATCAGTCTTTCCAATAATCACATCTATTCCGAAACCACATTGGAGCAGTATTAACTACTTAAAATCTGGATACTCTCTTTGCATTTAAATGTATTATTTCCATTTATTTGCAGGCCCTGGGAATCATTTTTCATAGATAAAACTTACCACTAATAAAAAAAATAGCTAAATAATTAAGACAGATGCAAACATGCTTTGCAGCATAATGATAGATGGAAGCCTTTCAAAAAAACTTCCAATTAGATGCTTTCCTTGATCAGAGTTCAAGTTTTGCCAATTTACATTCTGAATCATCTTAAAAATTGTAAAACATGTCCTGAAAAAACACCAAAAAAAAATAAATTAGTAAGTCCATTTCCTAGAAAGATTAAGAGCTCCTGAATGAAGATTTGCACTCCAAATTGCATTTGTCCCCTACTGAAAATGACGAAGGCATCACCTAACAAGGGGTTTAAAAAAGTTACTGAAATATTTGCAGGACCAGCAGATACATAAGCAGCCTGAATTCTGTTCCCTGCACATGCATAAAACCTAACTTTGAAGTTCCCTACTCTAAATTAAAGATATGTAAAACTGTATAGAATAGCATTTATCTACAGAGCATATGAGTAATGTAAAGGACCTCCATTATGCTGAATGCACACAAGGGGCAAGAAAAAATTACGGTTAGATAATTTTGTAGTTTTAATACTGTATAAACAGAGGTTATTTAAATTAGATCTTATTTCTGTGTACTCCTTTTTTAACAACACCAAGAAGCCAAAGTTGAATTGCAGACACATATGAGAAAGTTTTGTTGCAAGTGTCAGTAAAAAGACACATTCTGACCTGGTTACATGAAAGAACCTGCACTACAACAGCAACTGCACCAGAAGGCTTTCCCTGATTTTCCTCTTCCAGTAACTAAATTCAAAATAATTAAACCAGCATAATCCTCCTGGTACAGATGAGGCACAGCAGAATGTAACAGGTTAAAAAATTTTCCTGTTTTTCACACAGCCAAGCATATTGTTAACAGTGAAATTAGACATTATTTTTCTCACATCTAACTACAGTGTGAAAGCGTGGAGGGAGAGTGTTGAGGTTTTTCTGAGACCTGTGATCCCTGCAGGCAGAGAGAATGTGACGGCAGACACCAGTTGATGGCACTGGGTCTTCGACTGAACCACACAAAGTTCCCTCACAGCCCTCACTTGTAGGCTGCAGGGAAAATATGCACAAATCTCCCTCACCTTCAAAGGAGGCAAGTGGTACGCATCTTCCATCAGGCCAGCGAGAAAGCCAAAAGTGCGTCTGGCAAAGGGAAGCTGGGTTTCTAGAGGAAAACAGTCCTAGATTACCCACCTTTTACAACACAGCTGCAAATAAAACAATGTTGTGTTTTTCTGAAGAGCAGAATGCTAACAGAAGACTCTCCTTCTTTATCTGTCCCACCCAACAAAAAAACTGAAAACTGCGGAAAACTGAGTATTTACTGAGAGTAGGCCACATTAGGGAAAGTCAATCTTTAAGGTTTCATCGATACGCATCTTCCTTTTTCAGAACCTCAGAAGGAAATTATTTCACCAACTGACTTTGCAGTCATTGCTAAATCATCCCCACTTCAAATTATAAAGACCTACTTATCAAGCAGTCTTACAAATCCCCTTCTAACCCAAGGCATTTCATATTAATAATTCGTTGTCCAAATCTTCAAATAAACATGTAGTGGGTGGCCTCGCATTTTTCAGGATGTAAAAAGAACTTAATCCTTTTGTGTTGATTTACTCTTTCTACCATTCTAAAAACAGTAGTTTAAATGCAAGATGATAAAAAATACACTGGTTCTTATAACTTGGTCACTCCAGTCCCTAACACTTTTGAAAGAGCCATTCGTATCCCACAGTTGAACTCCATTTTGAGGCTAGAACAGATTTTAATATTTTTTTTGCAATGAGCAAAAGATGAAAAGCATCATACTCCAAACTGCAGTACTTCCTCTTCAAAAACACATTTAATTTCTTGACAGCTTATACACTAATCCGCAAGTTTATGAGCTAGAATTAATTAAAAATTGGTTCCTTAAAGATATTTAGTAGTCATGTCATACTTTTCTTTAATACTGAATCATCCTGAAGAACCCATGACACAAATTCTTGAAATTTATCACATAACGAGAACTCACGGAAACCCACAGCCCATTCTGTCATAGAACAAATACAGCAGACACTAAGCCAAACCCATCATAATTTTGTCTTTAACCTTCCATGACATCTAGGAATTGATAAGAGTCAATACTGACAGCTTAGATGACTTATAAACTGCACCACTGTGAATGCAGAGTTAATAGAACCACAAGCCTTGAGTAGGTGATCTGAATAAGCAACAGTTTTAAATTCAAAGATTTGGCTGCATACAAGGCTCTGGATAGTCATTTTCTTCTCCTTAAAAATTCCCAGACAGTAGACTAGCTTTCACAACAGTGTCTACACATCTCTTTAAGACACTGCTGCCTAAAACTCACTGCACAGTGTGAAAAACTAAGAAAAGAAATATAAAAACTCCTTACATTCTCATCAGATCTCCTGCTTAAGTTCCCTCGAACAGTATAGCAGCTTTTGTAACAAAAGTTCTAAACCATAAATTGCCAATAAGAAAATATGCAAGGTCTTACTTTTTTTAATGTTCATATAATATGGTAAATAAAGTTATCATTACAAGTTTTTGCGATGACTATATGTTTGTTCCAGATGCAGTTTCAAGAAAATCTAAAGTTTCTTGCATACTTTATTGGGTTTGTGTTTTCCCAAGCATAACTTTAACAATTAATTTCCAAAGCTATAATGCCTTTTTTTGGAGTAATCACAGAATAACAGGGCAGTTTAGGTTGGGAGGGATTTTCATAGGCCATCCAGCACAAGCTGTATTAGATGTGGTTGCACAGGCCCTTGTCCAGTCAAGTTCTAACACCTCCACAGACATGCTCCACCCACTCACTAGACTCCTCCTTCAGTGTTTGACCACAAACAAACAAAACCAAAACCAACACGAACTTCCTTGTAGCTAAACAAGCTTGTGTCTACTGCTTCTGATCTCATTGTCACGTACCTCCAAGAGGAGCCTCGCTCTATACCTTCCCACCCACAACAGCGAGATCTCCCCCTTCCTTCCTTCATCTTCTCTTAAGGCTGAACAAATCCACCTCTCTGTTTCTGCTGGAGTATCATGTGCTCCAGCCCCTAACCACCTTGCTAGTCTCATAGGTGCCAAACAGAGGGAAACAGTCAGCCCCTCGGCCTGCTGTCCCTCAGCCACACTTACTAATACAGCCCACAACGCACGGTTGTCCTTTGCTGCAACAGCATGCTCAGACGCATATTCAGCACGTGATCCACCACAACACACAGGTCCTTTTCTGCAAGGCTGCTCTCCATCAAGCCTTCCCACAGCCTGTTCTACTCATCAGGCTGCTCCATCCCAAATGCAGGGCTTCCTTGTTGCCTTTGCTGGAATGTATGAGGTTCCTGTCAGCCCATTTCTCCATCCTGTCAAGACCCCTCTAAGTAGCAGCCCCCCCTGTCCAGCCCATCAGCCACTCTCCCCAGGCAAGTTAAAAACACTGCTCTCAACTTCAGCTTTTTAAGAAGATGATTTTGCCTCTGTCCTTGGATCTGGTCAGCATGCACATGAACCTGCAGAAGTTCTGAGCCCTCTCTCAGAGGGTGCCACTCAGACACCACGTGGCTGCGTGACAGATCACCTTCCCTTTCTGACCGTTCCTGTAGAGGACTGCCACTTGAACAGGGGCTTGGGCATCCCTCCTACAGGCATTTACCATGTTCCAAGCACAACAAAATCTTGACTTCTCTGAGACTGGAACGCTCGGCTCTGATTCTCTAAAATAAATTGAAGTTTGAGCAAAAAAGCCCATGAGAATACCATATCATTAAATCAGTAATTAAAAAAGTTAGATAAAACCATTTGTAATTAACTGTCCTTTATTATATTCACTGTGCAAGATATTTTGATAAACAAAGAAATTACAGAACCTCGTCTTTTCAAATGCTGATGCTACAAGCCTGTAAGGGGTTATATTCTAAGTAAAATACTTTCAATTTAACATTCAAAATTCAGGCACCAAAATTCAATTATACTTCAGTGACAGAAATAACACTTATCCAGAAGTGATCAAGGCGCAGATGCAGAATAATTTTCAGTCAACTGCGTTAATAAAAAAGTAGATACATCCAAAGCGTACTGTAGCAGCATTATCAAAGTATTAAATGGTGACAAAAATTATATATATCTCCCTTCTTAATATTTACATTTTCTGGAGACTGGCCCCAAACTGGAACTGTAATGTTGAAGTAAAATTAGCATAAAAGTAGACCATTACCTTGATATCTGCACTTAATATGAAAATCATCTATGATTCTTACCACCCAAGACAGGGAAAAATTCCTTATCCAGTTTGTTCACCCCATGTCCTTGAAACTATTTAAGTGTATCTTCCATGAAGGATTAGTCACATGCTCTTGTTTGTAAACAACAGAGCAAAAGAACCTGAGGAGTTCCACTGGTTTGATCTTTGCTTTACCAAATAAATGGGTATGTAAAGCAAACAAAAGTTTTCAAAAACAGATCAATTTCTCTTTCAGCTTTTAAAGGTCCAACCAGCATACACTATCTTATTTCACTGTTTAAATCAAATGCTTGTAAGGCGTAGAAGAATCGTAAGGCATCCAATTCCAAACGTTGAAAGTGTGAATGTTATTCTGACACTAACACAAAATTTCCACTTATTTTGTGGCAGTGCATAGAAAGCACACAGTCATACAGTTGCGGTCAATCAGAAGTAAAATTCTTCCTATGTATGGTAACATACTTGTAACTTGTATTATAAATTTCAGTAAATGCTGTTCATATACCTCAAATGTAATGCTCATGAACTTCTGTTAAACTACCTAGTGTTCTCCATTCAACTATGGTAAGAAAAATGCTGGACAAACCTGAAGAGTTCTGCTTGCCCAGGGAAACGCAACGTAACACTCCTATTTGATTTTAATTCACTTACACCACTTTAGAAAACCACTGCCACTAGAGAAAGTACTTCCAGCATAGATGCCTTGTTTTTAAGGGCTGTAAGCACAAAAAAGCTTTTTCCTTTTCTCAACATAAATAAAATAAATTAGAATACAGATGCTAGAATACAGAGACTTACAACAGCTTTCTCACTAAGGTGACCTGAAACACTTCTTAAGAATAGTACTAGCCCCAAAATTACAGTGACAAAGAGTATTGACTAATGCTCGCTGGGCTGAGGTCTGTAGTTAGTGAGGAACACGCTCCTGTGGCAGGCTACAGCCAAACTGGACTTTGGGTCTGAATTACATCTTTCTCCTTTGGCTGCAGCAGGAACCAATGGAAAATAGCTTTGTTAGGCTGAAATAAGGCCTTGTTACCAGCCCCGGTGTGTCCACAAAGTGACACGAAACTACTTAGTGGGATGAAGAGCTACGTGTGAGGGAATCTCCCACGGAACAAGCAGAATGAGGAGCTGTACATAACAGGCTGTGGTTCCTAGCAGATCCATGCACTTGTGGATCCCCTGGCAAGACAAACCTGATCCAGACAAGGCCAAGGGCGCGTGACTGCGTTTTGAGAAACCAGAGCAGGTGACAGGCATTTTGTACTGGTTTTACACGTTTAAGCCAGCTGCAGAAGGGCAGAAAATACCTCATGACTCATACGCCAACATTTTTTGAACAAAGCTGGACCGGTGGAGCAACTTTTTAGTGGCCCGACACCTGCAATAATACGTGGCCGCAGCACAGTTCGGCCTGCAATCAGAGCCCTAAATACGGATTTTTCTGGGTTACTGAACCATGCCCCTGGTCTCACCCCAGCAAAGCCAGGGGTTGGGGGGGGGGCCGACCCCTCCTGTGGCTCGCCCCTACGGGCGAGGGGTGCACGTAGAGCGCAGAAGCATAAGGAAAGAATAAAAAAAGGTTTCTACATCCTGTATCGAGGCTACAAGTGGGCTGCACGACTTCCTTTTCCTGAATTATGTTTTTCAAAGCTTGAGGAACGCGGAACCAAACCTTCAGTCGCACTGTGCTTTTACTCTTCCCCCCCCTCCCCTTTTTTCCCTCCGAATCCAAGCTCTGCTTCCGTTCAGCTCCCCCCCACCCCACCGACACCCTCCCCGCCCCAGCCAGGGACCTCCGGACCCCGCCGCTCCCGGGGACACCCGCCCGCCTGGGCCACCCCCAACCACCGACCCGCCGGTGGGGAAGGAAACTGCCCTCACCCGAGGGGGGCCGGGGGGGAGGGAGGGGGAGCAGCAGGACGACCCCCCCGCGGTGCCAGCCAGCACCCGGGCTCAGGGAGCGGGGCGGCCCAGGGCCATGGGCCTGCCGGCGGCAGCAGGGCCCGGCCTGCGGCCCGCAAGGCCGAGGCGAGCGGGCGGCGGCCCTCGCTGAGGGGCAGGAACAGGAGGGCAAGAGGGGTCCGGGGGGCGAAGGACGGGGACCCGGCGCTCCGCTCTCCGCCGCGGGCTCCTACCGGCCGGCCACGTCCGCAGCAACCCTGCCCAGGGCACCCGGCAGGCCCCGGCCCGGCGTTCCTCCCCGCCGCGGGAAGCGAAAGCGAAAGGAGCGGGGGCGGCCGTCGGTGGGGGCTCGGCAGCCGCCCCCGCTGCCCGCCCTGCCAGGCCGGCGCCGGGGCAACTGCCGCCCCCTCCCTCCCTCCGCGCCCCGCTGCTCCCGCCGCCCCTTTCCCTCCCTCGCTCCCTTTCGCCCGGCGGCCACTCACCATGTGTCGGCCGAGGCGCGGAGGGCGGCCAGCGGCGTCCCGGGACGCTAGGCGGGAGCCGGCGCGCAGTGATGCCCCTCGGCGGGACGCGGCCCAGCCCCCTCCCGACAGACGCATCCCCCCCGGGGACATTTTCCTCATGTTTGTTTCCCTCCGTAACTCTCGGTGCGGGGCGGGAAGCGGCCGGGGCGGAGGAAGGAGGAGGGAAGAGGAGGAGAAGCTGCCCTGACTGGAGCGGGTCGGGAGGGGGGAGTAAGGGCTCATCGGGAGGGAAAAGCTAAGCTGCTGCTTCTAGAAGAGAGCCAGAGGTTCCCGCCATGGTTTTAAGAACATTTTCACTCACCTTGACATGTAATTTAGGTAATACCGAATTGCCAGGTGTGATCCATCCCTGGAAGTGTTCAAGGCCAGGCTGGATGGGGCTTTGGGCAACCTGGTCTAGTGGTCCCTTCCCACCCAAACCATTCTATACAGAGCATCTACCTGTAGGGGACAAAGGCCAACCAGGCCATGCCAGCGAGGCCCCTCTCTCCCCTCACTAACCTTCACTGTTTCTAACAGTATTCAGAAAACAAGCATCTAACAAATATTTCTGGGCTGTATTTTGAAAATAAGTGTAACCTGCTGGTGCCTGGTACCGCTTCTGGTCTTTTTACCACCTCTGAAGAGGGATGAAAAACTATCATCTGGCTAGCTGGCAATATCTATAGAGCAACTATGTTACGCCATTATTAAAATAGAACATTAATAGAACAGACATAAGATCTCCGAAGTATCAAAGACAAATTTAAGTTAATTTTGATGTTCTGAACAAGATTTACATTACCTGTCCATCTTTCTGTCATTCCATGCCCTTTTGGCAGGTTCCAATCTAATTTGGAGAAAGTCATTACACTCTTATAAGTTTTGTGGAAGTTGATGTGAGGAAATAAACCTAAATCTATTTCCTCAGCAGGGGAACAGCAAGCAAAAATTCAGCTCTTACACATTCTTGTTGGCAGCAATCAGCCGGACAATCAGTATAAATATATTGGCCATCCACATTGCATATACATAGTTCCAGACTGATAGATTTTCATAGGGCAAATGGAGAAGAAATTGCAGTTACTGCAATTAAGGATATTTAGGGACCAAAGGATACAAATCCACAGGGTCCATTGTCTTCGGTAGTTGTGTTGCTCACGAGATAGATAGCTGCTGGAATGACAACATAGTACTGGGGAATGCCAGAGTACTAAAAAAAAAGCTTACACTGAACACATATTTTTAAAAGGGTAAAGAGGATGACACAGGCTAGCTTAGCATAGCCAGTTTGACATGGATATGGGGCAGAATCATGGAAGTGCTGCCGTGGGATATGGTCATTAAATGCCAATAATTAAACGCCAGTCAACACACTTTTATGAAAAAGATTTGATTAAACGCATTTGAATTTAAGTTTGTTCGATAAAGGTAATAATGTTGATGTAATAGCTTCCATCTGAGCTAGAACCGTATGCTGTTCTCGTAATACAACATGGAATATAAATTCTGCATAGTTCATAATAAGTGATTCAGTTCTCAAGAGAAGTAATTGTAAGTGAAGATTTGTCATAGGCTTGTCTTTTTGGGTGGTGTTATCCTTGGCCTGGTACTTTTAGAAATGATCTGGACAAAAATACCAAATTCCTACTTTGCTGTTGTAAGTAAAGGTTAAGGGCCGGTGTCTTAGGTAAGCTCTTTCGAATTGCTTTGCAAGATCTTCTCACTTGTAAAAATGCTCCTCTGCAGACAGTCAAATTGGAAGCTATACATTCAAGATAAAGCTTCAAAGCCGCCCTTGGAATCTGAGGGCGAGCAAACGGCATCAGAGAACGCTAAAGAGGACCTGAACGCTGTGGTACCTAAGCAGCTGAACGTGAGCTCCCAGAACAAAGCTTTTGCAAACTAATACTCTGAAGCAAAACCAGAGGAACATCAAATACAATGGGAAACGGACATTACCCCTGTTTATAGCACTGATGCAACCATTATTGAAATAATGCATTTGGTTTGGACATTTACACTTCAAAAGAATGTTAACTATTGGAAAGAGTCCAGAAGAAAGTTATGAAAGGTGTGGAAAATATGCGCTAATGTAAGATATTGTAAAAGCACAATCCAATGCAGGTGAAGAGGTACCTTTGTCATAAGCATACTAGTACTTGTCTGGGTTAGAGATGTTTGAGAAGTAGAAGCAGTTTCTGGCTTTTAGAAAATGATAAAATTCGAAGCAAAACTAAAAAAAAAAAAGACCAGAAATATGGCATATCTTAATTGGCTGTAGGATGAAATTCTCTGTGAATCTGTTTTGAAACAATACAAAATTGTTAGAAAAATAAAAGAGGGTTTTTTCAAAGATGTACTGTAGCTCAAGCATACATGTGGAATATGTTGGCAGATGTTCTGTGTGGTCTGATATGGAGGTGATATGACCACAAGATTGTACTCGGTCCTTTCTATCCTTAAACTGTGACTCCAGAAGAAGACCAAGAAGCCTTGTTATGTAGCAGCAAAAGAAGGAATAGGATCCCAGAGACATTACCAAAGAGAAAGACTTATTTTGTGAGTTCTGACAGGCAATGTCTGAAGAGCTCCTGGCACATTTCATTGTGACCACCACCTTCATGCCTGACTGTCCAGTTCTGCTACCATTGCTAATGTGATCTTCCAGACAACCCAGCAATGACTTCAGAGAAGTCCAAATTTCCTCAAGGAAAAAAATGTCAATGCAAAATGCTATGTCACTCATGTAAAGATCATCAAAGGAACAAGAGTTCCACCTTCAGGTCTGGGAAAATACTACCTCTGATGGCAAAAGATATCTCAGAAAAAAAAAATTAATGTGTAGATGGAGTTGGACTTCCTGAATTGCAGACAGACTCAGACTTGTATTATGTGTCTGTGATCAATTTTGAGTGGTCTCTAATATATCTGGTGACCATGTGTATTCCTATACAGTTATCAGAGAAACTGTTGTGTATCACCAATACATAATCTAGAAGAAAATCATGAAGACTTCTAGGAGGGCAGAGAACTGGTGCGCATCAGAGTAAGGAAGAACTTGCAGAAGTTTCTTTTTCCACATGAGATCATTCATAGTTTTCAGATAGATGGATTTAGGACCAGGATCCAGATGTGCAATTCATTTGATATGGTTCCTTCGTTTCGCCTTACTGCTCAGCTCTCTTCTCAGCATCTTTCCATTGCACACAGACTCTCAGTTAACTCATGCTGGGGACAGTACCTCAGAGTGCCGCTCAATAATCACAGAACTTCCCAGATACTTACAATATATTCCCGAAGATATATCTTTTTCCAGTAGAGCATTTAAAAATTCTGTTGCCTTATTACAGATGCACTGATTTCACTATCAAAAGACTTGTGCTGGCAAGAACCGGTAATAAAGTTTCCATTGTGTCATGGAAAGCAGCCATTACTGTGTTACAGTGAACATTGTGCTCTCTCTCAGTCTTTCAGGAGCACAAGGCGGTTCAAAATGAGATCCCCTTCTAACATACATCCCTGAAAAAAATCAAACTCTTTAAGTAATTCTTGGCCGAGGGGTGTTTTGTGGAATGCGTGGCAGCATTTTCTGAAACCGTCTTCCTGATGTAAGCAAAATACAGCGGGTTGGTTTGGGGGGAAACTGTTACTGTTGACAAAAATTGTGCTGTCAGTGCTGTCGTTTTTTTATGGTTCGTGGAATTCTGAACCAATGCCCTTTTAGTGTAATTTGCTGCAAAACCAGCTCAGATTTGGTTGAGGTTCATTCGTGTAGCATTGCAGAAAGTAGGTCTTCTGAGTGGTAATAAAACAGAAGAGGTTTGTTATACATTAACGTATTCACAGTAGCAGTAACACTGAATAGGGTGTAAAAGTAGGAGAGAAAGCAGTTAGGGCAGAGCAGTTTGGGTTGGTTTTTTTGGAGAGAAACACTTCCTCACTGGTTGCACTGGTTATTTGTGTCTTTTCCAGCATATTCACAAGTCTCACGCTGTGACCTTGGTGCAGGAATGGTTTACAGTAGCTGCTGCTGATCGACCCCTGCAGCAGTGGTGCAGGAAAGCCTTTGCAGAGAGGATGGCAGGTACAGAAATGATCTGTCTACAACACCTGGGCGGCAGTAGGATTTCTTACAGACAAGAGCAGGATGAAACAGGCACGGCTGGTTGGTGGGAGCTCATGTCGCCGGCACTCGGGGAATGTGCACTTGCAGCACTTTGCCTGGGGAGCCTTAGCTGTCCACTGCTGGCGTAACCAAAGGAGGTAAA
The DNA here is from genome assembly GCF_028500815.1 of Rissa tridactyla. Classification (NCBI taxonomy): domain Eukaryota; kingdom Metazoa; phylum Chordata; class Aves; order Charadriiformes; family Laridae; genus Rissa; species Rissa tridactyla. The sequence continues at coordinate 66,451,222 of NC_071467.1, read as the reverse complement.
ATATTATAACAAGGGTTGCTGGGATTGTGGCCCTACCTGGGAACTTCCACATGGCAAGACTCTCTTTTTTTTTTTCCCCCCGAAGTCTTTTCGTTCCTACTGCAGCTGAAGAGGATTGTTCACACTCAAAACTACTGATCAGCTTTCACTATGCGCTGTCGCAACAGCGTTTCAGAGATTCTCGGTTTCGTTTGTAAGGTCACCCAAGCAGTTTTACTTTACTACAGAAGAAGGTTGAGCTAACTCGGTTAAAAAGCTTTTAGTGGGACTGTCTTTTGTGCGCTTTCTTCTCTTGTTATAGGATACATTGACATCACCTTAAACTAAATCCCTACACATTAATCTAACTAAAAAAAAAGAGTTTGCATATGAGGTTTTACCAGGCAAAGGAAGTTGGTCCATTTTTTGGTTTTTATACAAGGCTTTAGAAATTCTGTATCAAATCTGAGTGCCATCCAAGTCAATGGTAAAAATTTTCATTAAATTTAGCAGGATGAGGATTTCTTTTTTTGTCCAGGTTCCAATGCTTCCTGACACAAGAAAACACAAACTACATTCAGAGGGAAAAAACATAGAAGGTGGCAAATCAACTGAACAAACTTTCATTTAACTATTTCATCCACCATACTTACCAGTAAATGTTCCTTTTGTAAAACCATTCAGCCTCTGAAGAGGGATTCAGAATGTCTTTTAATTGCAGACCAGAGGTGTAATGCCATGGTCTTGCATTTGTAATCAGACTATACTAAAATGGTTTTAGAACCATTTTTAATTTCTCTTCATTAGTTAGGAAGGTGATTCTGATTCTGCTGACCTATTAACCACGCTACTGATTTAAAGGCCTCGTATGCCATTTAGCTTTGGATTGTCTCCAACAGTGGCCACAAGTGCACGGTGAGGGAAGAGTAAGAATTGGGCAAGCATACGTGCTAGTTCCTCCTTAATGTTCTCCCAGCCTTCAACTATTTTTACATTGGGGGTTTCCCAAACCACATGTGTTTTTTTTCCTCAGTATCCCCAGTGGATCTCTCTTCCAAGTGGTCACCCAATCTCCCCTAGAAAGTAAGGAAAGCTCTTTCAGGCACAAAATCCTTTGACAAGGATTGGCACAGGGCTGCTGCCCTCTGCCTAAAGAGGCTGGCTCTTCTGACAGCTGATTCCTGCCCAACCTCTCCATGCTACTCATTACGCTGCAGACCTCATTTCTGTTCTACATTGTATTTTGTTTCAGGCTCAGCCACCCCTTGTGGACTGCCTACTCCCCAACTTTGACCAGTCTTGCTTTGAGTGGTAATGGCCAGCTCAATGGTTGGCAACTTTGCTTAGGAACTGGCCATACAGTTGCACTGAATTGTCTGAAGGCAACATAATAAGGCAATTGTACAAAGGAATACTTTTAATCACAAGAAAGCCGTTCTTGCTAGGAGAAGTCAGGGTGGGTCAGAATTGAAGAGGAGGAATGTCTGAGGTACAAATCAACATCTATTGCTAGAAAGTATCTGGCATTTCTAATATGTGACAAGCAGTATACAATTTTAAATGTAACTGAAACATTATCTTAGTAAGTCATAAAATATACTTTCTCAAATCAGAACCTTCTTTGGTCCTGTGCTGCTTTGTTTCTTTCTTTCTGTCTTACACATTTTCCAGTACCCATCAACTTCTTTGTGTCTAGGGAAACCCTCATGACCTGGATCTTTACAGTGATGCTTGCTGGTATTATCTTGAAAAGTTTAACTTGCTTCTGGCAGAAGTCAGACCCTTTTCTCTGAAAGATGCAAAATGAGAAGGTAGTCACTTACAATTAACTCCTTCACTGTCTCCTGCTGGGCCATAGATACATCTAAGCCATGAAGGGGAACGCTGGCATAAGACAAATGGCTTAGGTTCACATTTCAAACTTGTTTCTTTCTCCCCTGCTAGACGGTTTTACTGGAGAGGTGCTCATCAGTACTTCTTGAAAAAGAAAATTGATGGTCTAATGTCAAAGATGCAAAGCTGAAGGGTATCGGCTCCATTGTCAAATCAGGTGGACCTTTTCACTATCTCACAGGCAGTGTCATGTATACACTAAAACTGGGAAGTGCTCAAGTTCTGCAAGAGTAGGGTGGAGATGCTGCATACACAAATATGCATGATGCAAAGAGACTTAATTCCACAGCAAGGTTTGTTTTTATAAATGATGTTTGAATCTTATTCTATTTACTTCTATATGGCAGTAATACTGTGAAGCCCTGAAATTCAGTCTTGTAGAGATAAACATAGTTTAAAGTTTTGTCTCAGATAAAGAAAGCCTCTAAAGCCTATTTTAGTTTAAGATGTAATTGAAAGTTTGGTTTTCTTGATGAGTACTTTGGGGTACATGTTCAGCTAGCTATGCAGAGAATTAGCTGTGCAAGTCCCATTACTGCTAATGCTACTACTAATTCCCTGCACATCACACTGAATATTTACCTCTTCGTTTAGTATTTAGATGAGCCATTAAAGTATTGGTTTCTCACTGTTACAGTCATCTGTATACACAAAAAAAATCATAAACATGTGAAAAGGAAAATGTTTAGTTAAAGATGTTTAATGCTGTTTAGAAGATAGCATTATTGCAATTTACATTAAACCATAAATTGTGACTAAAACGGCTTAATTTCTTGCCTTGGAAATTGTAGAATGGATTAATATTTTGCAGGCACCATGAATGTAGATTGTTTGCTTTGCATTTAGAAGCTTGAGGTGTCAGAGAGGCTGAAGAGGGGCATTAGCTTCATGCTTGGGTGGCACAGAGAGTGAGCTATTTTATCAGTTTTAAATCTGGAGACAAATACTGTCCGCAGGATGAATTTGATCATTTATGAATGGTTCACTTCTATATCAGCTACAGACAGGTGAAACACTGGGCCAAAGTAAAAAAACCTTTAATTGGTGTGTGACTGTGTTTGGCAACCTTGCACGTTGATCGCATCGTTTGACTAACATGACTGGATCTCATTTTCAATCTGTCGGACTGCTTCATGCTGAGGGTCATCTCTGAGCTGGACAGGAGTCCCAAAGTGAATAGGATGCAGGTGATGAATACAAAACAGCTCTTATAAGGCTCAGGCCTCGAAAGAAACCAAGACAACCTTTCTATGGATCCGAGCACAAAGCCTGCTATCTAGCTCTCTTTTGCAAGTAGCTGCTTAGGTCTCTCAGTTGTTCCTCTGAATTGTAATTCTTAATGTAGCTGTGATTTTCTTTGGGTTTTATTATGGGTTTTACTGCTCCGCTGCTATAGATATTACTGACTTGTCCAGTCTCTTGCTATGTCTGGAACAGAGCTATGGCTCAAAAGGAGTAGTTGCCATCATTTTCCTAAGCGATACATCAACATTTTGGAGGGAGAGGGGAACCAACACCTCAGGAGATCACCATGTTATTCTCCTTCTTGATTTCTCTTCTTCTACTCCCCTTCAGTCCTCAACATCAGGCCTGGGGAGCAAATGGGGAGTCTGCCAGTAGTTTCACCTCTAGTATGGGAAAAATCAGGGGCAAGGCCAGGACAAACTTGATGTGGAGGGTGGCTAGATGCACGGGCTGACAAGAAGCAGGGCAGAAGTGATGCAATGCCTGGATGAAAGCAGATTACACCTGAACAATGGGGAAAAAGGACTACAGTAAAGGTAGGAGTGAGTCCAGATTCAATTTGTTTGCCTGGGAAGCCTAGCAGAGCTGTGGGAGGAAAATAGTTGAAAAAACGAGATAGAGTGAACATTAAAATTTTATTCTGGTGTGTTTTTAGTCTAATGCTGTGTGGGTTAAACTTCTGGTTTTGGGGATGTGCCTCAGGGGTTTGTCAATTTAGAGTTTGGCCCTCCTGAAGACGACTCTCAGCACCTGAGTGGATCAGATGGAAGTTTGCCTGGAATTAATGTGTGCCATGTGTTTCTCGGGACTGTTTCAGAGCTGATGACTAAAGAAATTTCCCAGGACCAGCTGAACCTGAGTCTTACTACTTGGGTTAACAGACTCACAGCAGAGCTTGGCGTTCAAATGTTCAGATGTTCAAAACAAGATTCCTCTTGGCTACTTTAGGCTCCAATTACTCTGGAAGATTTATGCTACACATACATCTGCCAATTCAGGAGTATATTCAAAATATATCTCAGGAGAACAAGTTAGTCCTTCCTGAACTCCTTCTGCAGCCCTCTGCCTTCTATGATTTCCCTTCCAGGTGATAGGAACGCAAATACTGAGCACAAATTGCTGTCCCACCAATTGACACTGATCATGCAATACCCATTTCCAACAGCAGAAGCTCTCTACCGATGGTGAGTCCTAGTAAAAAGGCTGCATGCAGATACAAGTGGAGGAGCAATAAAGTGACTTGTGCTTCCTGTGGAAGTCTGTTGTCTTTACAGATAGTTCCACAAAGAAAAGCGTAAGTGGGATCATAGTTTGGCTCTCCATCCTTTGGATAAGGAAGGAGGCTTCCAGAGAGTGGTAGGGTGAGCTTGCTGATGAGGATGCTGGGATCTGCCTTCTTCCAGACCACAGCCTAAATGTGTTTCTTGTTATTAATATTAATATAATCTTTGTATTGACACCTTCAGAGTACTCTGCCACTAGTCTCTTGCCTCTCTCCTTCCTGTCCCTTCCCCAACTCTGTTCCCCTGTGTATGACTCATCCCAAAAGCTCTGTCTTTTCCACTGTCCAGATGCTCTGGATCTATACTGCACTCCAGCAGACCTAGAAGCCCTCCAGCAGTGCTAAAAACACTCATAATAATATGTAGCAATGGTATCAGTACTGTAAGGAGAGGAAGAGATGTTAAAGATATATTTTCACTGCCACACTTAGCTGAAGTAAAGGACCATCAGACAGCACTGGTGATCACCATACCAATGTAACATGTAAGTCATCAAAGCTTTTTAACAAAAATGTTGACATTTTACACAAAATATGGAAATGTGTTACACATCTGAGATTATCATTCCTTTTTTTTTCCAGCCAATGCCCTGGATCTCTCCATGAATTGCAAAGCAATAGCACTTTTCGTTCCCTCTGTGTGATCAGTTCTAGGTGGGAGTGATGTTCTTCCTCTCTCTCCCACGAGGCTGCCCTAAACCTTCTGGACCCATTCAAAGATCAGGTCTTTCTGGGACATCTTACATTCTCAGCATCATGCTATTACCTCATCACACTCTTTTGAGAAGATAAGACTGGCTGTTGGTTTTGAGACTTGCCATTTGTTATTTTTTGCTTCACAGGGTACAGTCTTCAGTGGTTTTATTCTATCTACCCAGATGCTGTTGAAGCAACTTCCAAAGACCGAGTGATACAACAACAAATATCTGTGCTACAACAAATAGTAACTTTTCAGAAGAAAGTTGTATGAAAAGTGAAAATTTTATTGTCAAATGTTAGATTTTCCTTAGATTTACATAATTATAGAAAAGTATTTCTATTTTAATTATTTTAGGGTTTTGGATGTTATAAAAAGGAGTCAGAAGCAATAGCATGTCAAGCTATATAAAAGTTGTTTGTATTTTTACCAATCTATTATATCATTTTGTTAGCAAAATGGATGAAGAATGCAGATGGTTTAAAACTCATATTTTATTAATATAAATTTCTCATCTAATGTTCACATTTTATCAAAGTAAGCAGGGATTTTGCCATTGATTTCGGTGTTACCAGGATTTGACTCGTTTAAGCTAAAAAATGTCCTGTTTCAACATTGACATACTGGAAGTCAAGCAAAATATATATTAGCATACTTACAAGGCATAGAGTTGTACTTCAGAGTTAACGTTCCTTTTTTTTTTTTTTTTTTTTTTGCAATACACTGGAGGTTGGTACTGCAGATTTTGTGGTGTTTCTTCCCCAGAGTGACGTCCAGTCTCGCTGCAGCCCTTCAACAGACATTTTCTGCTAAGGCAGAGTGTTATTTGTCACTGAGTGCCGGCGGATAAAAACTGGATCATCAAATCAGGACTCCAAAGGACAAGAGAGAGAGAGAGAAAAAAGACTTGATCATTGTGCACAAGACAATTAACACTGGGACCTTTACAAAATGGGGAAATGGTAATTCTTGGGAGCTCGGTTGGATGTAGATGGACACAAGTGGATTTGCTGCGATGTATTAAAGGTGGTGCCAATGGGATGTACCTGAAAGATTTTGTAGTTTTTCACTGCCTGCTACTTCATTTAATCCTTTGCAGTGATGAGGGGTGACCATAAAGGCATGTACAGCAAAAATGATGGGATAATGTGCGCATATGTGTTGCATGACAATTATGAATATACCAGAGGTTATCAACTCTGCACTTACACCTCGGTCTTATGAGAGACAATGGACGCAGAGTTTGAGTAAAAGAACAGTGGGATTTAATCGATTTCCTGCCAATGTGCAAACATCTGTATTGACGCTATTTAGCAAAATTACAATATGTTGTCCAAGATCCGTGTTTGGCAGAGACGGCTGATGAACCCTCAAATAGCGTGCTGATTTTTTTATTTTTTTTTCTGACGTAGGCGTTATTGCTGTGATCTGTGACCCAGCTCCGTTTCAGCTATGCTGAAGGATCTCAGAGGCTGGGCAGTCGTTGGAAACATTGACTGAAGGCTGACATGTGTGCATGGAAAGAAGGGGAATTTTGTCACTTAATACTGCGATTGCCCTGACACGCTTTGTGTGTAGAATTTTTACCACAAACTTCCGGGCTGTAAATAGCGTAATAGCACAGCCCAAATGTTCAGCTTAGCGGGGGGAAGGTTTAACGGCAAACGGAGCGTGCAAGGCGAGGGAGAAGTATAGAGCCAGACAAAAGCAAGAGGCTGGAGGGGCCGTGGGAGTAGAAGAAAAGAGGAAACCCAGATTTCACCTATGTAAAAATGGATACGAAAAGATTCTGCGAAAAAGCAGCTGCTCAGAAAGGAGAGGCCGGGTGAGGGCTGTGGCGGGGGGGTGCGGGTGGCCCTGGTGCAGCAGGACGGGTGAAGGCAGGTTTACAGCCAGGTTCTGGCAGCAGAGCAAGGTTCACCTTCTGCCTTTACTTCAGAGAAGGCATTGACACGGCCTTCGCTTTTCCCTGGTTGTCCTGAAACTTGGATAAGATTTTTTTTTTCTTCCTCTCTTCTTTAAAACCTCTGCTCTTCCATTGAAACTTCACAGTGGGTTCAAAAGTTCTCAGTGGGGTCTGAGGGACAGAAACATGGCATAACATAAGCTTCTTTTGTCTAGACAACTAGGCCAGAGGAGTTATTAAATAATCTCACAGGTGTTCATGGCACAGGTGGCTCAGGTAGAACAATTTGAAGAGGAAAAGGTGTTCTTTGGATTAAACAAGGTGTATTCCTGAGGTAAAAAATCACATTTTGATGTAATTAAGGACTATATCACAATACTTACACAGGAAAGGAGGGAAAAAAAGTTTCTTCAGGCATAGAAGATTCTTCTTGACTCTTTTATTTCCTAACTTCTAAATGCTTGACTAGAGCTACATAATTTTTTAAACAATTTTTTTTGTGTGTGTGAAATACACGTATCGAGTACAGCAACTGTTCAAGTGCGAATTTATTTTTAAATAGAATTCACTCCTTGTATTACTATAGGTGCTTTGGAAGTAGAAACATTTCTATATTATCACCTTCTATCTTTTGAGAAGGAGACGGATATTTTTACCTTGGCAAGGTGAAGGCAGTTTTACAATAATCTGAATATATTTAAGGTGTGCAGCTCATTTTTCTACCTAATGAATAACTGTGTGCCTGAGTGGGTGGATGGAAAATAAGAACCTCTCGGATTAGATAGAGAAGGTGAAACACGTTACATTTATGCACATAACATATCTGCTAATATTCTAATATGTTTGATAAAGTCACTGTTAAAAGCCATTTTTAATGCATGTGATGGCAATCAGTTTTCTTTGAAAACTGTGATTCCAGGGGGGAAAAAAAGTACATACATTTTAGAAACCAATACAAGTGTTTCATCGAATTAAACCAGAAATCATATTATTTTCCAGGTACATTCCTCCTGTGGTGCCCGTGGTGCTGTAGGCCAAGACGAAACAGAAACTGGCACAGGCTGAAAGGGCTATGGGCAGCGCAGGGACAGGGTGGCACATAATTTCTTCTACACCGAGTGGCGTCCGACACCTTTGGTCTGCAGCTGCCCCACGTGGCTGCTGAAGAGAAGATACCAAATGCTTTGCTCGCACGCAAAGCTAGTAATAAGTAATTAATAGTAAAATGATGAGTGGGAACACCGAGGCAAATTAAGAAGTGCGTTATCAAGAGAGTACTACGGAAACAGTTCAACAGCCTATGTCGGGGAGTCTGGGGCACAAACCAAGGAGTACCTTCAGCGTCTTACTTGGTGCAGAGAGACCTGCAGAGACATACAAAGTTAGAGAGAAGTGAGTAAAGCGAGAGTCTTCTGCCCCATTGCTGTGCAAAATGATGGTCAGTCCAAGAACATCTGGCAATCCTGCCAGCCAACATGCCCAGGAGGTCTCAGCTCCACCAGGGTGGTCGCTGTCACCACAGGTGGCTGCTGCCCATGTTGCACAGCTAACCAGCAGCTATAACTAAGCGGCAGCTAACCAGCTGGAGTTTGGGGAGGAAGATGCTCCATAGAAACTAGAAAGTCACCTTTTGGGAGGACTGCAGAGTTTTGCTTCTTTCCAGCGGTCACATTTGTGACCTGGCGCGGTGAAACTTTCTACATTCTTTAGTCCTTCCTTGGGTAAAGGCAGCAAAAACGGCTCCTTTATATGTAAGGAACATTATGTGTTGATATATCTGTGGAAGAAAAACTAAGTATCCCTTGGGAATTAACTACGATGGCTAGTGTGTCGTTATATTCATTAGCCTTTCCTCTCTATGGACAACAAAAAGGGATGAAAGGAATCCTTAATTTGTAAAGAACATTTCATGTTGATAGAAGTTATTTGGGAGAAAAAGAAACATCCCTTTGAAATCTCATACAACAATCAGTTTGGCATTGATTTAGTTGCTTTACGTTTCTTTTTTTGCTGGATAATTTTGATATAAAATATGGAACAAGATACCTGTAAATCACTTCTGAAGCAGTCCTGTGTCCTCAGAGCTGATACAATTGCTTGACCATGTGCTATGCCTTTCAGAACAATTTTGTTCAGCCTATGTTTCAGCTTCCACTCCTGTCTTAGAAATGGTAAAATCATCTAATTCGGCATTAATTGATTGCTGCATGTTGATAGAGAAAACGGTGCATTGCAGCATTCTCATCCTTTGTGCAAAAAAAGCAACATTTTTAATGAGAAAGGAAAAAGAAAGTATGATAATAAATTCAAGAGGCTGCTCGTTTAAATGGCTTCTAAATTAAATATTTGCATTTTGTGAATAAATCTAAATTTTTATGTCTGATATCTGGACCAAATCTTGACATACTTTGGGTATCTTCATGCTTGGGAGACAGATCCAGTTATAAGGGTAGATGTGCCATCTTGCACGCGTTTCACTTTCAGTGCTCTCTTCTCAACACAAGATTGCATCTTAAATTCTTTCTTCAGTATTTCATGTGTCTGAATACGAGTGAATCCTGGGAAAGGGACAGATCAGAGGGAAAACAAATATTCGATTTCTTGGCTTTCAGGTCCCATATAAGAAATAATTGCAAAGAAGCCTTAATAAAGTATGACGATATCCATGTATAGTCTGCTTTGCCAAAAGAAAATTTCTCCAGAATATACGTACATATTTAAAATTCAGAAATAATTTCAATATCTTGAAATATTAATTTTAAATGCATTGCCATAGGATAGTAGAACAAAGGGTGAAGCACGGGAAAGGGGAATTATAGTATAAAGTATAAATTATAGAAGAATTATAGTATAAAACAAGGCCGATACCTGGGGAAAAGATATATGGCAGCTCTACTGAAGATTTTCCCATTTTCCTGTTGGTTTGGAAGATGGTCTCTCCCATGGAATAGTTGCCTTGGCTGCAGCAAGTGTGGGGCCGCTGCCTAAACTTAGCACTCTTATAATCTATGCAAAATAGCCAAATCCCAGTCTCAGAGGGGACTAACAATTTTTAAGCAGAGCTAGATTTAGCATTTTAAAGTCTTCAGATCATTTCTCTTTTATCTCAGGCAGAGCTGTGGTCACGCCGTTGTGCAGAAAGCGTTACTTAAGGTTTGGGGAGGGACGGGTAAACTGATGTTTCTAGATGAATCTCAATCAACTGATTTATTTTGAGTTTTGAGAGGTGCTTGTGAGAAGGAGATGGAAGATCTTTAGATCATCCTTGCTTCCTCTGACTGATACCCACCTGCTACCATCTTTGAATCCTGGTGGTTAGTTTATTTCTGTTTTCAAGGTTGCCAATGGAAAAAAGAAAAAGTAGAGACAGAAACTTGATTTTAAAATGACGCCCCTCCGAAACTGATGATGTTTAGGATGCCTGTCACTGAAAGGTAGCACTTGAAATAAATTGTAAGTGTGATGCATATCACTATAAACCTCAGAATTTTCCCAGATATCCTGAAAAGTCTGGAAAAAGAGATGAGCGCCTGGGGCCCTGCTTAGGCATCTGTTTGCCATATGTTTTCACTAAGGAAATGAAATAAAACTTTGAAAAAAATCTGCAAGAGGTAAAATGTACCAAACTAAAAATAGCAAGGCTTGCATGGAGACTGGACAGCTGGGTCTTCACGGGCTCAGAATTGGAGTATAGTTAATGCAATTTTTACCAAGTGCTTCTGAAGCACAGCAGTAATGCTCCTCACAGAAGCCATATCTGATCCATGGATCTCCACCAGTCCCAGAATACGGAGGAAGACCAGATTGCCAGCAGGTAGACACAGGATAGACTAGAAACATCAACAAGTTAAAAGTTATACGTGTATGAGGTGCAGGTGTCAGGCATGAAGGGAAGCATGTCACGACACCAGGTGCTGACTATCATGAGATAACCCTAGGAAACAAAAATGTCAACGTGTACTAACTGTTACAGACCGCTGGCAGTGAAATAAAGAGAAAAGCTGCGTGCTCAGATGGATGGGGAACTGCTGGAAAGACGAGGTAGCACAAGGGAAAAGTTGCTGAAGAGAGGCCTGCATGGAAATTATGGGAACAAAATAAAAGAAACCAAGTAGGAAACATTGCCAAAATCTGAACATAAATGTGTAGAGTAAGCTGCATAACTGTATATAAAAGTTGTACATGACACCTATTAAGCCTATTAAAAGCTAATATAGGCATGTCCTTCAGAAAACTAACAATCCATGGTATTTTATTATTACTGTGGCCATTGACATTATTGCTCAGCTCTAGATTTTGAGCTGGTGAAACCCGAGTAGCTCCATCAAAACTAAGAGAGACACCAGTTTGCAGCAGAGAGAGGACTGGGTCTTGCCTACTTGCATGGAACCTTTATCAAGGTGGTGTATAAAGACATACCTCTACTGGTGCATGAAAATACAGTAACTGGTTGGGTCAGCCACGCGGTATTAGCAAGGATATTACTAGGACTGGATGAATCATTCATTGTAAATGGATTATAGGATAATTTTAGGGTTTTTGCTGTTGTTCAAAACCATTCATAGATTGATCTTGATTCCTCACGATAGACTGATTTTCAAAGTCCTCACCTGAAGATTTAGAAGGAAAATGTCTCTGCCTGTGAGTTGTTAACTTTGACTATTTGCTGCTTGTGACGTATAATGGGTCACTTCAATTGCATTGCAGTTTTTTCTGCTCCACGGTTGATTATTGTAGTTTGGATACAGAATTAGAGCATGATTACTAATGATCCGTGAACAGAACATACTCTTAATTATGCATGAATATTCATGTTTGTATCTGAGAATTCAGCTGAAGACAGACATTCCCAATGCATTTATGCCAATGAAAATAAGACATAAGGAATAAAAAGGAGCATGCAGTTGGCATGGAAAGATACATTCAGAATTTGAATACAGTTTCATAAACTTTATTTTTGCATCGTTTGTCATGTTCTAAATTTTGACTTGTCATCGACGTAGTTAGGACTCAGGAGTACCCTTACTAGATCAGACTTATATTTGCAGGTCAATCTACAAAATTGTCAGGAAAATATATCTTCCTATCATTCAGAGCCAGGAAAAAAAACCTGTCGGGCAACTCAGGCTGACCTTGTGCATGAAGATCACGAAAGCTCATCCCTAAACTGAGCCCCACAACTTCAGATACACTGGAGCATTTCCAACTGCCAGGATGAAGTCGTTCAGTTCCACCAAGGCTTAACAGCCCTTGCTGTTGTTGGGAAGTAATTAGCTACACTGGTTGCAGCTTAATTTATGATGATCCATATGTGCTTCTCTGAGTGCCTGCTCTGGAGGGAGTTTTCAGTATCATGAGATTGTATTTCTTGCTCCTCAATACTTGTCCTCACGTCTCCATACAGTTTTTTAATCTGCTTTTTTAATCAGGCAGTTCAGGTCACTCTCTACAAATTACCTTTTCTCCTTGTTTACCATCCCACTTGTTTCTGTATCCTGTGCAAATTTAATCAGTGGAAACTGTAGCAAAGACAAAATCATTCACTAATATACTGATAAGAACTAAATTCCCAAGTTATATCCTTTTAGTTCCATATAATATGATCAAACTCCATGGTCAAATGATTTGAAGACACGGGCCTATAAATATACTGTATGAACACAGTTGTCTCTGTGAACCAGAGCAATAGCTGTGAACAAAAAGAAAACTGAAGAAGATAAAATAAAGAAGGTTTGTTTTACAAGACCAGCATTCCATGAAATCAAATTGATTACTATTAATTGCACTTTAAGCATTCATTTCTATGTTGGTGGGCTCCTAAATGAAACTTCTCATTATGTGTCCAGTTCAGCATCTGACTAACAGATCTATATTTTCCTGGATCATCTCTCTGCTCTTTTTTAATATTTGGAATATGTTGGCAATTTCTCTGTGATCTTTGAGATTTTTTCCTGTTTTCTGTGCTGCCTGTTTCCCTCCAGGCTGCTTGATTTGTACATGTGTAATTGCAGCCGACTCTGCATCATATTTTTCTTCATTCTGGATGCCAGGCTTTCTGTGCCATCTACAATATTTTATTGGGCAAATTTATCCTCCTGCTTCCTTATGAAATCAGAAGAGAAACAGTGATGAACACATATGTCTTTTCTAAGCCTTTGTTCAAAATTATAATACCTGTTTCTAGCAATGGACCAATATTTGGTGCAGAAATTTTTTACTCTAATGTGTTTCTTGTATCTTTCTTCTAACTATGTTGCTGGTTGATCTTTTCTCATATAGCTGTTTTCAGCAGAGTACGTTTTTTAAACTTTGCAGTTTACTGCTATTATTCTCTTTTGCGTGCTTTATATTTTGATTGCTAGCATTTCTGCATCTTCTATATTTCACAAATTCTTTCTTCCGCAGCATGAGTTCTTTTCTACTTGCAAATTTGCGGCTTTCTTTTTTTTTTTTGGATACCCACTAGAATGTTCTTGAACAATTTCCAGTTCTTATTAATATTTCCCACATTAAATTGATGTTCCTAGCTTGTTAAAGCAACATAGTTTTTTTTAAGCTTGGACAAATTGTCCTGTTCTTTTTCTAACCGGTATCGCATTCAATGTGCATGAACTAAATGCAAGAGGGTTGTGATTAGTGGTAGACAAAGACAGCAGGTCTTTACTGTCTGAATGAGGTCCAGTAACTCGCGTGTCTCCACTGGCTGCAAGATGCTCTGTGTTCAAAAAATACTATTTATTGTTTCTAGAAATGTGCTACTAAAATGATGTGACATCCTCTATAACAGTGGTCTCCAAAGTGGGGTGTGTGCACCCCAGGGTCTCTGCAAGACGACTCAGTGGGGTGCAGGAAAAAAATCTAGAACTTCGTTACTATAGGTATAAAGTTTATCAATAAATAAATATACCTATGTTGGAGGTGCATGCTCAAAAACTTCTTACTGGTAGGGGTGCACGATCATAAAGGTTTGAAGAGCACTGCTCGATGAGATGCATGGTAAGTACGTTCTTGGCTCCAGTGATCCTAAAGGCAGGATCAGTCCACACAGCCCGTTTCAGGTTTGACCTGGCCACTGTCAGGCAGGACGCTGGGCTAGATGGGCCCTCATTTGGAACTAGCACAGGAGTCCTTATGTAGTCTTAATACATAAAATTAAAACCCTCTGTGACGGTGAACTGTGAACACCTAACATTGTACAGTCTTTGATTAAAAAACTCTCCCCCCCCCATTCTATCCTTACATATGAATCACTCTTTAATAGCGAGTTTTGAAAACAAAATCTCTTGCATGATCTGTTTTCTTTTTTTTACCACCTACTCCGATCGCAATCACTACACAGTTACGGGAACACCTTTTGCTTTATATGTTATTCCATGCAGGTTTGCGAGACTGGCTTGGACTCTGCTGACTGGATGGTGACAGCTCTTCACAGCAGAGGGGGGGGCTGCAATTTGAGATTCAAAGCAGCATTCCACTTCCGAAAGAATTCTGATGGCTTAGAAATGTCTATGTTTAAAAACAATATTGGACAAATAACTAGGCTATTATTTTAGAGCAGCCTGTTAAAAACACAGCCCTTTGCAGCCTCATGTGTCTCTCTTTAAGTGCAGAACAGACAGTAATTTTTGGAGGATTTACTTTTTAGACCATCTTAACATGCATCCTAGCCCTAACGAACCCGATGGGTTTTGCAGTCCTGGCTGAGTCTGATCGAAGCTGACATCTGTGGGCTTCTGTGAGGGCTGCGGGATGAACATACTAAATATGTCAGGTTAAAGTCTCCCCAGGCAATTTGTCAATTGCTAGTCTGAAAGTTTGGAAAAGTATGCTGACTCATGGCATAAGAAAGGAAGGATTTTTTTTTTTAAAGCAATAGGCTAGTATTGTGGGATCTGGATTCTCTTCTTAGCTTTTCCAAAGTTCCCATGTGACAGAGCAAAAAGCTAAGTACATCTGTTCTTAAAAGTTCTACCCATACAGCAACTATAACACTTTTTATCCTCTGTCTTGCTTCATTAATTTTATATGCCTTCAGAGCAGGGGGTGTCTTGTGGCATCTCTAGCGTATATGAAGAGGACTTGGCAAAGTGGGCCCCTTATTTAATCTGGGAGTTCTGCAGGCTACTCCCATGCAAATATTATATGGCAGTAATATTTCCATGGCTCCTCTTGCTCATTTGGCATTATGGGTATGCAGCAGATCTGAAAATTAGGCTGAAGTATCCTGACAGCAAATGGGAAAATAAGTGTGTATGAATAGTATCGCAGACCAGTAAGGAAAGGGCAGGAATCACAGAACCATAGAAAGGTTCAGGTTGGAAAGGACCTTTAAAGATGATCTAGTTCCAACCCCCCTGCCATGGGCAGGGTTATCTTCCACTAGACCAGGTTGCTCAAAGCCCCATCCAACCTGACCTTGAACACTTCCAGGGAAGGGGCATCCACAACTTCTGCAACACTACAACCTGCTCCAGTGTCTCACCACCCTCACCATAAAAAAAGTTTCCTCCTTACGTCCAGTCTAAACCTACCCTCTTCCATTTGAAAACTGTTTGTCCTTGTCCTTTCACTACAGACCTTGGTAAAAGTCTTTCTCCGTCTTTCTTCTAAGCCCCCTTTCTATATTAAAAGGCTGCAATAAGGTCTCCCTGGAGCCTTCTCTTCTCCAGGCTGAACAACCCCAACTCTCTCAGCCTGTCCTCATAGGAGAGGTGCTCCAGCCCTCTGATCACCTTCATGGCCCTCCTCTGGACCTGCTCCAAGAGTTCCATGTCTTTCCTGTGCTTAGGGCCCCAGAGCTGGACGCAGTACCCCAGGTAGGGTCTCACAGGAGCAGAGACAAGACCCCACCTGGGAAAACCAGGTTAGTTTTATCCCAGATGAGTTCCTTGCTCTGTTTCACCTCATGTCCATGTGATCCCTGCTGCTGGGGGAAGGGAAGGCACCGTGGAGGGAAGGCACCAGGCGGGCACGGCATGACTGCTGCTGACAGAAGTCCTGCCTTATGTCAGCCAGTCACATCTGTGAAGGTGCAGCCTAAACAATGTGACAGCCCAGACCGAACCAGGCCTTGTGTCTTACTTGAACTGTAAGAATAATGTACTATGGAAAACTGGAAAATGCTGACATCACATAGCATTTCCCACCATATTTATTAGTTTTCTGTGATTGTTTCTGCCCCTTGGAGACTAGCAGCACGATTCTGTAGCCCTTTCATGTGGCATTAACAACTCCATCTCATGGAGGACAGGCTGCTCTGGAGGCATGGAGTAGAACGAGCTATTTTCCCAAAATATCATGTTTTGTAAGGTAATTTGAAGATTTCATTTCAGTTCATGAGGTCTACATTTTTGTTCTCTCAGGTTCAGCCATCCTTGATAAATTACCTTGAAAAGTCTTTCACTTAAAGCAGTCACTTATATCTAAAGTAGATCTAGTTCTGTGTCTGAACATGGGATGGATCCTGATTCTTTTTCCAAAGGACTGAACTGCGTCAGCTTGCCCAGTCACTGCAAATACTTTCCATTGCGCTTCCCTCAAGAGATCAGTTTAAGACACAGCATTGGTACTTCTGTAAAATTTGAACCCAGAGCCCTCCAGCTTCAGCATTTTATTTTCATGGTTTAAATTTGTTCCCTGACTCCTTAATTTCAAAGGAGCGGCAATCCACCAGGCTTTCCCTTAGAAATCAGATGAAAAGCAGGTGTCCGTGCTGACTATTGCACAGCTCTGTACAGCAGGCGGGAAATTTCATGTAATAAAATTTACTCCATGTGGAAATTCTTGACTGTGGCCCAGTTCACATAGCTTATGAAGAGCCCTGCCATGAGTTTGGTTATGCCTTTTTGAAATTAAGGGTAGGGGGAACAAAGTTAAGTCGTGAAAATACAGTCCCAAAGTCTGGAGGGCTCTGAGTTCAAATTTCTCAAAAGCAGTAGGACTGGGTTTTCAAACTGATCCTTGCAGTGAACTGCAGCGGGAGGCGTCATCAAAAACTGGGCAAGCTGGCACGGTTCAGTCTTTCCTTAAAATGGGAGGCAAAACGTACACTTCTGAGGCAACAGGGCTTTTTCAATAAAGGCTTTCTTTAGATGTTTATGTTAGCTTGTCTCAGTGTCTGTTGGAATACAGGGCTTCTTCCAATGGTTCACTTTTGACTTGAATGTCTAATCTAAGTCCTTTATTTGCTTTTATAACACATTATATTTTTTTTATTTCAATAAGCTCTTCTTATCAAGTATAGTAATTCTGCCCTGGTTTCAATTATAATCTCCAAAAAAGATTACCTAATTTACCGTCAAGATGAACTCTCAATTCCTTTGTACCTTATGAGACATTTTTCCATCATTTAAGAGGCTTTTTACCTCCCCATTGTGTAGGGAATGAAGATGGTGATCAGACTCAATTTATTATTCAAATACTACTTTTCTGTTAATAATGTACAAAATCCTTTCTACATTAGAAACAAATTATATAATTTCACCTGTAACCTAACGAAGATGTTCCAGGTGGTTCCATTATTTTTCTCTTCTTTTCTTCTAGTCACTTATAGTGCCTTAGAGTATAAATACACTCTAACCAGTCTGATTTATTGTCTTCCATTCCAAATTAGGGCAATACTGGCATATTGTCTCTGTTTTGTATATCTTTGGTATTGGGAAGGTGATTTGACAACCAGTTGGGTCTCATTCTTGAGTGAGATGCAGAAGGGGAATCTTTTACTTTGCTGAATAGACACATCTTTCTTGCCCTCAGCATGCCCGATGAAGTAAAACCTTCCCTCTTGCTGGCGACTCCATCATAAATTTGTCTTTTATTTTGTTAACCAATTAATACATTTTGCTTTTAGAGAGGCTCAAAAGTTCACTACCAATATGGAGTTTGATAAGTCTTCTGAGTAAATTAGGGCACTAACTCAATTGGATAACTGTAATACATGATTAGTATAGAATCATGGAATCATAGAATGGTTTGGGTTGGAAGATCATCTAGTTCCAACCCCCCTGCCGTGGGCAGGGACACCTCCCACTAGACCAGGTTGCCCAAAGCCCCATCCAGCCTGGCCTTGAACACTTCCAGGGATGGGTCACACCTGGCAATTCGGTATTACCTAAATTATGTGTCAAGGCAAGTGAAAATGTTCTTAAAGCTACGGTGGGAACCTTTGGCTCTCTTTTAGAAGCAGCAGCTTAGCTTTTCCCTCCCGATGAGCCCTTACCCCAGTACTGCCCCCCTTCCCAACCCGCTCCAGTCAGGGCAGCTTCTCCTCCTCTTCACTCCTTCTCCTCTTCCTCCTCCTCTGCCCAGGCCCCTTCCTGCCCCCCGCCCCGCTGCCCCACACCGAGAGTTATGGAGGGAAACAAACATGAGGAAAATGGCCCTGGGGCGGGGGTGTGTGGAAGTGTGTGGGGCAGCCCTGCAAGAGGCCTCCTGCCCAGTCTGAATCTTCCCTCTTTTAGTTTAAAGCCATTACCCCTTGTCCTATCACAACAAGCCCCGCTAAAAAGTTTGTCCCCATCCTTTTTATAAGCCCCCTTTAAGTACTGAAATAAGTACTGAAATAATTAAGATGCAATAGGGTCTCCTTGGCACCTTCTCTTCTCCAGGCTGAACAGCCCCAACTCTCTCAGCCTGTCCTCATAGGAGAGGTGCTCCAGCCCTCTGATCATTTTTGTGGCCCTCCTCTGGACCCGCTCCAACAGGTCCATGTCTTTCCTGTGCTGAGGGCCCCAGAGCTGGATGCAGTACTCCAGGTGGGGGCTCATCAGAGCTGAGTAGAGGGGCAGAATCACTTCCCTTGACCTGCTGGCCATGCTTCTTTCTATGCAGCCCAGGATACAGTTGGCTTTCTGGGCTGTGAGTGCATATTGTCGGCTCATATTCAGTTTTTCATCCACCAGTGCTGCCGAGTCTATCTCCATAGGGCTGCTCTCAATCAACGCATTACCCAGACTGTATCCACGTTTGGGATTGCCCTGACCCAAGTGCAAGACTTTGCACTTGGCCTTGTTGAACTTCATGAGGTTCACAGGGGCCCACCTCTCCATATTATTACACAGAAAATTAAATGTCTATCAATGTTCTTGATATGCTTGAATTAAAGTATTTTACATGATCTCTGGATGTCCACAGGACTTAAGCTGCCATGAACAGAAGGCTCGTACTTGGCCTGGAGCAAGATTTACCTTTAAAAGTACCTTGCCTGGGAAGATGCAGCTAAGCCTCTGTACCTTTCGTTACTACTTTTGCACATGCTGGCGTAGAATCCAGCTGGTTGTACTGAAACTTGGATTAATTTGAAGTGTAAAAAATGGAGCTTAACACAAATGGAGGCAGGGACTGCAGTTACTTCTTAACTGAGTGTGTGCAGAGGCGTAAGAAAGGTGGCTGTAAATCAGAGGAGGTATTAACCGAATCCTGAGGACATGGGGGAAAAACCTGTATACGTACTGAAGAAGTCAATTCTTAAAGTAAAGTATGATGAGAAATGGATAAAAGAGGGAAAATTATATGGGACCGTACTGAAAACATTCCAAGTTGCCAACCCTAATTAGTGTTTGTGAAATCCCTGACTGTTGCCATGGCAATAAATGTGATACTACAAATGCAGCATTCTAACTTCTTCACAGGATCAAGTGAAGTTGGAAAGGAGCAAATCCCTGTGTAAACATCAATATTGTCAATTAATTAGGAAACACAGCAAGATAAATAATAAGACCCCATGAAAGGTAAATTAATTCCTGTTTTCTGTCTGCTACGTTTGAAAGTTTCCCCACTATCAAACCATCTCTATAATTCACTTTTGTTCTACAGTAGTGCTTAATCACAGACCGCAGGGGAAGTTATTGTGGAAGGAGTGTTTTAATATGTTACTTAGCAGGTTAAAGACTTTGGGTTATTTGAGATATTTCAGCTGCTTAAACACATTTCTTTCTTTAAATGTCACGTAACTTCTTTGCTTATTTATTTATTTATTTACTTGAGATAAAATTCCACCTAAACAAGCCCAGAGTTCTCTGTTCTTTTAAGAAAAAGTGATAAACAATCCAAAATGAGTGCCATCTTGATCATCTTGAGTGCAATCGTGCAGCACACCCAGGAGAACTGGGTGATCAGGCCCAGTCAGCATGGCTTTGTGAAAGGCAGGTCCTGCTTGACTAACCTGATCTCCTTTATGATAAGGTGACCCACTTAGTGGATGAGAGAAAGGCTGTGGGTGTTGTTTACCTGGACTTTAGTAAAGCCTTTGACACTGTGTCCCACAGCATCCTCCTGGAGAAACTGGCTGCTCATGGCTTGGATGGGCGTACACTTCTCTGGGTAAAAAATTGGCTGGGAGGCCAGGCCCAAAGCGTTGCAGTGAATGGAGTTAAATCCAGCTGGCGGCCGGTCACAAGTGGTGTTCCCCAGGGCTCAGTGTCGGGAACAGTTCTATTTAATATCTTCACCAGTGATCTGGATGTGGGGATTGAGTGCACCCTCAGTAAGTTTGCAGGTGACACCAAGTTGGGCAGGAGTGTTGATCTGCTTGAGGGTATAAAGGCTCTACAGAGGGATCTGGACAGGCTGGATCAATGGGCTGAGGCCAACAGTATGAGATCCAACAAGGCCAAGTACCAAGTCCTGCACTTGGGTCACAACAACCCCATGCAGTGCTACAGCCTTGGGGAAGAGTGGCTGGAAAGCTGCCTGGTGGAAAAGGACCTGGGGGTGTTGGTTGACAGGTGACTGAATATGAGCTGGCAGTCTGCCCAGGTGGCCAAGAAGGCCAACAGCATCCTGGCTTGGCCAGCAGGACTAGGGGAGTGATTGCCCCTCTGTACTTGTCACTGGGGATGCCCCACCTTGAATACTGTGTTCAGTTTTGGACCCCTCACTACAAGAAAGACATTGAGGTGCTGGAGCGTGTCCAGAGAAGCTGGTGAGGGGTCTTGAGCAAAAGTCTTATGAGCAGCGGCTGAGGGAGCTGGGGTTGTTTTTCTTGGAGAAAAGGAGGCTGAGGGGAGACCTTATCGCTCTCTACAACTACCTGAAAGGAGGTTGTAGAGAGGTGGGGGTTGGTCTCTTCTCCCGAGTAACAAGTGATAGGACAAGAGGAAATGTCCACAAGTTGTGCCAGGGGAGGTTTAGATTGGCTACTAGGAACATTTTCTTCACCTAAAGGGTTATCAAGCACCGGAACAGGCTGCCCAGGGCAGTGATTGAATCACTATCCCTGGAGATATTTAAAAGACATGTAGACGTGGCACTCAGGGACATGGTTTAGTGGTGGACTTGGCAGTGTTAAGTTTACTGTTGGACTCTATCTTAACGGTCTGGTCAAACCTAGGTGATTCTATGATTCCATGATTCTATGAAAATATTAACAATGGAAAAAAAAAAGTCATTTTTTTCCCATGATCTTGTCTCTTGCATGTCTTCAGAATCTTTTACTTGACATTAAAGTAGTTTCATTAAACACACATAAGTATCTTGCAATATACATAATAGCTAATTACAGCTGGACTTTCAAGAAAATCCTTGCTTTTGTGAGTTTAGGTCAGAATTTTGAGCTTGTCCGACTTTCACAACCATGTCACAATTTCACGTATTCAAACTTCTTCTGTAACCAAATGCAGCCAGAACATTCCGTATTGTGAATATAAATGTAAAGGTGTCTAATGTTAAAAAAGAAAATAGAAGAAAAATTGCTGAAAGTGTTTCCATATGGTAAACAAGTTTCTTTCTCTTTTATTTGACAAATCCCTGTGTTGGTATTTCTCACAAATGTAGGTCTGGAATACAGTTCTCAAATATGTCATCCGCCGCTAAGAATTTGATTAATTGACTCCCCATTTATTCAATTACTTCATCAATAGTTTGGCATTTTTAAAAGTTAATCTTTTTTATCCAATAATAATTAGTGTTTAATCCACATCTTGAAATATTCCTAATGGTCAGTTTCATTCATTTAATAAAGAACGGCTAAATATCTTTTCTAAATACTATCTGGTTTGTATCACAACTTAGTTCCAAACATGTGATTGACCAGGATTTTGAATATTCTTATAGATGACTTATATACGCAGGGTAAACAATATCAGTTTGAAAACATGGGTTGTTTTGAATTTGTCAGTGCTTTTATTGTGTTTGCATAAAATTTGATACAGTGGCAGCATAAATTGCCTAGGAAAAGAAAAGGAAAACAAAATAAGAGCATTCACTGGAGTAGCTCATTCACTAGCTCAGTAAACAAAAGTTTTTATTCCTAACTCTGTGACTGAAATGCTCTATGCCCTTGGGCATGGCGCTCGACTCTTTTTTTCCTGTGCTTCTCCTCTTTCTTTTTTTTTATTTGAACTGGAGCTTCTCCCGGGTGGGTACTGGAGGTGCTAATTGGGATAGCTAGCAAAATGGGGTCCTGATCTCTGTTGTGGCCTCTAGGTGTTGCTATAATACAAATAATTAATCAAAAGACATGTTTCAAAGCGTCCATAGAGGGAGTTGCCAATTTTTGTCAGAGCCATGCTTAATTTTATACAGTTAAGCCTCTCTCTCTCCTCTCTGCAACATAACTGTAATTTTAGCTTTGTGTATTGAACAAAGGAACCTGAATGTGAAAAGTAAAGGTAGGAAAGCTGTATGAAGAGATTTGACTCACCTCTCATTAAAGTTGGCTCATTTTGGGGTGACTTGGTGCCAGCCTGCTGTCACCAGAAAGGTCGCTACTAGAGGAACCCACTATCCTATTGCTGACTCAGCCCAACCTTCCGATGCCAGAGTCAATCCTTGGGCATCACATCCTTTGGAAGGACTCTGCCAGTGATGTGGTTTAGAAGCGCGTGAGGCGCACGTAGGGACACAAGTGCAGGCGATCTAGATCAGGGGACAGTTCTGTTCCCATGTCTAAGGACACAACTTACGGCCCCTGAAGCAAATACAAACTGAGATACTTGTGAGTTTAGTGAGGATAAACTTTTTCATGTAGGGTGAAAATTCAGACGCTGGTGGGGGTTGGTCACAAGATCTGCGTGTTTTGCCTAACAGGGGACTATTATGCAAAACGCATTACCATTCTCATTAAGGATTTTTAGGTTAATTTTTAAAATAAGGCATAGGCCAAAAAAAGCAACAAATAATTTGGAAGAGTTTGAGCAACCTTTTGTTTTGTCACATTTCCAAAGAAGGAGCTGCCAATCTCGCAGCCCGCCACAGCACACCATCTGACGTAACCTCCAGCCGAGCAGCTCCCGCAGAAGAACAGCTCTTGTGGAGATGTGCTGGAGCCATCAGTACTTATGGCAATACCCGGAATAGTGGCAGATGCCTCTCAAAACTGCATTTGTAGAAAATGCACTTGTAGCCAAACAGTTTTCTCTGGCAGGGGATAAGCGATCCCTCCTACAAAGCAAAGGCACGGTGAGGACAGGAACTGGACGCACATTTAAAGAAAATGCCGCAGGTGCCTGCTGGAGCGATGTCCTACCGGGATTTACTGACACAAAGGGGCAGAAGATGGGATCAGAGCCCCGTCCTCTTTCTCCCCAGACAGAGGTGCTCTATGGGACCACAAGCCCTACAGCCATCCCCTCCCCGCCTTGTGGCCATCATCATTTGTGAGTTCATTACAGTCCTTTCCTGGCATGGAGAAGTACAGTGAGGGGCAGGTGGTCTCTGCTCTGGTCTGTATGTGGTTCAACCTCTGGGACAACCACGGTCCAGCTCTCAATATCTAATTGAGAATGCGTAACCAGATAGTGCAGGTCTTATTGTATTTATAGAAAAGCTGTTTTAATCAAAAGACTAGCCATTAAATTGCCAGTGTTCTTAAGCATGCTTCACCAATTTTTCCATTTTTAAGACTCAAGTAGACAATTTTTTTTAATGTTTTATAAACGATAAAAAATTCACATCAGATTTTAACAGAATTAAGCATACTTATTCAACACACATGGGGCCTCTGAAAAAAATGTTATTCAATTTAATAATTTTAATTTACATTGTATATGTACAAGAGCATTTCTTTCAACCCACAGGTTAACACCACAAAAAAAAAAAAAAGGAAAGAAAAAAGAAAAAGAAAAAAACTACTGCGGTTAGCGGAGTGAAGAAACTCTTGAAACACTGTTGTCTGAAATAAAAGCAAGGCACTCTCCCTTAACACCTGATATATTCCTGAATTCTGCCTAGACAAAGGCATGTTCGCACTGAGAGAGCTCTAAGAAAAGTAGCAGATTTACTCTGCGTTAACTCTTTCTTTTACCACTGTGACCTGTCACTGGTTGTACTCTAGGATGAATCTGCGTGCTGAAGTTGACATGAAGGACAATTCCACAGATGATGGGATTTGGGAGAGTATCACAGTTAAGACTATCTATGGAAGACTGGAGGACACTGGCTATGTGAAATCTCACACGGGGCTCTGGACCTGCTACCTCCCACTCACATTCCACTTAATAAATAAACCTTGCTCAACAAAAAAGCAACTTTACTGGACTATGCTGATTCGCCTGAAAATTCTTTGCAAGGGCCCACTCGCAAGAAGCACCTGCAAGCCCTCATCTGGCTGGTGCTCAGCACCTGGCAGGATTTGTCCCTAGATAAAAGTAATTTCTCAAGGGACCTTGTGTCTTACACAAGGAGACAAAAGTAAACATACTTTTGGATTTTGTGTCTGTATGTTTTTGTATGCGCACATGTGTGTGAGTGTGTGTATATATATATATACGTATATATATATATTTAGTATATACAAAAGCAAATTCAGTCAAAATATATTTGTCTTGCTGGTCAGGCTTGTTACAGCAACCTACAAGAAACATTAGCTTCTCTGATATTTAATTATGCTATTATGTTTGCACATAAGCTTAAAAGTCAATACAAAAAGCAATACTTTCCCAAATATTATCTGCAGGTAAACCGGAAATATTAACTATAGTGATTAGAAGTCTGTTTCCCTATTGACACTACTATAAATCTTGATATAAGAATAATTTTTTCATAAAAGCACATCCAAACATAGTAAGTGATAAAATACCAGATTACTATTTGAAAACCATACAGTGACTCGATATCTGGGTTATCCTTTGCAGCAATTAGGCAATTCATTTGGCATCTGTTTGATTGTATAATTTAATTTCCATATAAACAGCATAGTTTAAAAAAAGACAAAAGCTAGAATGTTTAAAGCTAACAAAAGATACAGTGACATCAGGTTGACATTCAAAAATTTCCTTAGCAAAATGACCAACAAAATTTTTTACTTAATACAGTGCATATAAAGTTTTTTAGAACTAAACTTTTTAAATATTATTTGAATTTAGCAAAACATGAGCAAGATTTTAATATCAAAGTGCTAAACAGTACTGCCTTAAAGTCACTGCAAATAAACTGTAAAATAACTCTGCTTGTGATTTGACAGATATTTTTATATACAAATGGTTAATAAAAAGACACGCGCGCACACACACACGCACACAAATATAGGTATATACATATATATATATACACATTATATATATGTATATAGTTTTCCAACCGGTGTATCTGAGTCAGTGTGAACACCCCATTTAGTTATCATGTGTAACAGGGCTCCCATGAGCTGGCAGTCATTGCAATAAATACAGGCAAAGCCATTACAATATACCATGCATACAAACATTTATACAAATAAGGACACTATGCAACAAATTATTTCATATTAATATGGCATCAACAGTATAAACATACAAAAAGGAGTACGAACACGGAATGTTTAAACGCAGCCCACTATATCCTTCCTAGCACTTACATTCATACTATTTTACAAGACTTGCTTGTTCTCGAAAACCACCTTCTGTCTGGCTACTAACTAGTCGCCTACGTTAGAAGTCTAAAACTGACCTATCCCTGATGCTGACCCTGTGTGCTCCAGCCACTACTTACGCGGATTTCCTTAGCTGAGGAACAACCGAGCCACGGTTGCTCCCGTGTCTTCCACATACACTTGTCAATAAGTCGCGCTACATGGAATCAAGTTTGGAAAACTCTGTCAGGTTAAGTTAGTGCATGTAATTTTCTCACTGGATTTCTCCTGTTTGTTTTCATAGTAAAATAAATTAGTTAATAAACGAGACTTAGTAAGACAGCACTTTAAAAAATTGCACTTGAACATGGGAGCTAACAGCCATTGTCATTTTGCTATATTTGATTTGTATGAAATGTTCAATTGAGTGTACTTTGCTAAAAAAGTGAATTTTTGTTTAGATTGTGCTGATGTATGTGCCCTTGATGCAGGAAGTATGCTGAAGGTATCCTCACAAAACACATACTACCCTGGGAAACGACTATTTGCTGTTCCTGTTTTCAAACACAGCTTCTACAATTGTACCCCTCATATACCATGAGGTGTTAAAACAACAGGTT
Source organism: Rissa tridactyla (assembly GCF_028500815.1). Lineage (NCBI taxonomy): Eukaryota > Metazoa > Chordata > Aves > Charadriiformes > Laridae > Rissa > Rissa tridactyla. The sequence goes on along the minus strand of NC_071467.1, from coordinate 66,424,837 downwards.
TAAAACAGTCATGTTAACCTTTTACTGCTGCTGGGATAGCATTGTCCAAAAGTGCCATATTAGCCATTTAAAAAACCCAAATCACACAAAAGAAAACAAAGAACACAACCCCAAACCAGTAAGCCGGGAAGTTTCAGGCCTCAGGTTGTAAGGACAAAGCGCCAGAAAAGACCTCATTTTAGACTCGGAGCTGCTTTTCTGTTAAGTGAGAGCAGAAATGTTAGCTGTAAGTCACGATCCGTTTGCCTGCTCGGGTGGGCATTTGCCTTTCGGGAGGGTGGTTTGACTCAGAAGGGTAAGGTGTCCAGAAACAGCCTGTCGATAATGGAAGGGGCTGGCACCAAATCTTCCAGTTTCAGGTAAAAGATGCGCTGCAGTCCCAGTGTGCAGAGAGAACGCAAGTCAGCCAGAACACCCAGTACCTTCGGCTCTGCAGACTCAAGCGGTTGTCCTTTGTTTTGGCAACTGAAAGTTAAGTGATCTTTCAAACTGCTTGTGATCTTGTTGCATAGCTCTTCCACTTTCTTTGGTTCTTTTAATCCATGTCGTTCTGCAAAGCGAGAGGAAAAAAACCAAACACATCAGCATCCCTACCTCGAACGGAGAGAACTCGTTCTCTTTGGTGTAGCCCAAAGCCATACTCTGGTACTCAAAGCAAAGATGCTTTGAAAGTGTAAGGTTTCTCAGAACAGTTGGGGTTAGACGATGTCAGTTAACCTTTCTGCCACGCAAAATAAGAGACGGCAAGTGCCCTTTTCTCTTTAGCTCCTAAAATCGGGGGCAGAGATGCTCAATTATGATTGAAATTCTAGCACAAGGAGCCCAAGCATCCTCCGTATCTCGCATAATTTTCATGAAACGAGACAGAATTAATTGGGTGATTTTCCAGCAAAACTATCACAGGAGGTGTTTTGGAGATTTCCGTGCTTCCCCACCAGTTGTGAATGCTCAATAACTATGGCAACCATTATTTATTCAGTGAATTCAAGTGGCGATCGATATCCTTAGCCAGCTCCATCAGCGCCAGGCCTAGAATTCCACCAGGAATTTGCAGACACTCTTATAAGAAACTAAAGGCACCTTACCACCCTTTGTTATTTTCATCAGCTGCTGCTTTTTAGTTTATTCATCTCTAAAAGGTCTAAGATAAAAGAAGCTGGGAAGTTAACTATTTTGCTTTGAGTGAGCAATGCCTAAACTGAGGAGGCAGCTGTGTCACCCACCACCAAAACCTCAGCGTTCCTAAAAGGAAGGGGAGCTGGGGTTTGTCCCCCCTTGAATCGCCTTTTAAAATGCTACAACCACGTTAAACGCATCCACAGTTCATTAAGCATAAGTAGAATTAATCAGATTTGTGATTCATTAAAAGAAGGCTCTTTACTGTTACATGGGGAAAGCTAATCTGCCGCTGTTTGCTATCAAGATTTAGTGGATAAATTCGTATAATATTTCAGAACAAATAATTTCGTGATGTTTTGATTTGCCTTCGACTTTGAAATTCACAGGTAAGAACTTGCTTAATAGCAAAGTCATAATCATTTACACATGAAATAGAATAATAGCGGATGAGATGGTCAAAGAAAACACAGGTTAAATTAATTTTAAGCAACTAGACATATAAAAACAGTGACAGCAATGGATGAGGAGTAATTCTGGCAGGTCTCCTTTTTGATGCATTTGAATTTGTCTGCCTTCCCTGGCCCTCACCCCCACCCCTGGCAGACACGTGCCATATTGTGTCCCCTGCCCTCAAGTCTTGCTCCTCTACTGCAGGAAGAGTGGGCAATAAGTATTTTCTCTATCCGTCCCCTAAGGAACAGTGAAAAGAGGACAGTTTTCTTCACTTCCAGAAGCAGGCGTGATGTCTGCGCGAGGGGCCGTGGTGCCTTGCCCAGGCGTGTGTATATGAACGCCTCGCTGCCTCCCCTCACCGCCTGTTTTGGCTAGATGTCCTTGACAAACCAATAAAACAGATGGGATTCAATGAAGGCAGTCAGAAAAGGCAGAGGTCTGATTTTCCACTGATACTCACCCATTTTACACTTTTTTTCAACTTTATTTACTTAGGCAGAGCTAGCTCCCGAAGAACACTAGCTTGGGATCAGCATCAGAGACGTGCAGACGTGTACGTCTCTGGCCAGAAGCTCCTGCGCTCTATCATTTAAGTGCCATCAATCTGCCCCATTGCTTCAGAGCAACGCTCATCCAAGCGGTCGCATCTGCTTCAGACGTCTTTTTCACCTTGCAGGAATTAAAAACCCTAGGTATTCTAAGTGCCTTGTTTACATTAAAACACGAGGAGTCAATGAATATTTAAAGCCTTTCCAGTAAATGGTGTATAGTGTAATTACGTAAGCCTTAACTATACAGGTCACCGAGAGTAAATACTTAGGCATTAAAAATCTTGGCAGATGAATATTTTATACAGATTTGAAAAGCTGTGGGGTGAGCTTTTTTACCACTAACCTACTGAGAGAATCTGCAGGACGTTAAATTAATCTTGCAGTCTTTGAAGAGTTCTCATCTTTTAATCTGTTTTGAGGTTGTTTCCCGGCTGTGGGAGTGAAGATATCTTTATAGACCTAGGGAGCTGAAATACTAGAATGGATCTAAAACCTGACTACAAATCAGCAAAGCACATTTTTAAGCCAATGCCTCAGTAGGTGTGTACCTTGCTGCAGAGTATGGAAAATTATCTGTCTCTGGAGCACACAGCCAATGTTGTTAACGTTTCCAGCCAGAACTAAACAGTCTTTGTCTCACACTGACAAGTTCAGAAGGTTTTATGGACAAATCACGTCTTTGGTGGCTAGCCATGAAACATACTGATGCAAAATACAGTATGTACAAAGAATATACTACTAGTAGCCTTACTTGAAATAACAAAATCACAGAAATTCAGAATGAAGAGATATGCCATCCTCAAGCTGCTCTCTGGTGCTGCAATATTAAAGCAGCCTCCGATAAACCAGGCTGCCCTCTCCTGCATGAAGTGCCATGCAACGGCCTTTGCTACTTGCAAATCTCTACAAAGGTAATCCTCATGACTGGAACTGCCTCACTGGAAGAAGGGGTTTTCAGTCTCCAATCCCTACGGCATCCCTTGTGGACCCACAGAAAGTCAAAGCCAACTATGTGGAAGCCCTTCTGCTAGTAAAGGGCACTGCGTGCGCTGGCATTGCCATCGCAGTCTCTGGTGTTAGCATCCAAATAGTTTCTGGGGAACACACTAATATAAGAAACAACTCATCTCTTAGGTAGACCTCCGGAGTCTCGGGTCTAATTTTCTCAAAGTTTTAAATTTAATAGTGTCATGATTTGGGCCGAACTGGCCACTGAAACGAATGACAGATGCTCTCTGACCTCTCTCCCTTCAGAGGAGGGAGAGCAACTCCCTTCAGGGAGAGGAGGAGAAGAGAGAGAAGGAGACTTAGGAGTTTAGAAAAGAAAGTGAACTACTTTAATGAAAATATTAATAAAATAATAAAAAGGAAATAATGAAATAGATACAACATATACAAAATTGTATCAAGCTCCCAGGATGACGATCAGGTCACTGGCAGGCACTGGGGAAGTCCCAGACTGGACTCAGTGACGGACGGGAGCTGCATTCTGGCTCTGGATTCAGGAATGCATGGACCAGGATCAAAGGCAGATGAACCAACAGAGTCGTCCTCAGACACCGGCCACTGAAGAGAGAGGGCTGACCCTTTGATCCCTCAGCTTTTATACTGAGCATGGGGCAGACGGGATGGAACACCCTGGTAGTCAGTTTTGGGTCACCTGTCCTGTCCCCTCCTCCCCACAGGTGCGAACCCTCTGTGCTTTTCTGCTTCTGACCCTCCAACGAGGCAAATAACGAATTTGCTGACCTTGGTTGTTAAAGCAATAAGTATAAGCAAGAGCCTCTCTGCAAACTTTTCCTTGGCACAAGCTATAAACATAGGTCTTACCGCTCTGGAAGCGGACTACTGTCTTAAAAACAGGCCGTTAATTTCAGAGGGGGTTCAGTTAGTTAGTTAGAAGAGGCTTAGCTGCAAAGTAAAATTACTGAACAGAAAATTGGCTCTGTTTTACCTCAAACCAGGACAAATAGTTAGGGTTCAAAGAGCAGGAAACACATTTTCTTGCCTTTTCCACATGCCCAGTCTCGTTTGGGCAAAGACCCACGGTATTTCTCGCTCAGCCTAAAGGGAGCAGCATGAGGCACCCGCGATGGGTGAGGGCACTGGCGCTGAAGCCGATGGCCTCCAATCATTCACCATCTTCCACAGGATGTTCTTATCCACACAGGAATGATAAGGCCAAGATTTGTCCCAAGAAGGACAGCTAGTCAAAACCAATAGATTTTCCCTAACTGATTGAGGAGGTGTGTAAATATTACTATATTCAGACTTTCTTATAATGACAATTAAAAAGGCACCCGGTAAAGTGAATATAGGATTTCTCAGCCTTGTATTTTAGGATACCATTGATTTTTGCAAGGAAAATGGTGATTTACAGCAAAGATGCCCTCCATAAGCCTGTCAAAATGATTCATCGGAAGTCTTGCTTCTAAAGCTCTGCAAACTTAGCAGCTCATCCTGGCAAACTGAACGCAGCAAGTTTTTTACACCTTTCTCCTTTCCCCAGGAATCTCAGTGCGATTCTGTGCTATAATTATGCTGATCAGCAAAAGCTTGAGAGGAAGAAAGTAAAAGAGCAGGAAAGCCCATCACCAGCTGTGCTAGTCCTTCTTTCCCTGGTCTCTGACATGGGGTAGGTTACACCAGGCCCAGGCAGAATGAGTGCTGCCTTTAGGAGAAACATCTCTCAAAGAGCACAAGGATTTCAAAGACCTTGAGTATCTCGAAGACCCTCGAGCTCTGTGCTCTGCATGAGGGTGGGTCCATTTCAGCCTGAATTCATTCCGAGGTGTCAGTCCAATCAGCAATGTGACAGATTTAGGCTGCAGGCTTAAAATAGACCTCTTGATTGTCTCGGTTTCAATATAGTTATCTGATTTTCTCTTCCCCCTTCACAATCCTCTTCCCCTTCTATAACTCACATAAACGTGAGGCTCAGTTGCCTACAGCACGTGCTGTTACACAGCAAGGTTGCAACTCAGCAGATCCAAGAGTCTCCTCTCCCGTTGCAGTCTGGCCCATATCCATCCTGCCCAACCCTCAGGCACTTCACAAGGGGGCCGACTTCTCGAGCTCCTCCTAACATCAGTGGAAGGACAGGCTAGTCATTTTTAGAAGATGATTACGATTTTAGGTGGAGGAACCATCTTCTGGAGGTGCCCTGTATTCTCCATCAGCTGTGCAAGGCACCTAAAGCCAGATGAGCTGAATGACCACACAGGACATCACAGTTTGCTCCCTCCTTTAAGAAAGCCACAGCGTAACACAGAGACTGCTGGCTGCTGTAGGTGGAAGGAGTTCTTGCCTCAGCGAAAGGGTGGGAGGGGAGAAGGAGGAGTGAGCACTTCACTTTGATGCTGACAGTGTTTCCCTCAGCAAAGTGGCAGGGGGAAGGCAGACAATGCAATCTGGAGGTTTGTTTTTTTGGTGGTTTTTTTTTTTTTTTTTTAAACTGGCTCTCCTACACTCCTCCAGTCTGCCACCTGCTCGTATGTAGACCCAGCACATGAAGCACCCACTCCTGGCAACAGGACTGAAGGATATCTGCCACTGAAGAGTAGGTGAGCCTGCCTTCCGTAGGGAAGTTGGACAAATTCATGCTCAGAAGGGAACTGCAGCAGCCAGACCCTTTTTAGGCAGACCGGACTCCTTACTATGTCTTGGTGTGACTGATGGTGCTAAAAATTGTGTTTGTAAACTGGAACAGAAAGCCCAACAGCAGGAAGACAAACACAAACTCATAATTAATTGAAACCTCACAATGTTCTCCAATGTTCTGGTGCCAGTGTAACAAAGCATTAAGAGTGTGAATAAGCCCAATATATACAGTGGCTCTGGGCTGGTCTGTAACACACTTAAAATAAAACATATGCCGAAAGAGCTTGGCTGAATGAGGGCTAGGCTGTTCTGTACTCGGCAGCATCCCACTGAGAGTGTCAAGTGGGCAAAACAATAATATTTTGATGTGGATAGAGAAAGGCAGAGGCAGAGAGGAAAAGAGAATCAACAAGAGAGAGAAAAAACACTAGCAGTTTTAGAGCTTGCAGAAATTTGAGGCTAAATTCATAGTGTGCCCTTGAGATGATCTGCATTGGAGTCTCAATCTTTATATTTTGACACTGTTAGAAAAACTGTAAAGCAGAGCATTATAAATGGTCATTTGGGGAGTTAAGGAAGCATTTTCAAGAATAGGCTGGTCTACTCCACAAAGCTTCATCATCAACACTGCCCAGTCCAGCATGGAGAGGTTGTGCAGGAACACTTGAGATCCATGCAACACATTAAACTGATGGAAATCATCCATGTGGAACCAAGGACAAAACCTGTCCCCAGATGACCAGCATTTTCTTTCCATGTTGGCACTCTTCTTTATCTTATCAGGTCCTACAGCCAAACTAAATAAGTGATCCAAAGAAAAAGAACAGGACCGAACTCATTTCTTGCTTTCATGGGGATGTGGGGTGAGTGTCATGTGTTGTTTCCTAACTGCTTTCTTCTGGCTGATGCTCAGAGCACCGCTGATGTGCTCTGGAGGAAGTTGTCTTCAGCCCTTCTTAACCAACAGAAGGAAGTAAAAAAAGAGAAGAGAGACAGAGAGAGGAAGATCCTAAAGGAGTACCTTAAAGAAAAAAGATGTGCTTTGGCATTGCAGAGTTTTAAGTTAACTGTTTGCAAGCTATCCACAATAAACCAGATGTCCCTTCTTTCATTCTGGGTGCTTTTTCAAGCTCATGTCCTATCTGAAAGGACTTGAAAATTCAGCAGCAATCCAACGTGATGCTTTTCCTTCTACACAACATACTGCAAATTCCCAGGAAACATAAAATAAACAGAAAAAGCACAAATATATGGACTTTCTAATAGATTACACAATGCAAAATATTACAAAATCTTTTCCTGTTTATTTTATGTTGTGCGTACCTATAGTTTTATTCAAAGCAAGCAGTGAATTAGTGAGTACTGCGATACTTACTAGGTCTCCTGTCATTCTCTTCAAAATTACTAAACAGAAAAAATGGTCATATATGCTTATAACCACGCATCCGATGCAGTGACCTGCACCTGTGGTTGAGACAGGACATGGAGCTTTGCAGCTCCAAACAAGTCAGCAGGGTTAGTTACAGGGCACTGGGACTACTGGGGCTGTTACTGGGGAGCCGGTTTGACACCCCAACATGAGAGAAGAGCCTTCAGTATCTTGGGACACTGTGAAGAGGGGAATGTCTTTTAGCCTCCGGCATGAATTTTTACATTTATTCCCTCTTCCTTCACTGGGAGAGAGAGGTTAGTTCTCCCTGTCGCTCTTGCAGAACAGAGAGAGAACATGCAAAAGAGAGCGGTGACTTCTCTTACTTTTCTCCTTCAATAATACTGCCAATGACTAGAATACAAGAGGGTTTGTTTTCTAAGAGCGTGTCCTTGTTTGGGCTATGGAGTCCCCTCATGAAATCAAGAACAGACAGGTCATTATTCCCTGGAGCGTTTTTCTTTACCCGGAGAGACAATTCTTGAATTTGGTGCTACCTAAGGTGCTGTACAGTATTAAAACAAGCTATGACTGGTATACAACGCTAGGTTGTTGTCTTTTTTTGGCTGAACCATCAAGGCATGAAAAGTTGACTAATGCAAAATAAGAACTGGAGCAATATGTAGAATAATAAAGAAAATTTTGCATTTTGGTTTTGCAGTGTTGCTAATAAAAGCAAACCACCAGATTTACAAAACAGAGCTTTCCTGCTCCTTCCTATCTTGCAGCCCAGTGACATGGATCTCCATCTGGGACATGGGAGATTCATGGTCAGATTCCCTTCCTCTTGGAATCAGACCAGAGACTGGGCCTTGGGTGTCCCCCTGAGCACCAGCTTGTCCCCACATCATCATACACAACAGCCACTCTACAGCTTGTGAAATATGTCAAATGGCCTCAAGACAGAAGACAGTGATACTCAATAGTTGGATATCCTATGTTCCTGGAAAAGGTCACTCTCCCTTGCTCTGACTCACAAAAAGGACTTAAACCAGGGTTCACTAACTACCCATTGCCTCCTGCAGTCCATTACAGAAGAGAAGAGTACCAACTCCAGAGATCAAGAATGGCACCTAAACCACCCAGCTAAATCTAAGCCCAGCCTCAAAACAATGCTTTAAAGTGTTCAACAGATTTCAGATTTCAAAATTTATCTTTATTACTTCTTCTCTTTTGGTGGGACTAGCTGAAAACTGGCACATGGCTTGTCATACTCAAACTATAGTTTGACAAGACGCCGTTTGTCATGGGATGCAATACCAGAGGCAAATCTCAAGGCTTTCCCGAATATAAAATTTCAATATACTATCACTAAGAAAGTCTCAAAAGAACCCTGCCAACCAGCATTTTGTGCTGCAGTGCTCTCTTAGCCATAACTACCATAATTTCCTCTTTCACGCTTTTTTAAATATCCTACATCATTATACAACACCATCCTTTTTCAAGTGACCAAATTTCTGGCTGAGTCCCTAAGTTAGCTAGCTGCCCTTGGAGAACTGAAACCTGTGAATATAAATCACTAGACGCAGGAGGTTGGGTCTAATTTAGATGGCATGAAAGTATACTCTGTCCTTAAGCGCAAAGAGATACACTGGCCTCATGAAATAAAAGAATGAGCAGAAAACTTCATTAATTTTAAGCACCATCTCATACAGGTGAGAAAATCAAGAAAAGCTTGACAAATACAAAAAACCTTAAAGCTTTTATGGACAGAATGCTCTCCTTTTAAAGTCAACAGTTACTTCCATTTGTTTAGAAACTTTGGGAAGACCAGCACAATATAGCCAACTCCTGAAAGGGTCGTTATCAAGAAAAGGAAGAAATGTATGGCATTATTAATTAAAAGATTTCTATGAAATATCTTAGGCTGACCTGAGACAGCCACTGGACAACTTCGACTCTTTATGTAAGGGCAATCAAACACTGCCTAACTGAACAAAGAATTATCACATTAAAACAGGGCATGGGTTTGTAAGAAGAAAAACTTTTCTTCCTATAGAATAACTTTTTCTCCATTCATATAGACAGTTTGCAGGGGATCCTATTCATTGACCTGCATCCTCTCAGTCAGTCCTTTCCTCGTCTTTATCAGGAAGATAACAGAGAACAAGCTCCATCTATCTGTGTCTATCTAAAAAAGACATAGCTAATATATAGTAAATAACCTAAATCAATGATAGGTGCTATATACATGTGAGCATATATGCCTGCATATAAATATATATGGAGAGAGACAGCACCTGTCCTTGATTTATAGATATATAAATGCATACACACACATATATACATTGTATGTGTATACACACACATACAAAAATATATAGGTATTTATAATACACCTATGGAAGTATGTGTGAACACACATCTGTGGATGTTCACATACAGGAGTCAAAAATAAATTGGGAATGTTTGTTCTCACTTCAACATATCACTCTTTTTGAAAATTTTTCATACAGGACAAAGCAACTCCAATGAGTTATTCTGGACTTCAGAGTTTTATCAAAGAAACTAGAATCTGGACCTTAATGAACCCTTTCCAATTGCAGAAAAAAAATGAACAGAAATTAATGAAAAACTTAAAATACTTTCCTTAAGAAGCAAAGAGCTAATGCTAGGACATGTATACACTAACCCTTCACCCCAAATGCAGGAAGGAAGCAAGAAGTAAATGCTGAAGCCAAAATCTTGGCCCCACAAATGGCAGCGGGAATTGGCCAATTTATAGTTTCTGTATTTGCCACCGAGCGTTTTATCTCAGTGTTTCCCAAGCATCACCTCAGCCCAGGTAAAATGAAGACTACAGCTGATACTGTTGAGGCCACCACCTGCAAATGGACGGATGCCTGAAAGCCAGGGGGAAATCAATATCCATCCCAGCAGAGCTTATAGCATCCCTGGGAAGATCCAGCTCAGGGCGCTCTGAAGCCCTGTCTCACGCTGATGACACAGTTGTACCTTTATACCACCAGCTTTTCTGAAATGAGCGCGAGGCTCTCTGTAGAGATGACCGCTGCTCTGACTTCTGCCCCACGGTTGCCAGACACCCTTACTCTCAACCCTTCCTGCTCCCGTCAGCCATGCCTCTGAAACTGCAAGAAGCCCAAGGCACGCAGTGTGTACATCAAGGGGCTTTGTTGTTTCAGGAATGAGAAAATTACACTTTATAAGGTTATGCTGCCCCGTTCTGTGCTCAGTAGCCAGATTTGGCAGATTCTGATATTCGTTTCCTGCTGTTCGCCCCAGCAGGCAGGAGGGGTGATCCGGTCGACGTGCACAACCAAAACCTTTTGTACAACTGCAGAAGAAGACTTTTTTCATACTATTCTCCATTTTTCTCTCTCAAAAAAACAGTACATGGAATACCTACAGTAGCTTGGCTACCAAAAGCAGCCTGCCTGCCCTCCTGAAGTGCTCTTTCTGGTCTAGCTACCTCGGTGAGAGGTGAGCTATACCAGCTGTAGTGCTTCCAGCTCTCGAGCTGCCCTGATATTAGTATTTCTACATAGAAGGCCCAGCTCGGGTCATTTCATTAGGCTTTTCTGGGAATTCAGCCAGTATTTTGAATGTTTTTGTAGGGGCTACACAATTTGCTTGGAAGCAGTTCGCTTTTTAGAGACTATTCCAAGAAAAGAATGAAACCACGAAGAAACAGAAAGTTAGATTACATTTTAGCAGCAGTATCTGATGGCCTAATGTTAGTCCACAATTTCGGTACAGTCATTACAATGCTTAAAAATCATACTTGTTTTACTCTGAATATAGCTAAGCTAACTGAAATTGCCTGACCCTGCTTTAAAGCAAAGCACCAGAGTCTGAAGCTTTCTATTAACAAAGGAGCACTTACCTGTAATCATAGTTAGAGCTGATAAACTTGCTAAGGCTGGGATATCAAGGTTAAGGCTCTTTAAGTTTAAGGAAAAGTCTTTAATAGAGTCGAGCCACTCCCCAAATCCACGAAGGCACTGAAGTCTATGAAGCACAAGTCCATTGCAGAATACAAACTTATCCTCAGCAGTATCAGACCTCAAATAAAAATAATTGAAAAAATTAGAAATGCATTTCCTACTTTGCAGCAAAATGCATAACCAGTATTGAAGCGTCTGTCGTCTAAAATCCAAGGCATATTATCCTGAGACATATGTGGGCATTCACGTTTGACAATATGTTTCTCCCTTGGGGCCAAAGTACAACAAACAAGCTTCTATGATTGCTTACTTGGTAGAGTTATAAGCCTGAGGTTAGCTGTAGCATGTGGTGTAGACTGTCTAATTAGTTAAGAGTTTGGTCCTGCCCAAAGGCATAAACAGAGAAGACATTTTACATTAAATACTGTATGTTTGAACCAAAGGAATACTAAGTGAGTGCAGTTTGAAATACTAAACTAATAACAACGGAAGAAGAGATTCTGCAACTCTCAGCATTTACTTAGTTCATCTGCATTTTTCAGATTGTAAAAATTGATAAGGAAAAAACAATGGAAAATACACGCGATAATGCCCCACAATACACATAACATCCTAAACTCTCTTATATGAAAACCTGCATGTAAAAGAGAGATTACAGCCAAGCTCTCCTCTCCTTCCCCTCCCCATTGCCAATATCCCTCTTAAAAAAACACATGCAAAGGTAATTTTCAACCTAAAGAAAGAAGGGTATAATTCAAATTACCAGGCTGGAATTTTCCCAGTCCCTGAAAGAGTTTTTGGTAAAGGGTCTTAACTAGTGCTAGACTAGCAAGTAGCATCTCGCTCTATCAAATTAATTGGCATTAACAATGAAAAACAATCTGAACAAGATTTTCAATCTTCTTCCTCCTTTTCAAAAACAGATGACAAAGATGCGCCTGCGCAAAAGAAGGGGGGGAGGAAAAAGCTTTCACTTAGTTTCATATAGTGCTTTTCTATAGGTTACGCTGGTGAGCACGAAGCAAACTTGCTCAAATAGTACCTGAGGATCAGTTTTGATTACTATGGAAGAAGAGGATGGGGTATATCAAATAAAAAGCGGCACATTGGCAAGTCTTATGCTCTCTTTTTAAATCAATTTCTTGGGTTTCTTTTAAGCGTAAAACAAATTAAACACCATATCCTGTGGATTCAGACATTGCTGATGCTTTCTGGGTTTTCTTGGTACAATTGACAATGTTCAAAGACAGCACCGTATTTATTCCTTAAAAAAATATTTAGATGGATGATTTTCCACATCAGCTTAAGAGGAAATGAAATAAATAGTTACCTGATGGAGAGTCTTAGTACAAACAGCTCCAAAAAAGCTGATTCTATGAGTAATGTCTGATCTTCTTTTGGGAGGTCAGTAAATCCTGGGATTTTTTCTGCCCAGCCTCGAGTTATGTCAATGGAGGCAGTCAGAAGATTATAGAACTGTTGTACATGTTCTGCGTCTGTGCCTGCAGCAGCCTGATCAGTGGAACAGTACTAAAATGAAAGCCACAGAAAGCAACGTTATATGCATTTAAGGGCATATGTTTTGTGAAACATATGACATTCCCTGCCCGACAATATTTCCTTCTGTGGCAAAGCTGGTATAATTATCAAAGGCATAAATAAGTAGGTCTACATTTATCAACCTATTTGGCTACCTACAGGTGGTTTACTGTTCAGAGGTATATTGCAAAAATATTTCCACACGTATAGAAATTAATTTAAATTTATAAATAAAATATAATACTTATCACAGTTTACAAGTACCTATATGCTATTAGTAAACAGAAACCTGGTGAGTAGGATAATTTCCGTCACTCTAGAAGAGGAATACATTTAACTTACTACAATTAAACACTTTTCCCATTGATAAATTTGTCTCAGTATGCCCAAAATGCAGATTTCTCCCAAAACCTCTCAAATTGCATTTTATCTGACAGTGATAGAGACGCGTAAGATAAATCATGTTTTATCTGACACATGCAGCATTGCTTCATTTGAATACAGAATTGGTTCAAAGTAAACCAGCTGCCCCATATCACCTCTTGTCCTTCAAATAGAGGCATTTAAGGTTCAGGAGAACCTATTATCCTGCTGAGGCGGCCATAACTCTTCCCAGACAACCATCCAACAGGCTCAGCATGCTCAGCTTCCTCACCAGTGGATCCCTGTCACTCCCATGACACTGTTCTCTCTCTCTCTTGGCAGAAAATACAACAGGAGCCTTCGTGGCTTAGTCTGATTCCATGCTTGGAAAGTGCTGCTGGTTTTATGAGCAGGAACTGAATGATTTGGGTTTTATTGTAACAACACCCGCGTCATCAGACATCTGGTGGGTTATTTCTGGAAGAGACTTCATACCCACTTTCTCTCTGGGACTCAGCCAAGGAAAGGTTGGGGTGGTCTCCATGGCTGAAAGAAGTGAGCACGCCCTTTGGAAGCAACTTTCCACGTGCAGTTAGTCCATCAGCCTACAGGTCTCACTAGCAACTCTCCAAGCCAGAGTGGAAGCACAAAGACCCACATCTCTTTCCTGATCGGTAACAGTGGGCTGGCAGCCTGGGAAGACCTTTTTACAGGCGTGCCACTTGGACTGCAGATATCACCCGAGCTGCTAACTGCCACCCAAAAGTCACCTCTACGCAGAAAAGAGAGAGGGGACCAGCAAGCAGAACTTCTCAGGTAGGTGTCCTGTTCTCTGCCTGTCCTAGTTGGAGCTGGTTGCTGTTGGTAGGTAAGGGATGAAGGACACAGTGTCAGAGTCACTGATTGATTGATTGATTGATTGATCGGAGAACCGTAGCAATCCTAGAGACCTCTGGCCGTATCTGGGGTACCGGTGCTAGCCCTGAATGACTCTGGTTCTGCTTACCCAGCACTAACTGTACGAGTTTCTCATGGTAAGCTCCAGCTCACATCCCTAGTCGGCTTGTGAAACACGTGCGATCCCTGTTACAAAGTTCATGTGGAGACAAATTCTGCCCCAGCTACTCCAAAGGATCCTGCGACAGTGAAGCAGGAAGAGGCCAAAATACAGAGAGGATGGGGAGCAGTGGTAGAAAAACCTGTTTGCTGCATGATGTGTATGTTCAGTCCCCCATCTGAACGGAGCAGTTGAGGATGCTCAAGCAGCCTGAACGAACTACTCCTGGCACTGGACTGCAGCAAGACACGCCGGGGTGGTTAGTGGGTAGTAACAGATCATGAAGAGACCTCTTTTTCAGAGACCTTGCGAGTTCTGGACCCTCTTAAAATGAAGCTGTGGAGCAAGCCAAGACAGTGTGCGTCTTGGCTCTGGGAGATGAGCTTTGCTGCGCAGGGGCTGACCTATGACAACTTTCTACACTGGGAAACTGAACAGGTTGATGGAAACTCCTGCCTCACCCTAGGTACGGTTAAGGCAAGACAAATTCTTGATCCTTTGAGCAGTGAAGAGGAAGGAAAAGGAAAAGAAAAAAGATACTACTCTAAGTTCATTCTAAATATAACTCAGCACAAGTCAGCGTAATTATGCCAGGTACTAATTTGTTCCCAATATTTATAAAACATTCCTTCATGAAAAGTAAGGCAAAGTTTTACCATTTTCTAATGAAGCTGAATGCTGCATTATGCCACATAACTCGGAGTGCTACAGTACAGCATCCCCTACGTGGGGCACTTAATTCAATTAAATGCATCTACAAAAAATTATGACCTGTATTTATTGTTACAGTTTATCCCATAAGAGCAATTTTAGAAGAAAGGTAAAAAATTATACGGAATTGTACAACTTTTAGCTGCTGTAATATGTCACCGCTTGCTACAAACCGTTAGCACTTACAAAGAATAGCTAAAATAAAGTATTATTTACTTGTAACAGACTTATGAGCGTATAAGTAACCATAAACAATGTGTGTGGTTCTGTTTTATGCACCAAAATCCGTGGGTTTTTTCATGATTATTTCATTGAGAAGAGGTGATATTTGACCTGACTTCTGACCAAGACAGCTGGTAAGCCTGCCCTTGGTCAGGAGGCCACGGTACGGAAGGGCTCCAATCTGCATTTCCGAACCTGCCCTCTGCAAACTGGAGGCACGCCGGGAGACAAAGCCTTACTCCCTTGCTCGGAGCTCCTTTGGGAATTAAATGAAACCCGACTGTTACTCAAGGAGGGGGCTGCACGTGTAGCAAGCAACATTAACTTGTAGGATATATCTCAAGAGATGTGGAAAACCCGATGTTAGGGAGCCTGATAGCACAACTTAGCTCTACCTTTGCCTGCTTTCATCAGACCTTCATCAACTACTAGAGCTGCAAAAGCCTAACAATAACTTCCCTGCACAGAGGAGAAGCTATGCTTATTTTTCCAAAACCCCCAATATTTGCTTAATTTTGTGGCTGGGGAAGAGGGGGGAATTATAACCTAAATGCTGCACTCTTCCAAAAAGGCAACATTTCTATTTAAGTTGGTGGCTATTCTTGCACGTATAAGGACAGCAATATATAGGGTCTGTTTCTCATCTCACTTACTCAGAAGTGTAAACTCGTGGAATTGTACCAGTGAAACAGGTGTGAGACCGGACTGCGGCCCTTGGCCTTTAAGGAGTTCATAAACCAAATTCTCTTCCTGGCAATTGCTTTTTGAAACCAAGTACCTAAATATACCATTGCTGTGGACTGGTAAGTTAAAACCAGTGCTGAAATGAAAAGTAGCCATGTTCTGAACAGAACCGGTTCCAATTTGTTTTGGTTTAAAATTCATAGCTTATGTAATTTATTTTTTGTCTTGTTTTGTGGTGGTTTTTTTTTTTTATGTGTGTGTAGGATTCTTCGGAGGGAAGGGGTACATGTCCCTCTCTGAAACTCTTATCAGCATTTTTAAGACGGTCAAGATATTACAGCTTGTAAACATGAAGACCATGCTAAACATTAAGGTCGTGTCTGCAGAAGCGTTAGGACTGACTCCAAAGCCAGGTTTCCAGATCTACCCATTTGTGGCGGTCGGCAGGGTCACAGCCTCACCGAACGTGCCGTAAGTTATTAGTCTTTACAGGTATAGGATTATTCCTCAAAGGGATTTTTTTAGCATTGCAGTGTGGTTTTGGCCTATTTCATTTAGTTAATCTCAGCTTTTACACAGCATTTTTTTCTGGTCTCACTTAACTTTTCAAAATAAGTATAAGGTTTATGAGAAACATAAGAATCTATTAATTTCTTTTAGCATGTTTTTGTCTTTTCAGTACTGCTGAGCATAAGACTATTACATATTTTATTTTAAAGAAAAACATAGATATTAGTATGCCCTAACAGACATATACATACTTAATCTTCTAGCTACTAAGACTAAATTCATTTACTATCAACCGCATGCTTCCTATAATGTCCAACAGAATTGTTCAACAATTAGATCTATGGGCTGTTTTCGTTAAAAGAGAACTAACTACTGCAAGACAAAGAAAAAACTCACATAAAAAGACACAGTTTTCATTCAGTTTTTTGTAAACGTAAAAAAACTTTATATTTATAAATAAATAAATAAGGTTAGATACTGCTTTCATGGCCTGCACTATCATATGCCCATAATTCTGAGAAACCCAGCAGATTTCTGTCAAAGAGCATAGCTTGTCACACACCTTGGTATTTGCAGAATGACCCCCTGAGACATTCTGGGTAAGTTAAAATACGGGTAAATATGGCTAATGCATTCTCCCCCTAAAAGGCTGTCGGATACTGAACAGCTAGATTCTCGATAATAATTTGGGAAATTATATGATTGCATACTTACAGATTAGCTTGAAGAAAAGATGTTATAGTATGCTTAAAATTGCTAAATTATATATGTAAGTATAGTCTAAGATAGAATAATTTAATTTTTATATAATTACAATCAAATACATTTTAGTATTAAATATTACTTAGCAACAAGTGATAAATGGCCAATGTGGATAGATGTTGCCTGAGTACAGCTGTATTTTTTACAGTCTCAGATTTAATCATATTTCATTAAGGGGAAGGAATTTGATCTTGTTTTTCCTTAGCTGTATTTTTTCCTTTTCCTATATCAACCTCCCTAAAAATGTATTTAACAAGCCATTTCAATGCTGTATTTTAATAACTATAGAACAGGTTTTAAAGCTTTCAAAAAATTCCATGAATATTTAAATGACAATTAATATGATACATTAAAGAACAAGGTTACAAAAATATATAATCTCTTCTAAAGCTTTGCTGAGATAATTTTTTAGAATTTTGATTTTACAAGGCTTGTTTTACAAACGTGAATTTTACTGAAAAAATATTCATGCTGGGGTATCCAAAGCCAGACCCTGGTCCCATTTAAATAATGGCAAAAATCCTACTGATTTCAATAGAAATGGCCCTATCCATCCAGCGTTACTTTGCACAACCCTTATATCTGAATATTAGGGAAGTGCTTTTAGATTTTAGCCTTCACAACCTGGAAATTAAGATACTGAACATATGAGGATTGCTCCTGAGTTTGGTAGATTAATCGATCGTATTGTAATTGCTAGTGTTTTGGCACAGCCTTTTCCAAGAAGAATGCTCTGTTTATCCACACATTTTTTGCTTTCACTCACCCATGGAATATACTTCAGATACAACTTTGCCTTTTGAGAACCTCATGATGACTAGTTACTATAATTTCTACTGCACCTCCTTTTCCCCCCATCATCCACCGACTATGAGAAGACACGGCTGGCTGGCCAAATTTCTACCCTCACCCAAATTTCACTTTTGAGTTCATTTTAGCAAACCGGCCAGTAAGCAGAAGGGCAGCTCGCGACTCATTTCCATGTGGGAAACGAGCAGGCAAAGAAAAAAGCGAGACGTACTCTTGAATAGTCGAGCTCCCTGGGCGTGGAGTCGGTTAAAGCTCGTACGAGGGCGTTCATCATGCTGACGGGAGGAGAAGGCGGGGAGGGCTGGGAGGGTTCCTGCTGTAAGGGGCTCTTTGGTTTGGAAGGCAGCCGACCTCTTCTCCCTTTCAGGCTGTCGGTACGGACAACTAAGTAAAAAAAAAATAATAAAAAAAATTAAAAAAGGGAATCAGTTGTGAAGATACCAGCAAACGACTGGGTCAGAATGAACACCTGCTTTTCTTATGGTGGCCAGCCCGGCAAAAAATAAGAGTATTCTCCAGTTTCAGCACATGCTTTTGAAGCCTTTGATTGCAAAGGAACGCAAATGATACAAATTCCAACGTGCCTACTACTAGCACACCTCTTAAATGGCAGAGTCGTTCATTCAAAGCGATTCCAGCTTTCTTGAAGCATTTTGAAAAAATACGGTCACGCGACATAGGTTATATTATCCATGTTAGCATTCGCAATGGGACTGCTCACACAGTATTACTCACATACTTAAATATTTGCAGAATCGGAACTAATGAGTTGATCCTGTTTCCATTTAAATTAATGGCAAATTTACAATCAGCTTATGGGAGCGAGACAAGAGCCTATGTCAAAATGCACACAATTCAGTGCAGCCCCCGGTGAGATAAGAGGGGGAAGCCAACGGCGTTATCGAGCAACGTTCAAAGTTAATAAAGGAGACATTTTGGCCAGTGTCAAATTATCCTCTCGTGACCTTGCTGTTCTTGAACTCTGGGGTCTAAAGTCTAAATATGATAATATGGGTGAAAAGAAAAAAAATCAATACATTATTACACAAATGCACATATTTTGGGGCAGGTTATGAATCCCATCATGGTAAAATTCATTCTAAAGACATCCATGCCCACACACATACACACACAGAGATTCATTAAACGTAATATTTCAGGCTTGGGGATAATAACAGCAGTAGTCCTTACCTTCTTTAACCATGCCGACGCTGAGACACTTCTGAAACCGGCAGTATTGGCATCTGTTACGACGTCTCTTGTCCACCGGACAGTTTTTATTTGCCAGACAAACATATTTTGCATTTTTCTGAACGGTTCTCTGCGAAAACGCAACACAAAAATAGTAAACTGATTGTTTCTTGAACAACTTAGAACCTGACAAAATGTGTTTTAATTACAACATGAAAAGCGACAGTGCAATTCATATAATTAGATAAAATTAATTTCCTAACACACTAGCCTGCAGGAAAAACAATTTTATTAGTGTTAGCTGCTGACAATGAAAATCATCTAGGATTGTTCTGAAGCAAGTCTCTGGAGACAGGCAACTTTGAATGATAAAATCATATCTGAAATTACCAGGTCATCGCATCTACCTTTGGGGATTAGATTATCTCCGCTTTTAATATCCCTTTGGGAACAATTTTCTACTTGGTTCATTCCCTTGATTATTGCTGACCTTATTAAAATAAAATCAAAATGATCTGCAATGTACTTCTCTTGCTATCGCTATTGTTAGTCAAATACCACAATAACTGGTTTGGTTAGCCATTAAAATCATCAGGGAGAAAAATAAAAATACCAGAAACCCCTACAAAATATGTTTAGTTAAATGTTCTGGGAAAGCTAACCTGACCTGAGAAAAAAAAATAGACAGAATTATACTGTGGTTATATATATGTAATTAACTGTAAAATGATCTTAAAAGTATGCAATAAATTTAAATTTGTAAAAACCTGGTAAGCCTTGGCAGAATGTAACAAATATTGATGCAAAAAATGTATTATGTGTTTCCGTCCTTAAAATCAAAGATACATCAATAAATAACTTGGCACAAAAAAAAAAAAAGACATTAATGGGAAAGACAACAGAACAGGAACAAATTTATCAGCTCAACATTCAATATTAAACCTTTCACTGCAATTAAATTAATGGAAAAATGTTATTTCATAATTTGTGTTCCTTTTCAAACAACAGCCTCAATGTACTAAATATAAGAGAGACAGCAAATATTGTTCGTTGGGCTTTAGAGCTGAAAACTGTTTAATTTTTCAGAATAAGCTCTGGATACTGCTCCCAGTCGAGGATATGCTATTGATTTCCACAGGGGCAGGATCGGGCCCATAAGAGCTGCTATTTCCAGGTTATTTGTGTTTCCTTTCCTAATTATATTTAAATAACAAATGAGTTTTACAGGAGATGTGTATTTTACCATGTTGTCAAAGGATTATTATTAAGTAACATTAGCAGCTCTGTGTACAATTAAAAAAATGCTGTAAGCCCTCCCCCCCACACACTATTTTTGGACTATTTTTATTCCCATCGTATCTTTTACCAGAACAGGGGCACGACCGCCGTCTTTGCAGGAAGGAATACACCAGATCAACCCCAAATGTACCAAATCTCAAACCTACCGCCCAGAACCACCCCACCGAAAGCCTATCCCAAATCCTTCACTTAAAACAAGCTAATTCTGAAAATAATACTGGAGTTTGAGCTAAGTCTCTTGAAAGGAAATTACAGAGCGCCCAAATCTATGGGGGGAAAAAAAGAGACTATTCGAATCTTTAAAAGGTAAGCACAAAGTTTCCACCGATAAAATGGTCGTATATAAGTTATTCGTGTTGCTATTCAGCTGCAAAGCCCCCTCCCTCACAGAGCGAGCACTGGGACCCCGTGCGATGCTCAGTCACTGCTCCACAAGCAGCTTTCCACCCCTGAGGACTCACCGGGCTCTGGAGCTGAAGAGGAACCAGGAGGCACCAACCAAAGAAAACTGGAAGTACCAGGGTTTGTCCCATAGATGAAACCAGTTTCCTCCCGGTGCCAACCCCGCAGCCCTCCCCACCCCAGCTGCCCCCGGGGCAACAAACGGCACTGCTGACATCAACTCAAGTGCCAAGAGTTCCGGGTTTCTTTCCTCACTTAAAAAGGAGGTTTAATTGGAGCGAGCGAGTGAGTAGAACCCAGGACTGGACGTGTTCCAGGTGAGTTTCGCTACGGCACAAATGCAGTTTACAGCTCGGAGCTTGTGCTCCCTTGGGGGATGCTGGCAGACGTGGTTTGCCCAGCACACTGCCACGGCCCTTCCTCAGCCACATCCTCTCATCCTACGGGGGGCTCGCTTTGGCCTTCTTCAAAAACTTCGGGTGGGCGTCCATCCCACCCCACCGGGGGATCTCCGAGCCCCCGGGGCGAGGACCAGAGGCACTGCCCGGGGGCAGGTGGGGAGGGAGGGGAAGGAGGAGGAAGCGGGGAGGGGAGCGAAGCGCTGAGGTCTCTCACCTTGAAAAAGCCCTTGCAGCCCTCGCACGTCCGTACCCCGTAGTGCTGGCAGGCGGCATTGTCCCCACAGACGGCACAGGTGCCTTCTCCAGACGAGGAGCTCCTGCTGGGTGGGGAGGGGAGGCCGCCGCTGCCGCCCCCGCTGCTCTCCCCCATCAGGCTGGAGGTGGCTGCGTTGAGGCCAAGCGGCGAGAAGGCTAAGGTGGCTGGTCTTTTGGGCAGGTGGAGCCCGTAGGAATGGCTCTCCATGGACGTCTGGCTGGCGGGGGGTCTGTCGGAGGCCAGGGGGAGGCTGAGGGAGGCAGGGTCGTAGCACATGTGGGGGGCGGTGGCCGGCGTGTGTGGGGGGGAGTGCTTGAAGTGGAAGAGGGGGAAGCGGGGAGGCACGGTCTTCATGGGGGCAGTGTCCATCAGGTGGCCGGGCGGCAGGCAGGTCTGGGTGGGCTGCAGCGGGGGCTCGTCCCACAGGCTCTGGTGGGAGGGGAAGCCCGGGGTGGTGGGCGTGGAGGGTGGAGATTGCTTGAAGTACATGGAGGTGCTGGGCATGCCCTCATCGGTGGAGGGTGGCAGCGAGGGCTGGTACGGGGAGAGCCGGGTGTCTTCCATCTTTATGAGGGGCCTCTGGCCGGAGGAGGCAGATTGCATTTGGTAGAGGCAGGAAGGCTTGAGCTCGTAGCTGCCAGAGTAACCCTCCATAAAGGTGCTGAAGCTGGGGAGGGAGGTGGTGGCAGTGGCGGTGATTTCGGTACTGCTCAGGTCCATCGTCAGCTTGGTGTAGTCTGGGTTCATGATCTCCGAGCTGTACTCCGAGCCATACGCGTAGGTCTGAGCTGCATAATTTGAACCGGGCGGTGAAGGGCTATACTGCGCTTGCACACAGGGCATATCTGCAAGGGCAAAGGGGGATGTTAACAACCACCCCAGCACACCGGGGCCGGGCCCCAGGCCCTCCCAAACTTCTTTTCCTAGAAGCTTTCCCACGTTTCACGGAGCTCGGTGAGACACCCGACTCCCATTCTCGCCTGGACAGGGGGCATATTAATTAGCCTGGAGCCTTCACCTTTCAACAAGAAATACGCACCGGGGATCAACTAAGTGCTTAGGTATGAGGGAGCCTGCTCTCGTCTAGTCGCGGGAGCAAGTCAAATTTATACCAGTGTCAGCGAGAGAAGAATCCATCTCAAGCTGCCCTACATCTGCTGCTTAATATACATAGGTGTCAATGAGAATTAGATAAGCAAAATGAAAACAGTTTATGGCTCTAAATCTATCTCTGTATGCGTGCAACCGTGCCATAAAATTTTCATGAAGGGTAAACGAGATTATCAAATGCATAATATTAAAAATGATATTTATTTTAAAAGAAACAGCATATCAGAGGAATGACTCAAATCATAGTGTTTGCTACTTAGGACTTGGAAACATTAATTTTGCTTACTCAACTCTGGGCCTTTGAAGCATATTTCTGGTGAGCTAATAATGTAAGGTTGCTGTCTAACTAGTAGTTTTAAGGCTTATCTGTGGTAGAACGTTCTCCCCAAAAAAGTGAGTGGAACAACATATCCTTAAATTTGCAAAATGTAGGAGAAAAATTATGTGGTATTTCCATTTATGTTTTTAGGGGAAAGCAAGGTCGAGGCTGCTAATACAATTGTTTTTATCCATCAGTCACAAAAGTTAATGTGGTTCACTGCTAGTTGGGATAGTTGAAGCAACACAATGCCTGGCTATAAAGATTTGATTTTTTTTGTTTCTTTTACTTTTCCTACTTGTCTGCTATTTCCTTTGCTGCTCTTAGGAAATGATGGACCCAATTCTGCAATCCATTTGAGGTTTGCCTGACTAAACACTTTGAGATTCCAGCCCAGTATTTGCAAGCCAAACTAAAAGTGTGTGCTGGGTTTCAGTTCCACAACACAGGAATAAAAAATGCATAGATTAGTATAAATTCTCTTGTAAAGAGAAAAGAAAAGTAAATATGGAGAAAATGTGTATCAAGATTAAGTGCAGTACATCTCTCCTTAGTCATGGTAATTTACATTCCAAAAGCACTTGAGAAACAATTCATACTAAAGAAAAAAAAAAGCTGTGTTAAAAATAATGGGGGTTTCCTCAGTATTTTAAGAACTCCCTTCACTTGCAATTTTAAAATTTTCACTTGAGGCTGTCATGCAGGAATTCAAATAATTTGTGTTAAATCAACTTTTAATTCTTTCCTGCCTGCATTGCAGATAAACATACTTAAACTAAACACCAGATTTCAATTATCGTACTGTCACAAAGCATTCAGATCTTTCTTCTTGTTGAGAAAACATTAAAAACTGAGAAAAAAAATAGTGTTGTTTTCTGAAATTAAGACCTTGTTGCTTGTAAATCCAAATACTTAAAGGAAGAAGCAGGACGACTCTCACAAGCCATGCCTCCCAATGTTATTTAGGTATTTTTCTACCGTTCTCTTTTTTCCTATCAATTTCTGTCCATGCCATTCCACACACACACATTTCATGGCAAGTCCTATTGCAATCATTTGTTAGTTTAAGGACCATCTGTTAAAAACGTAGTGATCAGTGCTTAGGCAAATAAAAAGGGAAAGACATTCCTTCCACACACCTCCACCGAGAGGTGACTGAGGAACACAACTGAATGAGTGAGCAGATAATGTCATGTGTCGATACACAACCCCGTGAAGGAAAAAGGCTGTTTTGCTACCTCAGAAAATGAGCAGAAGTTCAGGCAAACAGATCATTATGGGGTTTGTTCTGCTTTTATTTTTTTTTTTCTGAGCATAACAGGGTTATGACACTGAATTCTGTGCAAAGTGGAGTAAGAAAACAGAGGTCTAAAATAAGTCCGACCTGAGGACAGAAAAAATATCCCTAACCTAAAGGTCTGCTCTGCCCTGCGGGACTCCTCCTACCTTGCCCTTTGCCAGCGCACTCGACTGACTAATTCTGACCCCTACTTTTCCACTTAGGGCACCAATATTAATTACCCTGAAAGGTAAATAACCTGGGATTTTTTCTCCTTTACCCAGCAATATTTAAAAAAAAAAAAAAGCCCCACAGGAGGCGCATTGAAGAGCAACCTGTCATCAAAGCCCAAATGAATGGGTAAAAAAAAAAAAAAATAAATCACGGTAGGGACATTCAGAGCGATTAGCTTATTAATTTGCTGTCTTTACGAGAGCTTGAGGTGAAGGGATGCCTAGTTCAATACCGAGCAAGCTGGGCCCCTCACAGGGGCACTCACATCCCACCCATTTTCCCCTGAAAAGCTGTCACGCCTCTGGCTGGGGGCTCGCACCCGCCTTGTGCCCGGGCACGGCACGGCGAAAAGCCCCGTGAAAGGCGGGGGCTGCCCAGATCCTTTTGGCATTTAAACACCCCGCGACGGGACGTCGGGGACCCGTGATGCCAAAGGGATTTGGGAAGGGCTGGGGCCGCGGCAGGAGCTCTTGCAACCCTCCCCCCCCTTCTTCTTCCTCCTCCTCCTCTCAAGCTTACCTGGCGGGTATCTTGCGCGCTGAATGGTGGGGCTGGAGGTGCGGACGGAGGCAGCGGGAGGCGGGGGCGGCGGTGGGGTGGCGGTGGGTGCCGGCTGGGACCTCTCTGCGGAGGCGGGTCCGGGTCCTGGCCTCGGCGGGGGGAGCTCTTCCGACCCGGGCTCTGCTCGCCGGCGGCGGGGGGAGAAGGTAGAGTCAGGGGCGGCGGTGGCCGGCGGGAGCCCCCCGCGGTTCCCCCCCGGCGGAGCGCCTCGGAGCCCCCGGCAAACCCCCGCCTGGCCCCGCGGGTGGGACGGGGGAGCCGGACGGGGGGCGCGTTTCTGCCAGCTCCCCGCTTCCCCATCGCACAAAAGGCAGAAAGCACCGGGCTGGGACAACGGAGCCGCCCGTTTTGTCCTCCGAGCCCGGGGAAGGCAAGAGGAGAGCCCCGGGCGGGGTGACTACAACACGCAGGGCTGCATCCCCCTGCCTCCACTTCCCCGCGGGAACTTTCCCTTTTTCTTTTTATTTTTTTTGGGGGGGGAGGCGGCCAGCAGCAGACTGGAAGTTTCTGTGCAAGCTACCGGCCGGAGTTGAGGGGTTTCCTACCAGCCCGGCTAGCCTGCGGCGTCCCCCCGGCTCTGCCCCGCGGGATGCCCATGGGAGCGGGGGAACGAGCGCGTCCCCCCCGGTCCCGGCGCTTCCAGCGCGGCCGGGGGCGCGGGGGACGCGCGGCGGCGCCGGCCCCTGCCCACGGGGAGTCGCTCCCCGGCGGCTCCTTCGCCCGCTCCCTTTTTTTTTTTTTTTTTTCCCTTTTTGTCTTCCCCGCGCCCCTCGCGTTTGATATCCCCCTCCAGCTCCCGGGATGTTAAGTGACCGTCAGCTCATCCCTTCCTCTCCCCGCGGGTTTTGTTCCCTCCCGAGCTCCTGCCAGGCGGCTTCCCGCTCGGCATGGAGCGCCCTACGGCTCCTCTTCCACCCCCCCACTCTCCCCCCCACCACGACCCCCCCGGGAGCCGCCGGTTACCTAGAGACACTCGCTGCGCTTTTAACCATGCAACACCCCTCCGGACTGCAGCCGCCCGAGCCAGGAGCGCAGAGCCGTAAGGGCTGTAAATTAGGAGGAAACAACTACCCTTGTCAAAGCTCTTTTCTTCCTCCGTGCACTTTACATTCAGCCCCGAGTGACACCCCTCCCCACCCTGTAATACGAGGAGGAAACCGTGAAATACTCCATTGTGATTGTGACTTCTTCAGGCGAGTTTCGAAACCTTCATTTACCCGGGAGGGACCGCGGAGGGGGAAGCTCCACTGAATTAAAAAGTTTCGAGCTCGATTTCCACCGCCGGTTAGCTCGCGATTATTTTTTTGGGGGGGGAGGGGGGAAGGGATCGTCCCGAGCCGCACGGTCACTCCAGCAAATATCCACGACCTCGCGTGAGATTCACCTCCGAAGGAACCGTGTGGTCTGGTTTAGTCCATTGTTTTTACCGGGGCCTGACTCCAGCATACAACGGTCTCCACGGAGGAGAGAAAAATCGGGCGAAGAATGTAATCGGGTGAAGCGGCTTGGATAAAAGTTAGCGATTCATTCCCAAACTTTTTTTTTTGTTGTTCCTGAAGAAAAAAAAATGCGATCCCAACACACTAACCCCCTTACAGAAAACAGCCTTTTCCGCCCTTTCCCTGGGAAATATCCTCGCATGGAATCCATGGTCTCCAAAAATTGCCAGTTAAATAACAGCGTTATTAACTAGCCGCGCGAAGGTGAACGGCATCTCCGTCCGGGATAGGGTATCGCGATAATGCCGTCCCGATAACCGTCTCCCGACACAATATCACAATCCGGCGCCCGCGCTCTCTCCCCTCTTTCCAAGGCTGAAACTTCTTTGGCAGCTCTTAAGGCAAGGAGGCAAAAAGCGAGAGGCGCGGCGGGGGCAGGGAGCGGGGCAGCGGAGGCGCAGCCCAGCCTCCCCGCACCGCACCGCCCGTGCCGGGGCACCGCAGCCCCTCGTTACCGTTTCTGACCTCCGAAGGGAAAAGTGCACATTTCCGAGGAGCAGATGCCGGGCAGACGTGCCGAGCAAAGATCCCGTCTCATTTCCATACAATATGTCACATTCCAGCAATCACCTCTTGGGGCGAGCTCTTTCGGGCTGCCGAGGGGGCTGCTCTCTCCCAAAGTGATCTCACTTTTTAGATCAACCTGCCCCGCCGTCCCTATTAGACAGCTCGAACTCGTGCAAACAAAACCACCTATTTCCCAAGCGCAGTTAAAGCAAGGAGACAAATTACTGCCATTCATCACCGGCGCTCTAAACTCCCCGCCGCCGCCGCCGCCGCCGCCGGCAGCATCATTTCCATGACAACAACTAGCAGAAATACCTTAGTACCACCGGCTCCGGCTCCCGCTCCTTCTCAACAACAGCCCGCCCGTTTGCGAGGGGCGGCGGTGCCCCCGGGGCACGGCGGGGGTCGCCGAGCCGGGCAGGGAGGCTCGGAAGCCGGGCGGCAAAGGAACATCCACGGGAGAAGTTGAGAGGGGCGGAGGGAGGGAAAAGGAGAGGGAAAAGTTTCAGCGAGAGAGCCCGGCGCGGCAGCGCCTGGGGCTGAGCCGCGCCGCCCGCCGCCGGCATCTCCCGAGCATCTCCCACCCCCCGGCGGCGCAACTTTGACGGTAGTAGGGGACACGTCGCCTTGTCCCTCTCCTCCCTCGGCCGCTCCCGCTCCCTCGCTATACGTACTCGGTTGCTGTGGAGGTTCCGTCTTTACATCTAGTTCGTCGGTGCCCCGCTTCCTTAAAGGCGCATGTAGGCGCTGTCCAGCGGCAGGACCCCAGACGCCAAACCCCGCAGACTCCCGGCGGCTGCAGGTCCGGAGGGTGCGTTATCCCGAGGCATGGAAAAGGATTGCAAAAGCCCGAGGAGCCAGGAGCCCGTCCCCGGGCGGAGGGAGGGAAGGAGGGAGCGGCCGAGCGGGCGAAGGATGCCGAGCCGCTGCCACCGCCGCCGCGATGTCGCGATGTGCCTTTGTGTGTGTGTTCGTGTGTGTGTGCGTGTGTGTCTGTGCGCGGCGGCAGCCGGGCCGGGACCTGCGCCCGCGTCCCCGGTGCGAGTGCGAGTGCCCCGGGGTGCGCGTCTGCCTTGCGCGGAGAGAGGGGACGGAGGCGCCTCTCTGCGCTGCTCTCCCGCTCCCTCTCTCTGAACGTCATTTATGTGAGAGGAGCCCTAGCGGCCTCTCCATAGAGCGGCTGGAATGCGAAACGTCAATAGTGACGCCATGGGAGCCTGACGCTACTGACCCCCCCCCCTCCCGCCCGCCCCAGTGTGTGCGCCGCGCCGTGCAGAGCCCTACAGAGCTGTACCGAGCCCTACCGAGCCGTGCCGAGCGGTACCGAGCCGCGCAGCGGGACGGGGTGACCGGCCGGCCGGGCGGATCGGGGCTGGCTGCCCGCGAAAGCCTGGCAAGTCGCTCCCAAGACAGATTAAAATTATTATACGATTATTATTATTATTATTATTACTATTAAGAACAACAGCGATCGCGTTGCGTTGTTTTGCAAACGCAGCGACTCTTGACTGGAGTGGTTCAAGGGAAAAAGCGCTTTGCTTGGTTAATTAGTGGCACTTTGAGAAGGAATTGTTAAAGCTTTTTTTTTTTACTTTTTCCCCCGTTTTCCCCTTTTTTACTTTTTATTTTCTTTTTCTCTTCTTTTTCGCTACTTTTCCCTTATTTTTGCTTTTTTTTCCTTTTTCCTCTTTTTTTGTCTTTTTCAATTTTTTTTTCCTTTTTCCTTTTTTCCACCTTTGTTTTTTCTTTTGAAACTTCTCAGCGCGCAGGAGCAAAGAGCAGGTTGCGGAAGGTGCCGAGAGCGGCCCGGAGAAAGCCCGGCCTCCCGCCCGTGTCTGCCTGCCTGCCTGCCTGCCTGCCTGCCTCCCTGCCCGGGGCACTGAGTCTGCGGCCGCCGGCTCCCCCGCCAGCTCCCCCGCCGCCCGCAGCCGCCGTGCGCGCTGCTGTGTTTACTTCCGCTGCCGGGCCGTTTGCCGGTGTCACCGCGGCCGTTACGGCCGTTGCTGTGCTTGTGCTTCCTACCGAGGGGCTCTGACACACCGGCCCGACCGAGGGGGGCCGGCAGGCGGCGGGGGCGAGGGGGGCTGCCCCGCTACGCGGAGGAGGAGGGACCGGCGGCGACCTCTCACCCCACCGGCCTGACCCCGGCACCGCCGCGGCGGCTGGGAAGGGGACTCCGGGGCCGGCGGGGGGGGGGGGGGGCTACGTACGGTCCCGGGATCCCCCCCTTCCCGCGGCGGCGGGGCCTCCCTCCCTGCCGGGCTGCCAGGCCCCCCGCTCCCCCCGCCGGGGGAACCCGCCGGCCGCCGGGCTCCCCGCGCAGGCGACGCTTCCCCTCCGGACGCAGCCAGCCCCCGGCGGGGCCAATCAGCGCCTCCACGTCACCGCGGAACGCCATCCACCGTTACCGCCGCGGCCAATCCACGCACAGGACGCGGCGGGCCCCGTTCCGAGGGGCGGGGCGTAGCGGGCTGACGCACGGCGGCCGCGTCATTGACGCAAGCGGCGCTGCTAAATTTAGCCGCCGGGCCCCGTGCAGGGCGAGCGGGCTCGCGCGGGGGAGGGGGCGGAGCCGGAGCCCATTGAGCGGCGGCGGCGGGGCGGGCGCGCGCGGGGCTATTTTTGGGCGACCCCCCCACCCCTTCCCACCCCCCTCCCCCCCCCGGTTGTGATCCGGCCAAACCAAATATAGACGCGGGCGGGTATTTATAGCGCCAGCGAGTCCCATTGTCGTGGGGCCGCGCCCCCGCCCGGTTTCCTCTGCGCAGGGGGGCGGGGGGGTGGGGGTGGAGTGCGGGGCCGCCGGGATCGCCAGCCCGCGGGGACACCGACGCGCCCACGCAGCTCCCCCTCATTCTACCCCCCCCCCCCCCCCCCCGGGTGCCCCCCGTGACTCGCCGGAGGGGAAAAGCCACTGGGGGGGGGCGTCACCGCTCCCTGCTCTCCTCCACCCCCCCCCGCAAAAAAAGCTGCCCCTGGCCACGCTCCGTGGCCGGTCACCCCGTCTGCGTGTCCCGCGTGTGCGGGACGCTGGCTCGGGGCGATTCCCTCGCTGCAGCGTGCGCTGCTTTCCCTCCCCATGTCCATCCCATCCCACGGCGAGCCCCTTGACGCTCCCGAGCGGCGGACAAACTGGGGGGGGGGGTGGGGTGGGAGCAGCGGAGGGGCTGGGACTAGGATATCCCCCCGCCCCCGGCCCCCCTAGCGAGGGACACGCGTGGAAGCGCGGGGTGTTTCCGCGGCGGGGATGCCCCGCTCGGCCGGCGGCGGGGATACCCCCTGCCTGACGCAACGGAGCGGAGCAGGGGCGGCGGCGGGCGCGCATAGCGCGGCGGTGACCTCATGGCAGCAGCGGCGGCTGGTTGGGAGTCTTCCCCCCGTGTGTGTCGTGTGTCCCCCCCCCCCCCCTCCTTCCTCCAAACCAACATCCCCCCCCCGGCATGTTGAGTAAGCGCCGGGAGAAGTGAAAATGCCATGACGGGCCGGTGCGCTCATCCCCGGTGCTGACACGCCGCGGGA
This sequence comes from Rissa tridactyla, assembly GCF_028500815.1. Lineage (NCBI taxonomy): Eukaryota > Metazoa > Chordata > Aves > Charadriiformes > Laridae > Rissa > Rissa tridactyla. Next base: position 66,394,545 of record NC_071467.1, on the reverse strand, counting down.
AGGGAGATTCCCTTTGATGCCGCTGCCGGCGTGGGCGGCTTGAGGGCAGGGGAGGGCGAGGGAGGGTGGCACTTTCCGCCCGCCGCTCAACCCCGGGCACCGGCCCCGATAAAAATACTCCGGTTTCCATGCTGTCATTTCTCCTCTGCCTCTCGGCCTCTCTGCTGCTGGGAAAGGGACTCCAGGGTCGCGCCTCTCGCCCCCCTCTGCCGGGCAACATCCCCCCCCTCCTCGCCCCCTGTCCCGGGAGTATAAAGTCCCACCGTCACCCCGAAACTCGCAGCTCCCCACGGAGAGTGTGTGCAAGCAGAAAATGTGGGGACCAGGTGGACGGTCCTAGAACCCCCGCTTTTCCAATCCCTCTCTCTCGTGTACTCCGTGCAACTTCGCAGCTTCCTCGAGCTGTTCCCGTCTCCCACGATGTGAAAATACCGTCATGCAAGAAGGATTAAAAAAAAAAAAAATCAACAACAACCCACCCCAAACGCAAAACCGGCAGCAAGAGTGTTTTGAAAGTCTTTAAAATAATCTTCCAGGCACTATTTAAAGAACCGCTACACAGGAAATGGGATATTTGGAGAAAATGGTTAGAAAGTGGCATTTGAGAGCGCTGCGCAGTTCGGGGAGATGCGGGTGCTGCGCAGGGAGCCAGGCAGCGGGCTCGTCGCCCGACCCAAGGCAGCAGCTTCCTCCGGGGAGATGCACGATCTGCTGTTCTGCAGTTATTTATGAAATGAGAGGTCATTCACTACACGCTGCGTGCTTCCCAGGCGGCGAAAAGGAAGTCCTTCGTGCGAGGAGTTCCCAATCTAAGGATAAACACCGGGGCGGAGGGAGAGATAAGGGGGACAGGAACAACACGAGGCAAATTGTCTAACTGGTGTGTGCACGTCGGCTTGATTTGCTGGAGGCAGCGGTGCAGGAGTCGGGGCCAGCAGGATGGCGTTCCCAGGGCTTGTTGGATAACTTGGGATAATCAAGCCAGGGACTGGAGGCTGTATGTAAGGATGAGGGGAAGAAGCCTGTGGCAATGTGAAGGAGGCCTCGGGAGAAATAAAGCTCCAGAAGGTTGTTGAGAGACATTTGCCGGGTGATGCCAGAGTTGGGGAGAGTGAAGGTTATGCAGGGGCACTGGGAGCAAGCAATGTGGAGGGGCTGGGGGGTTCACTGCCAGTGCCCACCCTTGCATTTGCATTTATGGCCCAATAACTTGATGACAACTCCTTACCAGAATTTGCAGTTGACTTCTCCAAGACCAGAGCTTGTGCAGTCCAGGCCTGTCTTTAGGCTGCAATTTCTGGGATTAAGGCAATGAAAATGTCACTGTTTTCAGGTTTTTACCACGGGATTTAAATACCCTGAGTCAAAAAACACGATCCAGAAATCCTGACCGTCTATCTGGAGGCACCTAAATTCAGCAGTGCTATAGACATGCTCTTTGGAAGGTCACCTAGTCCAACCTTCTACTCAAAGGGTATCCCCCTGTGTTACCTACAATTTTTCCTATCTTCCTCCAGGCTGCAGAAACCAAGTGTTCCTCTGCCTTAAATGCCCCCTTCAAGGAAAACCCCCAAAGAGGAGTCAGTTGGTGCACCCAAATTACACAATAGCTTGGTGGCTTCAGCACTTGCACAGAATATAAGACATCCAGAGTCACATAATTTGTCTGGGGCAGGGGCGGTGAGGGTGGGGACGGGGAGAGTCAACCTGCATTCCCCACCTCCCAGGAGGCTGCTGTAATCCCCGCATCATTCTGGGTGGCATCTCACCCACCCGTTTGAAGTGGTGAAACCACTTTCAGGCTTGTGTGCGAGCACTGCAGTTTGATGCTTCAGGCTGTCTGCTGGAACAGAGCAGATCTGCCTAGCCATTCCTCCTCCTGGGACGGCTTGTGTGTTTTGTGTTAAACACCTATAGTATAAAAATACTGCCATGGCCTTGCGTGAACTTTCTTTCTGGCCTGATGAATCCCTTCCTATCGAGCATGATTTCTATAGTAAAGGCTCCCTTTCCCCTCCATACCTCCCTGGGTAGCTAATAACCTGGTGATGAGGCCATTCTCTCACATAACAGTCAGTCTGGATTTGAGTCTCTTTAAGAAGAGAAAGGAGCTGAATCCCAGGTCTTCTGTTTTCTAGGGAGTGCTGTAATTGACAAAGCTTCAGAGTCAACAGAAGGTAGCACCCATCTTCTTCCAGATGTGTTTTTGAAAAAACTGGTAGGTGAGCACCTTCAAGATAGGGTTCTGATACCCTGAGGCTTCCTGCAGTCCTAAACTCTGTATCCTTGCTCCAGGGGGGTGGGATTTGGGCTGTGGCCCTATCAACTTGTTGCGGGCAGTCTGTTTTGTACCCTTTTCTGTCCCTGCAAGCATGCAAAGAGTTAGATGGTTAGTTTGGATTTCTGGATTTTTTTCCGGGGATGGGGCACTACGGAAAACACCACAGTTTTTAATTTGCTCACCCAAAACCTTGTTGGATTTAGGTCTGAGTCAGAGTCCTGCCCTTCAGAGGTAGGACTTCCTGCCGTTCAGAAATTAAATGTATCTGGCTCTGGTGCTGATCAAGGTGACTAAAGTCTTGAAAATAGGATGTGATCCTGGTCAAAATGACACCTATCTGACCCTGGATAGCCTGGAACAGCAGCTCTGCCTCGGCTGCCTGGCACGGTTAGGCCAGGAAGTTTCTATATGTGAGGTAGCGTGCTGGAATAGGTGCTCAGGATACCCAATTTATCACCGCTGCATTTCCAAACTGGAAGAGGAACTCATCCCACCTCCTTTGCTTCTCCCAGTGGGAAAGAAAAGTGTCCCTGCGATCCAGCGGTCATGATGGGGAAGAGCGGAAGCCCCAGCTTAGCCTTTGGTGGTGTGCTTGGCAGGCGTGTTGACCCTGATGAAACTGAGTCCTCGTCTTGACTAAATGAAGTCCCAGTCTAATCCAGCCCGCTGTCATACTTTTACAGTCAAAAGTTTATATTTTCTTTTCCCAACCAGTTAAAGAAATGGCCGGGTGGTTTATGCTCAGATTTTCCAAGTGACTATCGTTGGATCGAGGCCATGCATTGGAAATTTTTGCCCCAAAGGAAGAAATTTTGAGAAAGATTCAAATGATTCAAACCCAGTCTTTTATGAATGTTAGAAATATGCGCAGTATGCTTTGTTCACAATAGCTCTGTTTTCCCAGACAGAAGCTCCACCAACTGGTGGAATTGCCCTGGAATTCTGCAATACCACAGATGGGGAGGCTTGAATATTCCTGGACTGACTCAGCCTGTTCACTTTGCCTGGCTTGTAAGACAATAGGCGATTCTTTCTTGCTCGCGGAGATAAAAAATTAAAAGTAAAGGAGGTCGCATATTAACGAAAGGAACGACTCCCTTTCAGACAAACCCACAGACCGAACTGTGATCATATTAAGCAGAGGGGCTGTTGAGAGTATAATTCCTACTGCCCACGTAAGAGCTGATTAGGAATGGGAGAAGCCAGGACCAGACAAGGTTCAGACATGCAAGCATAGCAGATTATTAAATAAGGAGATGAAGAAGCATTCGGAGGGATCTTAATTTAAGTACATTAATTATGTAATAATGAAGCAACTTTAAACTGGATTTATCATGGATACACAAGAACTACATTGTGTGTTGGCCTTGATCCTTTCAGAAGGACAATCTTATTTGACTGTGTTCACTTAAAGAAAAATGAAAAAGGGGGAAAAAAAAAGCTCAAGCCCATCTTATCCTGGGCAAAGATCTTGAAGAGCATAACGTTTATTACAGAGAGATGGATCTTAATGAAGGATTGAGGCCATGTGGCTGGTTTATAAACCCCAAAAGTTAATATTTTTTCCCCCTCTACCTTCATAATTAATAAAATAATAGCAATTATCATTATTACTATTCTGTAAGTTCTTTTCCCATGGCTTCCTTCTGAGCCCTTCATTTCTAAATTTAATTCTTGAGTGGATTGTCAATCTCTATTCCTAAGGAGGAATACTACATGGAGTACTACAAAAATGAAACTGTATCATTGTAAGGAAAATAATAATTTCTACCAGATAATCATTTAAGCTTATTCAGCAGGCACTGGCGTTCTGGCAGACTAATACTTTCTGTTCGTGCTGACAAAGGATAGCTCCTCAAAAGCATCAGCGTGTTATTTATTTACTTTTCCTAACATCTTTCTATGAGCAGAGCCTTTTAAATTCCATCTGTTTTTATTACCTTGTCTTTCCGGTTACCCTGTTTGTTTTACTCCTCATGTTCCCTAAACCATGTACCTGTGTTACTGGGCATTGTGTTTCATTTACTCTCCCGTTCACCTCTTTGTAGACTGCATTTTCTTGCCTTCCTCCTATTTCCCTGTCCGTTTCTCTCCCTTCTCGCTACTGTGCTATCTGCACCTCCCCTTTCTGAGAGCCATTGGGCAGCAGTTCCTCAGCTGGGGTAGAACGAGGGGCTCGAGGAGAGGACAGTGGGAGAGTTCAGCTGCCAAGGCAACCAACTGTCCAGGTGTTGCTTTTTGCTCCATTTCGGTCGTGGCTTGTGTCTTTGCACAACTTTGTTCCCCCATCTGTAAAACTGCACCAAGGGATTTAAGAAATAAAGGCACAGAAATGAAAACCAGTTACTATTATTGTTTGCATCTCACTAATGCACACGGCCTCAGAGCCATCAATGGCAGTAATTCCTTTTATTTTTTTCTTATATAAAAGAAATGAATAATTTACCCGCGAAGATCTGGGCTATTTCTTTCAAGCTTATCACTTCTTAAAGATCAGAAGCGGGCTCTCGTATCATGTCACAGGTTAAGAGAGTTTAAGCATCAGCTTTCTTTGATTCTGACTACAACTTCTGGCATCTCTGAATCAGCTGAGACATGCTGTTAGAGTGAGATGATGAAATCGGTTCCATTTCCACCCCCCCCTCCCGGCACTATATGCCAAAGACCAGACTGTGCTGTACTCACTCCAGGCCTGAGCTTATGGCCCTACCTCCAGGAGTGGGGTGATGAGCTCAGAATCTATTATTTAGGGTTGTGGAAATCATCTTAAAAATCCAAACTTGAGTGAAACCGGCAAGCCATGGCTGCCCAAGCCCATAGTGGGCTGGAAGTGTCCTACCTGGAGCTACATTAGGTGGGCTGGAAATGTCCTGCCTGGAGCTATGTTCAGCGGGCTCCTGTGTGCAGCCCTCTGGAGATCGTGGGAGTGAGCGGTGCCAAAACAAACTTGGGAAGAAAAGGAGAAAAGTGCGCCGAGGGCAGGTGTGCTGCTGGTGGAGCACCTTGTCGGGGAAGTTGCACCATTCCTCCTCTATCAGAGAGGAGGAGCCTGCTGCCATTTCTGCAGGAGAAGCGGTGAGGAAGGCAAGAGGGGATGCTATTGCCTCACGTGCTGCAGGAAAGCATCCGAGCTTTGAAACGTGTCAATCTGGAAGGTTAAACCAAAAGAGAAGCTGAATTCCTGACTTGGTTCCCTCCCGTTTGGAGGAGGCAAGGAACCCGACAGCCTCACCCAATTACAATTCATGCTCCCCAAAAATCTTGCAGGTGGAGCACGATGTGAGATGGTGATGCAGTTCGAATAGCAAAAATCCACAGCACCAAGAAGTGAAAGTGAAAAACCATCTAAACACCAGCTTTAGAAAAACAACCATCGCTGCTTCTGGGGCGCCTAGAGCAGCCATCCAAAGTTGGGGAAAGGCTGCATGTCCCAGTGGTGGAGACGAGGGGGAGAGTTGACAACAGGAGAGAGATTCCATGCCTCGTCTTCTGCTGGATGAAGTGAATCCTCCCTCGGGTGTTGGGGCTCAGCGAAGGCCAACAGGAAGGTCTGTGGTGGAACCCGAACATCAGCAGAGCCACTCACCGCTCCACCAGAAGATGCTGCATCTGTTTTTTCTAGTAAAAGGAGCTCCCCATTTTCAAAGGAGCGAAGCCATAATAGATTCTCCCCGATTCCCGTGATTCTGAAATAAATAAAAACCCACCAAATGTCTTCGCAAAGCGTATTTAAAGTTGGCATCGTTCTGCGTAGGCGCAGCCCACCTCAATACTCCATTTGAGTATTCAACGTTTGAACAATCTCCTACTTCTTGCTACGACGTATTTTGTATTTTCATCAGGAATTTGTTGAGGGCGATGAGGCAAAAAGCTTTATCACATCGCAGTTAAATTTAGCAATAGAAGCTAATGCAGAATTAAAAGTTCCGGGCAATTTAACGAACAAATTTCTTTCCCGTTTTCTCTTTCCTTCGCCAGAGCTCTCACGCGCTGGGCGCTAGAATAACTCTGGCATTTTCATCCCACCAAAATTCCCGGCTGATCATTCTGCGCATTCGTGGTTCCATCCAAGGAGGTGGTGGGGGGGGAACAACCAACCTTCCCGCCATCTGTTCTGAATTAGGTATCTTTTCCTATTATGTTGCCCCGCTTTATTGTTTATGTTGTTACAAAATAGTAACTTAAATTCGCAGTGTTGGTACCCTTAAGAGTTTAGGCGATTCCCGTTAATTTTCCATGCTGCTCTTATTAAATTAAGACGAAGGAATAAGTACCCTGTTTCCAGCAGATCGGTAACACCGCCCAGCTTCACCTTTTTATCGTGAAATTATACTTTTTCCTAGCATGGTGTTTTCTCCATACTAAGAGCCCGAAAGGGTATCATAAAATAGCCTTTTATTAAAAATCATGTCATTCCACGATCTAGCTGTTCAATTGCCTTTTGTTTTTTTTCATTGCTCCGCCGTATCACAAACATTTCCCGCGGGCGCAAATTACCCGCGGATTTCGTCTCCCACCCGCGGCACCCCATCAAATCCCATTAATTTTTAATCCGCGCTGAACGGGGGCGACGGGGAACGCGCCGGTTTCCCCGTTGTTTTAAAACTCCACCCGCCGCCGAGGTGAAATCTACCCGCGTCCCTTCGCCCCGTCGCGCGTGGTCACCGGTGTCAGGGTTACGGAACCCGGCGCCTTTAAACCCGTTGCCCGCGTTTGGTCGCGGGGTGGGGGGGGGAGGACGGACCCTCTCACGAAACTCTCCCGTCTCTTCGGGGATCGTCGGCGTTACCGGACTTTACCGTTGTGGTGGTGGGGGGGGGGGCGGTGCGTGACGACCTCAGGCGGCAGCGGGTCCCAGAGAGGTGACACCCCCCCCCAATCCCCGGCCGCGGGGCGCGGGCAGGTGACGGCGGCCGCGGCACGCGCGCCCGGTCCCGTGACGCCGCCGGCGGGGCTTGGAGCCCGGCCCGCCGCGCGCCCAGCTGAGCGCCGCGTGACAGCGCCGGCGGCGCCAACAGGTGTCCCCGCGCGCTGCCGGGATCCGCCGGGGCACCCCCCGTGTGTCCCCGTGTCCCCCCGCTCGCCCGTTCCGGGCCGGCCCCTGGCCCGGCGCCCGGGCCGTGCTCTAACCACGAGGTTCCCCCGGGACGGGGGGGTGGCCGGCGGCGGGCAGCGGGCCCTGTCGGAGCGTGTGGCTTGAACCGTGACACCCTCCTCGGCGCCGGTTGCACCGGGGAAGGAGCCGCTGACCTCCCGCTCCTCCCACGCGTGGGGCCGCCGGGGAACGGGGGGAGAAGGGTTCTGAAGCTGCCGAGGGGCCGCCTGGCCGCCGCTGCTCGGCCCACACACCCCGCGGAGCGAACGGGCCCCCCGTCGGGGGCTCTGGGGGCAGAGCGGCACCCGCCGGGCCCGGGCGGCGACTCTGCTTCCCGGAAGCCCGGGGCCGGCTCTTACGCTTTTATTTTCCGTGGGGTTTTTCCCGGGGATGGGGGGCGGGGGGGGAGGAAGAGAAGGAGGAGGAGGACAAGAAGGAGGGGGAATCCCCACCCGGCGGCACCGCTGCCCCGCACCGCCTGCCCCACGGCCCCCCGCCGCGCCGCCCCCGCCAAGCGCAGCCGCCGCCGCGCGCCGCTCGGGTCCGGCTTCCCCTGCTCCTCCGTGGGGGCGGGGCCGGGGCCGGCCCGTCAGCTGACGGCGCCTACGCTGCGCGCGCGGCGCGGTCCCGCCCCCCCCCTTCGCCGTGGCGCGCGCAGATGGCAAACAAACGGCCGGCGCGCCGCGCGCCTCCCTTTTTTTCTTTTTTTTTTTTCCCCTCTCCGCCTTCTCCAGCTATAAATAGCTTGCACCGTGCGTGTGTCACGTTCCCATTACGTACGCCTTACGCTGACGCACGGGGGCGGGCGCGCTCCGTGACGTCAGCACGTATCCGGCCAAGCTATAAATAAACTTCCGGCGGCGCGTGCCAGGGAGGGCGGGGCCGGCCGTCCGGCGGGCGCGAGAGGGCCGCCGCTACTGCTGCTGCCGTTGCCGCTCCCCGGGGAGCGGGCGGCCCCGTTGCCGTGGCGACCGCAGCCTCGTTTCCTCGGGCGGCGCCGCGCGGGGGGCCCCGGGCCTAGGCCCAGGACCAGGCCCGGAGCTGCCCTCGCCTCGTTCCGCCGGGAACCCCTCTCCCAGGCCCGCGGAGAGGAGCGCCCGGGGGGCTGAGGGCAGGCCCCGGCCTCCGGCTGGAGGGGGCTGGGAGGGCGGGCGGGCCTGTCCCGCTCTGCCGGGCGCTTCGTCGCTGCTTTCGTATGGAGCCGTGCCCCCTCCTCTTGCAGTGCGGCACGGCTCGCTGCGCACGTCTTAATTACATACTTCTAATTAGTTTCCCTACCGCGGAGGCCGTTTGGGGCAGGGCGGGGTGAAGGCGTGGCGCTGTAGGAGGCTGTGGCGATGTGCGAGGTTCCTGTGGGCTGGGAAGGGGAGCGGGCTCGGGAGCTGCCCTCCGGTGCCCGTGTCGCAGCCCCGCTGAGTAGGGCAGCTGCGTGGCAAAGGGCACCCTTTGCGGAGGGGTGAGCTGCCTTCCAGCAGCAGGTGATGCAGCCTTTTCCCCCTTCTCACCCGGCTGCACGGCAAGTTCAGAGCTGTAGCAGTAGCAGCCATGTGTTTTAAATCGTTTGCCTTCGAGCGTTGACTGTGAGTTAGTAATTCAGCAGTTGCTTTGCTGTCGGCCCAAGTCCGTGTGCGGTCAAGATGGGGTGCGTAGCAGAAATGGTAATTTCAGCGATCCTGTACTCATTCTAGTCAGAGATCCAGATCCCAGATAGAGTTTCAGGGAATTCATGGGCATTTTAGCTGGCTGTTAGAAATGTAAGTAAGTAATGTATTCCCTGCAACACAGCAGGTTCTCATAGTCTTAGCTGCAACAATCTCCTAGGAAGGAGGTAGCGCTTTTTTGGATCCCTTTAGGAGGAGGGAAGTGAATGTAGCTCTTGCAGACTGGGCAAGTGCTCTGACCACTTGTCTGCTCTGATGGCTGGTCTCGATGTCATCAGTACGTATTAGGCCCCTCAGGGCAAGGGGTGTAGCAAGATAATTCATTTTGCAAGCAGCTGTGCTGGCTGAAGATGCAACTCTCCCCCAGCGATTTGCTGCCTTTCCTCTGCCAGAGTTACCGCCCCCGCAGCTCTTGAGTTAATATTGGATAAGTGTGCAGCTGGGTGAACTGTACTAATTTTGCCTGAAGCACACCAGGGAGGATTCGTACGATCTCCCTTGCTGGCAGAGGTTTAGACTTGGTTATCTATGGCGCATAGATGGTGGCAGCATTATATGGCAGCAACACATTCACCTGACACGGTGATGTTTGAAAGAAGATACCTGCCCGTTGCTTTAGGCACTGGGACAACTTGTGAGTACGTGGTGTCTCTGGGATTCAGGTGGGTAGGCCAGTGCTCAGGTCAGTCGAGAGGGTAATACCTCTGGGTCTGTTCTCAGCAACGCTAGATGCCTGAGTAACCTCTTCTGGTCAAAGCGTGGGCATGGGTGGTGTGTTTCGCTCTTGTGTGTGTGCATCTCGCTTGCATCCTAAATGTATAGGGCTGGGTTCAAAGATAGGCCTGCTAGGCTGTCTAACAACCTATTGATAAACAACTCTGGAAAAGAAGTCCAATTCTGGTAGTCAAACTACTGCTAAATAGTATGACAATTAAATTATTGTCTGTTTTTGATTGTAAGCTTTCTGGGCGGGAGAGTGTCACGCTTGTTGGCCATCTCATGCGTCTTATTGCTTGCACCAAGCTGTGTGGTTTTGTTTTGTTTTTTTCCTAAGTCTTTGTAAAGCAGTAACAAAGTGTAAATAGCAGATATACTTTATAAAGTCTTATGGTGCTTGGGGTTTCAGGAAATCCAGCAGTCTTAATTGTTTTCTTCCGCATGGTATTTTTGTGCTTAATTTTGTAGGTCAACATCTAAAACTTGATTTGTTTGCTTAAGTTACAGGTTATAAAGCTAGAAAGCACTTGATGTTACACTCTTTTGTCTTGTGCTTTTATATCAATGGAATTTAAAAAGTAACTTCTCCCATTAAGAGAACTGTCCATTTAGTGATTTAGGGTTTCCACTGAGTTCTTTGCATTTGGGGAGTTTTGTATGCATTTTCTAGCCCTGGTAGAGCAGACAAATTCATTTCTGTCTTTCTGCAGATAAAGTGAAAATTTTACAAGTAGCAGTGGGTTGAATAGTGATACTTGTAATTTATGATCTCTAGTCGGCTTTCTAGGGCATATCTGACATAGTAGTTTCTTGGAGATTTTGGAGAATTTCTTAATCTTGCATTTTTTTGGAGGTGTACCCTTCTCTGATGTATGTGGTCTGTTGGAACATCATACAGAGACTATGTCAGCCTTCCGGGAGTTCAGCTTTTATGATAATATCAGCTTCAGTTTTCAAAGAAAATGGTTTGCTTCTTCAGTAACTGCATTCTTGGAGAGAAACTCGGTGGTTCTGCCGTTGCTTTATCTGTAAGGTTTATAATTTGCTGGAGAATTTGCCTTCATAGCACATGTGGCTGCAGAGGTGAGCTGAAACTAGGAGCGGTTTGGTCATCTGTGATAGACTTCCTCTGATGTTTTCCACTATTGCAATAAGATAGATTACCTGCAACATCATCAGTGGGACAGCTGGTATCTTTGCCTCTACCTAGTCATCCTCAAAGTATGAATTCCAAGCCATTGGCAGCTGTCTAGAGGCAGGTGAAAGGGATGAAAGGATCTAATTATGAACAAGCCCTCAGACTAACCTACATCTCTGAAAGTGGTGGAGTCAAGTCACAGCACTGTCTTTCCCGGAGAAGTTGACTTAGTATTTCCGCCCTGTGATATTTCAAAGAGAACTATGGGGAGAGTTATCGTACAGTGCCACTGGTGGGCAAAATGAGATCTTTAGATGTATTTGCACAAAACCACTGTTAGCGAGCTTCTGTTAAACCGATCTTGAGCCTCTTCTTATTGAGCCTTGTGCCATTTGATGCCTAAAGGTCTTCTGCAGGGTTCCAAGTATGTTACTGGTTGGACATTTAAAGGTTTTTGATAGCAAAAGCACTTGTGTGCAGTGAACTCTCTTCCCCCAGCAAAAATAGAGGTGGGACACTTGCCAGTGGTCTGAGGAAAGCTGACTTTAACGCTATGTCGCTTCTCACTCCCAGGTCCCAAGGCCTTGAATTAAGGAGGATGATAAAGGTGGGAAGTTAGAGATAATCTTGGTGGGGCTCAATCTAAACAAAAAAAGTGACTCTTTCAGTTTATGTGCATAGGCAGTAATTCTACCAGTGTTGTGCCTCGTTTGAATAGAAGATGTGTTAAAACAGAACAAAGATAGAGCTTAGGGGAAAGCAGAGAAAGATGATTATGACACAAAGCCATAATGGCTTTGTAGGGTGCAGTAATGAAACAAAAAACTAGTCTCCTTTATAAGTTGTCTCCCCAGGCTCAGATACCTCTTAATTCTCAGTGCTGGGAGTAAATGTTCTCTGCAGTGATGCTGTCTGTGATCAGGCTAATCGGTAGCATTTCATTGCAAATGGTAAACAGTAAACATATTTTTGCAACAACAGTTGATCATAAGAGAATCTGATATTAATGTGACAATATTGTACATTCTTTGAGTACTTTGTAAAAAATCATCCTTTTCTGGAGTATTTCTTTTTGAAAGGTTTGACTTCAGGTAGACTGGCATACTTCTGTCAGTGAAGCTGCTCCAGTCTGTTTTACAGAACTCAATGTGTCAGATATATTTTTTTTAATAAGAAAAGCATTCTATTACTTCTGTGATGTATGTCTAGGTGCAAATTTGCTAACATTTATCTTGAGCAAATTCTTGTTGCTTCTTTTCCAGAAATGTTTAATTTGTTGAAGTGAAGAAAATTAAGTTAGAAAAACATGTTTGGATGGAATATAAGAATGTGCATGATTGTATTAACCTCTAGTTTGGTATTTGAATTGCTAAAAAGTGTGGCTTGGTACAGTTCTTGAATATGATTGTAACAATCCTGCATGCAAGGGTTCCATGTTCTAAGAAATGTTTTAATTGGCATTGTTTTCCTTGCTCCCTTGTTTTTCTTTTCATGAGAAGCAAAATTTCACATGGGGTTAACTTCGTGACTTGAGTGGGACATGGTAAGCAGAAGAGCACAAGATAATGTGGTTTGTTAATGTCAGCCTTCAGCTTATGTCTGTGGTCACACTCAAAAATGCCCTTCTGAGTTTCTTGGCCTTCTGTTCTTCTTTTCACTCTGATCTCTCTTCTGTGTTATACCTCTAGAGTTTCCAGTCTCTGTTCTGGGTCTCCTTCCTTCCACAATAGGCCAGTTCTGGACTTTCCCACTTCCCATTTCTCTAATTGACTAGTTTTGTTAATTTATGTATTAAAAATAAGGAGTGGTTTCATGTTAGCTTTCTAGGGTTTTAATAAAACTTATATTTACGTTTTTTTTCAAGCTAATCTGTTTGTGGAAGAAGTGCTAATGAAACCTGGTAATGTCTAAAGCATGTGGCTTTTTCTTGTCCTACATTCAGCCTTTCCTAAACATTTTTTGACATTTGGTTTTCATTATGCACTCTTTTGCTATTGACTTTGTCATTCATAACTGACTTCAGTCATGAACAGACACTAGAAGGGAGTTTTGCTCTGGGATCTGGCATGTAGCGGAGACAGAGCTACTCACGTACAATGAGATTTGTGCACGCCTTTCCTTATGATGGTCTCTTCTACTAGTGAGCAATCTTCCCTTCTCCCTGTTAGTTGGTCTGCAACTTGAACAATCTTCCATGGCGAAGCTAAGACTTTTGCACTGGGAAGGAGATGCAAGCCTGAGACATGATCTCTCTGAGGAAAAGAATCAATCTGCCTTTAATATTATTAAGGCCTCTACAGCAGCAAGCAGTCATGGAGGATTGGTGAATGCTTTCCGTTTCCTGTTCCCCCAAGGTGATTGGAAGTATTTGGAGAAAGACTAATCCCCTCTATTTTGCTCATAGAGATCTGAGGAAAGGCAACATAGTCTTTCTTTGTGGGAGGGGCACTGGTTACTCTCATGTTAGCCCTTGTAATCCAGTGTGCCAAAGTGATTTGGTATTGTATGCATTTGCAGTAATTTATTTACAGCAATGTACTTGGATACATTTATTGCTCTCTTTCAGTTAATTTGGTACTTAAAAAGTGCATAATGCAGTTAATTAACACTGCTTGTGCTTTAGTTGTGGAAGCAGTACTGCAAAAGTAACGAAAGGCAGAAATAACTAGTGCAGGCATCTGCAATATGTTTTAATTTCATTTGGATCTCCTCAGTCAGCGATGGGGAAAAGCTATAAAATGGACGATTGAGGATTTAAGTGGTTTTTCTTGTGTGTGATCATTTGGACATTGGGCCAGTTATTACAGAATCACAGAATGGTAGGGGTTGGAAGGAACCTTCAGAGATCATCTAGTCCAGCACCCCTGTTAGAGCAGGTTGGACAGGAACATGTCCATGTGGGTTTTGAATATCTCCAGAGAGGGAGACTCCACCACCTCTCTGGACAGCCTGTTCCAGAGCTCTGTCACCCTCAAAGTAAAGAAATTTTTCCTTATGTTCAGATGGAATTTCCTGTTTTCCAGTTTGTGCCCATTGCCCCTTGTCCTGTTGCCAGGCACCACTGAAAAGAGTCTGGCCCCATCCCCTTGACACCCGCTCTTTATATATTTACAAGCATTGAAGAGATCCCCTCTCAGTCTTCTCCAGGCTAAACAGACCCAGGTCTCTCAACCTTTCCTCATAAGAGGAAAGTCCCTGATCATCTTTTTTAGCCCTCTGCTGGAATCTCTCTAGCATTTCCTTGTCCTTCTTGAACTGAGAGGCCCAGAACTGGACACAGTACTCCAGATGTGGCCTCACCAAGGCAGAGTAGAGGGGGAGGATGACCTCCCTCAACCTGCTGGCCATGTTCTTTTTAATGCACCGCAGGAGACCATTGACCTTCTTGGCCACAAGGGCACATTGCTGGCTCATGGTCAACTTGTTGTCCACCAGGACTCCAAGGTCTTTCTCTACAGAGCTGCTTTTGAGCAGATCAGCCGCCAGCCTGTACCGGTGTATGGAGTTATTCCTTCCTAGGTGCAGGACCCTACACTTATGTTGAATTTCTTTAGATTCCTCGCTGCCCAGCTCTCCAGCCTGTCCAGGTCTGGCTGTATGGCGGCACAGCCTTCTGGTGTGTCAGCCACTCCTCCCAGTTTTGTATTATCAACAAACTTGCTGAGGGTACACTCTATCCCCTCATCCAGGTCATTGATGAATATGTTGAACAAGGCTAGGCCCAGTACTGACCCCTGGGGAGCACTACTAGTTACAGGCCTCCAATTGGACTCTGTGCTGCTGATCACAACCCTCTGAGCTCTGCCATTCAGCCAATTCTCAGTCCACCTCACTGTCCACTCATCTAACCCACACTTCCTGAGCTTACCTATGAGGATGTTATGGGAGACAGTGTCAAAAGCCTTGGGTCAAAGCAATTATTGGTGGAGATGGTTGGGTAGGGGAAGTGTGGTTGAACAAGAGAAATGATTTGGAAATCATTGTTGATCGAACTTGGTAGAACTGATAAAAAGGAGAAATGGAAGGTAAGCAGTCATTTTTAGTATTTTATAAGATCTCTTACAGGTGGTGAAGGCTGGAGTAATCGCATGGCAGGCTTCTTTTTTTTTGGGAGACTGAAGAAAATATGGGAAATGTCATACTGAATTCTGCAACTCAACAGTAAAGACTTTGATTTAGATCTTGTTTTTGAAGAAATCTATGGTGTAGGCAAAAACTGTTGATGTTAACCTCTACTTCTGAGTGATGCGTGAATACTCCTTGGGGGGAAAAAAAAATCAGTTTGTGCATCTTGCTATAACAATTGTATAGATGTAAAGATGTGGGCTTGCATGTACACTTTCAGATGAACTGTAAATGTTTTCTTTTTGAAAACTGTCCTAATTGTTTCTTAAATCTGAAGAAAGGAGTTATGTTAAGTATTAAGCTAAAATAAATTCTTGGCTGAACAGTGTGTGGGATTCAGTAGAGTCATGGATGCATAATTGTACAGATTTATTTATATTTAAAGAGTTTCCTGAATCCAGTTTGTGCCTCTTGCTTGTATAAATACTGAACCACTCCCTCCCCCCATAATTTCACAATAACTTTAGAAACTGTGATTCCTTGTGCTGTAGTTGGCTACTGACTTTTAGTAGCGGGTCATATGGTATAGATTTGCAAAGCTGACGCAAAATGGAGCAATTCATCTCCTCTGTAATACAGGCTGCTGAAAGCATATCACCCTGAAGTTCTGCTCATTGCAGTGTAACCCTGCTGAGTACCAAGACAAGTTCAAGGTTTTGGTTTTCGTCTTAGACTTTACAATGCGCGATGGCGATGGCCCAAGCCGCCTGAGGGAACACCTTCTGCAGTCACGGCCGCTCATGACAGCTGCATTCCACTGGAACAATGGCATTGTTGGCGAAATGGGGAATGAATGGGAGAGACAAACTGCTTCTGCAGCTAGCCCACAACTGAGGGATTCATTCCTGGAACACATCAGAGTGACTATAAACCTCCCTGTCCTCGGAATTAAGCGTAAAATTCACTTGCTTCAATCTCGACTTTCCACAATGACCGGGGGAAAAAAAAAAAAGAATCCCTAGGGTGTAGACAGGGATGATCTCAGTTTCTTTTTAAAAAACCCAAATAACAATGTATATAAAAATATAGGAAAAAAACTAGTGTAAATTTTTTTCCACTATTCCTGTGCAGTTTTTGGTAGTTTTCCTCATCACTCCTCAGAACTTTCACTTTGCTGGCCAGCAGTAAAAATACTACTTAGGCTTGTTTTTTGGGTGGGGAAAAATCAAAGAGGAGACAATAGAAAGCCAAGCGGAAAAGAAACACAGAAGAATGTTTCTAAAAATTTTAGCTTCTTTCTTTTTTTTGTCTGCTTCCCCCTTTCCTCTGCACATCTATTCTAATATACTTTTTATTTACAGATGTGTTATTGATTGTTGAAATGCAATGGTAGAATTTACTAACTGTTGCAGGAGTGTTGCAAGTGTTCTTGGGAGAAGAACTTCACTGGTCTGTTGTGGCTTGAATTTGAGTGAGAGTAAGGAGATCAAATAGCAGAGAGAAAATACCCACTGCGTTTTTTTTCCACAAAAGCATTGGACAATGTTGATGGCCCATCTGGTTGTTGTAGTCCTTTAGCTTGATAGTTAAGTTTTGGGCCTGAGCCTAAAGAAACTGTAAATCTGTTCTGAAATAGCTAACAAATGGCTCAGTCTTCAAAAACAGAAGTCCACCGAATCAAGGGTGTCATTAGAGGGTGACTAGAGACCGAGTGTCTGCACTGCCAAAGGAAGCTGGTGGGTGTCAGGTTCAGAACAAGAGGAGGTGGTTCTTTGCGCAGTGTATCGCTAAGCTCTGAAATTCCTCGCCCCAGGATATGACAAGTACTAGAAGTTTTCCTGGGTCCAAGGAGGCAGCCGCAGGGAGAAGCGAGCCATCAGGAGTTAGTAGTTATAAAGACACAGTGTGCAAACTCAGGAGTGGTTGAGAGCAGAAGGTCTTCCAGGGATGTGTTCTGATTCTGTTGCGTAAGCATTGTTTTTTAGTCAATATTGTGCAGAACGCTTGGTTAGGGGGATCACTGATCTGACACAGCACAGCTGTCTCTGTATTTTATGTTTAAAAGCAGTCTGTGGAGAATGGAGGGAATGACAAAGCTCACAGGGAAATCAAAGCTAAAGCTGGCTGTAAAGCAGTGCAGAAGATCTTGCAATTCTGCGTGACTGAGTGAGAAAATGGCAGATGAAGTTCAGAATGGATAAATGCAAAATAATGCACATGGAGAAAACCAACTAATTATATATACACAGTGATGTGCTCTAAATTACCTATTATCACTCAGGAAGGATCCTGGACTCATTGTGAATGGTTCTGTGAAAATGTCAGCTCAATACTCAATGGAGGTCAAAAAGGCAAGCAGAACAATGTTAGGAAGGGGTAGAAAGAGCAAAAAAGAAAAATATATCAGGCCGTTAGATGAATCCATGGAGATCTTGAAAACTGCATGCGTTTTGGGCCACCTTATCAAAAGGAAGATAGAGTAGAATTTGGAAAAAACCTGACCAAAGGAACAAGGATTGTTGGAATGTTTTTGTAATCAATTTCAGGAGAGAGGGATTGAATATGATAGCTCTCTGCAGAGGGATAAATGGTGGGTAGGAGGACATGGAGCAAATAATTCCTTTCTCAGTAATAAACCGTAAAGGAAAATGGAGTCGTCAGGGCGCAAGCTTAAAAGCAAGCGAGAGGAGGAAGAAACCCAAGCAAATAATTACATTGTGTCATTTATTGTTGCAGGTGGTTTGAATAAATAGGTTAAAGCAGTGATTGACAAATTAGCGGGACAAAGGTCTGGCAAGGATTACTAAACACAGGAGTTGTGATGCTGCTTCTGGTTCAGAAAGAACTTAAAACTGCTTGGGCCACTGTCGAGGTCAGTGAAATTATGGCCTGACATGGGGAGCGTGCCTTACATTCTCAGCGCTGATGTAGGGAGTAGTCGCTGTGATGCTCTGCAGTGTGGCTTGTCATGGACGGAACGTTTTGCTCATGCGATGTGGTGTGTGCGTGTATCAGTTGAGGAAAGGAAGGCTTTGTTCCTGAATAGAGAAAGATGGAAATAATTGAAATTCAGTGTGAAAAAACATACAGAAAACCATGGCCTGGTCTGTTGCCTGTCACACGTTGATTTGATGGGTGATTATAATATCAGAATGTTTATAAGCTTTTGGTAGGCTGGGGGAATATGATCTGCGGGGTGGTCTGAGGGTACATAGTCTCAGCTGCGCCTTAGTAGTGTCAAAGACCATTTTTTGGTTTCTCATTCCTCACTGCAAAGCCTCTTTTTTTCCCCTGAGTTTGTCTTAGTGATATGTTTTTTCAGACAAGTACCAATTCCTTTGAGACGTTTAGAGACACGGGAGATGGTGCTGTCTAAATTTGAGGTAGAAAAGATCAGAAGTTGGTTATTGCCTGTGGTTTTGGCGATACTGTAGCCGAAGCGCTCTCATTAATTCTCCCAGTCACTTTACAGAAGCCACTTCCGTCTGTGGAAGAGCAGCTGGCCATAACAGCCCTGAGAGTGGGTCCTGGGCTGGAGAGTACTCCTTTTCATTCCTGAAGCCTTTAAAAAGCAAGACAGGAATGAATTTGTCTGTATTTGTTAACTTTATGGACTTTGGGAAAAACATAACAACTAAGAAAGTCTTGTGAATACATAGATATACAGTATATCAGATGCATTTGCTGGATGACAATCTAATAACAAGAGGAGAAAATAAAACATATAAAGTTATTGTTTGTTACCTCTTCAAGACTGAATCGCTCACACTGGAAATGAAAGAAGCCTCTACTTTTCCAATGTATGTTTGTTTGTTTGGGGTTGGGTGTTTTGTCTGGGTATGTTTGGGTTTTTTAATAACACCCTGTACAAAGCAAGTGAGGTAATGCTGAAATACATGTTTTTTAGTGGCAGTCTGCTCAGCATGTGATAAAAAATACCGAGAAGTTGTCTACATGGAAAGTATCTCCTGAATCAGGTTGAAGGCAATAATAGAGATTCTGTGGTTAAAACTTCTGCCTAAGACAAAGTTCTGAGTATTGGTGTTCCAACTCCCTGTCTTCAAAAAAAAAAAAGCACAATAATTAGGTAGCTAGGGAAATAGTCCATACAAGGGACAAAGATGCTCCATGTAAGTAGGCCACTTTTCACAATTAATGAATAATGCTAAATGATTTTTAACTCTTAAAAATAATAAAAAAAATTAATTTGGTATATGTATGCTGGTTTGAGTAATTTCTTCAAGTTACTGGAAAGAATTCATTGTTGTTTTACACATCATGTTACTCTTACCTCCTGTAGCTAGGTCTTTGCTGAGGGCCTTAAGTGTTCATTTTACTGTTAGACAAGTGATTTTCAGCTTTGCCCAGAAAAAAGTGCAGTGGTGGAAGGAATACCTTTTAGAGCAAATTTAAACGTGAGAATTGTCTTTGGGGTTTTGTGGTCCCAGAGTCTACCAATGCTTTGGGGGTCTCCAGAATTTGAAATAACTTATTTAGGCTCTTTAAATTATGTATAAAAAATAAAGAAAGAAAACCCCAAACCCGCTCTCTGCATGGAAGCTAAAAATTTATCCCGAGTATGTTGCTCACTTTGCCAATAGCTTGCTTTGCACCTTTATTCATGCATCGACTAGAGGTTTTCTTTCAAGAAACTGGCTAGCATATATTTGATCAAATTTAATTATGCTGGACCAATAGAAACTGTTTAAGTCTTCCTTCCTGCAGTGCTGAGGAAGTTATGAGCTGCTAAGAAAGCTCGTGTTGTGTTTAAATATGACTCCATGAGTCACCAGTTCTTTATTATTAAAACAGATGAACTATCCTTATCTTTTTTTTTTCTGTTTTCTTGTTCTTTCTTTTCTTTTTGGTCTTTTAGAATTTAGCCAATTCTCTTCTACTAGTAGTTTTTACTAGTTTGGTCACTAGGGAGGTCAGACGTACTGGTCTTTGGCTCCTAGGATCCCTCTTAAATCCATTAAAAATTTTTCATGTTTTTAATCTTACATTTCCAGAAGCTGAAATGGATTTAAATGATAGGTTACATGACACACATGGTAGTTTTGTGATCTGGGGAAAAGCTCCTTTACACTTTTGCTTCTGTCCTGACCTGTTACAATACAGGATTCAGCTGACTCCGGGTTTCTGTCATGGCATTCGAATTCCGCTGGTCTTAGAAATCACTTCATCCCTGGTAATGATGACTTCTAACAGTAGCTGTATCACATTGTAGTCAAAATAGTGTAAAAACCCCACATCCCAAACCAACAAACAAATCTAAAAGGTAGGGAGCTTGTGAGAAAAGACCAGTAGGTAGGCAGCGGGTTGAGGAAGGTGAAAGTTTATTAACCTCATGGCATTCTGTACTTGTCTGTAAAATGGATTTCTTCAATAAAATTTGCCTTTGCTGATCCTTCACATGCAACTCAACCACTTTTTTTTTTTTTTTTTTTTTAAATCTGAAACACAAAGGGCTATGAAGTTGCCAAGTCCTTTCGATGGGGGACAGGATCAAAGATGCGACATGTGCACTTGAACACGTGCACTCGGTGTCCATGTTTCTAACGCCTTCTCTCTCTTTGGTCTGCTTGCTCCTTAATGTTTTTTTTCCAGTTCTGAGTGGGAATCAAGAGGGCAGGAAGGTGGAGGAAGAATGTGCTCAGCAGAATTGTTTTTCCCGGAGGCCCTCCCACACAGGACTTCTGGAAGAGGAATCTTCAGCTTCAGGACTCTGATGCATCAGTAGTGTGATGTCCTGCCTGCGCTTTTGGAGGATACATGTTTGGCTTTGCGGTTTCTGTAGGGAACTTCTGTATGGGGACAACTTGCCTGGTGAAATAGTTCTCTCACTGCGTGTAAAACTAAACTGGGCCAAATAGCGAAATTTTCCCAGCTAGGTGGAGCTCCCCCATTAAGTTTATTCATGTCTTGATTTTGTACACCCTTAGTCACTATCACTGAGTCTCTAAGTTCATCTAATAGATGGCCAGTTTACAAAGAAAACTAACATCAAAATGTAGGAGAAGCTTTCTCCTCCATGGACTTTGCCACAGGCAGAGGTGAGCACACAGTAGGCCTGGGTTGGACGGATCCGTGCTGTTGTTGAGGCTGTATCTCCCTGTAGTGTTTTCGTTCAGCGCAAACCTGGAAGTGCTGGCAACACTTTCAGTAGTTTTCTTCCTGGCTAATAGATTTAAATACCTCACCATGACTCAGACATGGCTAATGGGTTACTGTAAGATAAACTTACCACTTAGCTGTAATAAGCACCTGTTGATAGCAAAACCTACTCTTCCCCCTTCCCTCAAAGAGTGATTCTCTAAGCCTGGCATCCTTTGTTTCCATACTTGCTGGGTCTCCAGAGAGCGCCGTATCAAGTGATTTCTGCCTATGTGTGACAAGGATGAGCCTTCCCACTGCAGCCTGAGATGGGAGGGTCAGATGAGATTCATCATGCATTTTTGTGCTGTCTCCACAGTAAAGAATTTGCAGGACATCTTAGGCATGGGTGCAATCACGTGATTTTTCTGTTAGGCCTTTAGTGATGCTGAAGACGCTTAGTCTTCAGTAGTTTTCAGTAAATACATGAAATGAAGCTTAGTACATGGTTTTGTTGATAGTTCGTGAGGAAATACAGAATCTAGATTGCTGTCTTTACAGGGGATTCGTATTTTGGGAAAACACAATTGCTTTGTTGTGGCTGTGAGGAGAGCCTAATGTATATCCTCATCAGTGTTCAAAATAATGGGTCTGATTTTGCTAAAAGCACGCATGTGGTCAGTTACTGTTGCTCAGCTGCTGAATAGCAATTCGTTATGTTACAGTAATGTGTTTATTGTTTGCTGTGATGCCCAAATGCTGGAGTAAAAAGTTATGGTTCTGGATTTGAAATGTAATAAAAGAGAGCTAGTAAGAAGCGAATTTCTTTTTCCACAGAGCTACATTTTGAAGTAAAAGTAAACTTTTTAAGGTCTATACTGAAGTATAATTAAGTAAAGCTTTTGGAGAAAAAAAAAAAAAAAAAGAAACGGAAATAGTGAACAAATAACTCTCCATGCCAATAATCAAAGACATTTGTTTGAAACTAAATCTCTCCAAAAGAATTCTACATATATGTGTTTCTGTTGTAATATGATACTGGTCTGTAGCCTTCTTTATGATCACGTATGGAATATATTCCACCACTAGCAATCATTGTTTCAATTCACCAAATACCCGACTAAAAGAAGAAAATCAGTACCATGTTGTAGCATTAATAATAGCAGTAGAAGAGTTTTAGATTGAGGAAAGTCCTTTTTTTTTTCCTGAGGATACGCATACATTAGTTTAATGGGAAAATGTCTAATTCCACCCTTACCAGTGTGGGAAAAGTTTAAAGAGTATGAAGAATCCTTTTAGTTCAGATATGGAATGAAAGCTGCTGACTGATTTCTGAAAAACAGTGCTCTAGGGAGTAGCAACCTTACATCATTTAATGTCCCGTGTTTTAATAACTAATGGTGACAAATACACACATTTTATCAATACTTCCGTAGAATATGGAAGATGAAACACCAGAAGGAGAAGGGAAGAATTTGGAGGGATCACCAGAAAGTCGTGTTCACATGCCTGACTGGAGCGGTAACTACATTTATGACGTCGTGGAAAGAAGGATATTTAAATGTAATGCTAATTTAATTTTATAAATACAGAGTTGTTTTATCATGAAACCAAATCTATTTTTATGTATTTGCTATTCCAATAACATCGGAAAATTGTTGACCCTAAAACCTATGTAATTGTTACAGCTTAACAGCCCGTGTATTTATTTACAATTCTAATTCCGTTCACTTATTAACTGAAGATTTTTTAGCATAGTGTATAGAGTTGACTATATTAAGTATTCTGTGCATTCCCATGACACTATAGACCTAAGATGTGCAATGATGACTTTTCCTGTTTCTTATGAGCACATTTAAATTTTGGAGGAAGATGAGGGTTTGGGGCCTCAGTCTCAAGGAACAGATGTAATCCTCTCTGCAATCCTAAGTGCACCTTTCTAGCTGATTTTGAGATAAGGAGTGACCTGAAATTCGTTGAGTACCATTGACTATTGGTTCAAGGCAAATATTGGAAACATGATCTGCATCAATGCCTCAGTACCTGCGCCAGTACTATAGAAAAGGTTTTGGTTACAATGGTGCATTCACCATCAGGATTACCACTTAAAATAAAATAAAAATTTTACTTTTTCTTCAGCAGAGCTACGCAGGAAGACCTTCATGTTCTGGACATAGTCACCAGAATATGTCAATACAAGTGTTCTTCTTTTCATAGAATCATGGAATCACAGAACCATAGAGTGGTTTGGGTTGGAAGGGACCTTCAAAGACCATCTAGTCCAACCCCCCTGCCATGGGCAGGGACATCTTTCACTCAAAGCCCCATGCAATCTGGCCTTGAATACTTGCAGGGATGGGGTGTCCATAACTTCTCTGGGTAACTTGTTCCAGTGTTCTCACCACCCTCATCATAAAAAATTTCTTCCTTATGTCCAGTCTAAGTCTTCCTTGTTTCCGTTTAAAGGCGTTGCCTCTTGCGCTCACTACAGGCCTTGGTAAAAAGTATCTCTTTGAACTCAAAGTATTATGCCTTGCAATGTGCTGCCTCATTATACTTTAGAATACTTTAAAAAGCAGTGCCTAAGATTTGCCATCAGTAGTAATGAGTGCCATGATATTATGTGACTAGGAGGAGAATCATTAGGTTAAAAACACATGGCAAAGATATAAAATTCATCTATCAGAGCAACATGTTTTTTTTATAATTGTCCTTAATGAGCTTCTCTACTTTTAAAGCCAACACTTCAGTGTTAGCTAGCGTTTGTGTATTTGCGTAGACACACAGCAGAGAATTTAAATGACATCATATGAGCTAGTAATATTTCCAACCAGACAATAGGGCCATATATTTGACTGGATAAGAAATTTGTAACTTAATAGTCTTATGGGAACCTTGTAAAACAAAGTAGTTTTGCCTTTACGTTCATCCTTAATGCAACTGAATGATTTCTTACCTGTATATGATGTTGCTTTCATACTGGGATACTACAATGTGTTGGTACAATAATGGACCACTGTATTCAAGCTTTCACTGATGCCCTCTGATTTTTTTCAGACCATTCATTACCACAGGATGTGAGTGTGTATTTTGGTCCTTGTAAGGCGGAATAAGAGCATGCCCCTGTTGGAGTCAAGAGCCAGATTTCCACCCGTGATATACATGTATCTGTATATTAACAGCATCCTTGAGGCAGTATGTAGGTATGAGGTTATTAATCAGTATCTTCAGACCTTTCAGGCTGATGAGGACTGAATACTGGATCCCAACACTCACTGTTTCCTTCTGAGTCATAGTTGCTTTGGGCTGTGGTGACAGCTGCTGACTTCGCAAATAGCTGGGCTGGTTGGGGATGTTAAAATATCATCTCTTCATTACTGATCTTGCTGCTGAAGAGTATCACCCTGGTAAGTCTTGTAATGGTAATAAGTGAGCTTACTTCATCCACTATGGGCCCAGCTAGAAGGTTTGATTAAAACAGAGGACAACCTTGCAGACCGGATCCTATGTGAATGAGGGAGGGCTCATACGGTCTCTTTTAAAAGTTAGCAGGGCTCTGCAAGCCGTAACCTGCAACTCATGAGTTATGAGGAGCAACCAGGAGTGGTAGCAACTTCATCCTACACAACTGGATCTGAAAGAGGATACACGTATGCAGAAAAGCTTGTTCTTACTCAGAGTGCTACTGTGTCAATTTATGTTGGTTTGGGAAAAAGAATACCACTTCCCCTTCTCCAAATACAATTATTACTTGTATAATTTTGTATTTTAGCTATAAGCTGTGACAGTGTAATGAATTTTAATATCCAGATTGGTATCTCTGTGCTAGGAGGTCTGTGTTCACCTGATAGTTTTGGTAAAAACATCACACCCCTTACTGAAATCGTCATGTGGCTAGGAAAAAACAAGCCTTAAAAAGTTATATAGGTATGTGTTTATGTGGTTTCTTAGTAATGTTCCTCTAGATAGGTAAGTAATTTAAAACGTTAAGTCAGAATACCTCCTTTTTTTTGCATAGTGTAGACTGCTCATAATAAATGTAGTAGAATAAATAGGGCAGATATTTATTTTTACTTCTGCTGCAGAGTACAAATATTTAAATGGTGTCTTAATCCTTTGTTGACTGTGTATTGGTTTTGTTTCTGGCCTGCAATTTGTGAAGAGAGACTCAGAAAAGGAAGTGAAAAGTATTTTACAACTTGAACTAGTTTTAATATCTAGCAGACTTGTTGCAACATCTGAACAGGAGCCTGTGGGGAACATGAGTATTCTGAAAAGTTTCATGCCTGCTTAAATGCTATTGTAGGTTTACTTGTTTAGTATCAGCAAATGGAGCAGTCTGGCACCTCAAGACTCATGGCTAGAAGAACGGTGTCTTTCAGTCCTTCAGAATGATGAGTTTACAGACGTTTTTTCTTATTTCTGTGTACTATTTGATTCATTAATACATGCTTTTTGTTTTTTGTTTTTTTTTTTTTTTTTTTACTTTTCAGAGTGCCTTGCAAAGCTGGCATTATATATCTATACATATATATAGATATTCTGTAACACTTGCTGAAAAGATTATACCTCATCAGGGGTAAGGGGATTTCAGAAGCATTTCAGTATAAAGAGACTATTTCAAATCACAACATCTTGCTTCAAAGGAAATTCCCTCATGAGGTGTATTAACACGATGAAGACTGTTGCTGTCTTTGTATCACATATTTAAATTAGCTCCTCAGCCGTAAATGAAAGGTTATAAAGGCAGCAAACAATACAATGAAGAAGAAACTGCACTCTATGCATTTGTCACGTGATGAAAAAATACAAATACTATGATGGTGAGATTAATACGGCTAGGTGTGGATAGGGTATATTATCATGCTTTGTGCAAGTTGAAGGCAGTTTTGAGGTAACGAGGAGCTACCAGCAGGTGTAGTTTTTTATTTATGATGGTGGGTCTGGTAAGTGAAGAAAAATACATACATGGCATAGTTTCTCTGATATTAACAGTGCTGTGCTTGCTTACATCTGCAGATTGACCTGCACTTTTGGTTACAGTGATAGTAGCAGCTGGATAAAACGAATTGTGTGCATGTTTCTACACAGGCTTTACAACACTAATTGTGACTGCTCCTGCTTCTCTGCTGTCTACTGTTGTCTACATTGATGAGCGTTACTAATGTGACTAATATTCCCCAAAGCAGCATTTACGGACTCTTACGCTGCCCTAGGGAAAGAGGCTGTTCTAAGGGTGTTCAGGACATCTGATGGAGTAGTTTTCGACAACAACATGTTCTTTGAAAGTATGGACAATTCACAGAATATAGGGCAAGTACTTCACGCTGGTTTTGCTCCTTGCTTACAGTTTTCTTTTGTGTGTCTGCAAAGAAATGTCATTCATCCTGAGGAGTACAGGAAAAGGCAATAGTAGTGCCAAGGATAGGAAACTGAAAGTCTGTTAAGAAAAACTAAGATTTTTTTATGTTTCAAAACACAGTCAATGATTTAGCTTCTCAACACATTATTTGTCCCCAGCTTTCCCAAATCGGTCATTTTCTAATGTTCCCTTATTATATTTTATGAGTACTAGGGCAAAATTTCTAATGACTGAGGGAGCGTAGTAGACAGCGTATCTAATGTGGGTTATGTTGGTAATTCTCTGAGAAGTAGCAAAACTAATTCTAATACTAACTCCAGGAGCAGCTTTGTGTTGTTTTGTTTCTAAACAGTACATACCTGAAGATACATTCAATGTCAGATTTAAGTGTTTTATTGACCAATGAGACATTAGAAGGTGGTACATTCTCCAGCTGCGCATCCAGGAGAGAGTTTTACATAGTTAGGTTTTTGAAAGATGTCAATGACATGTATTGTAGAATTGGGAAAACCATGAGACAGGCATCAAACATGCATCCAAATTTGACCCTAGCTGTTGCACAAAAAATATAATCTGTAGCATCTCCATCTCAAAAAATACCCAAAATGAACATGAAAAGAGTTTAGATCCTACATGTCCTGTGAGTCACCTTACGCAGCATTGGTAATTCCATGATCGCTTTTTTTATTTAATGAATGAATCAAATATGTAGAGAGTCCCCTTATTGGTTGCAGTACAAGAAATGGATAGAATAGACAGCATGATGTGGTAGGAAGAAATACGACCTTTATGGAAATAGGTTTTGGGCTTGTCCATAAGTGAAGGCTAGGTTGAGAGCAGAGGTTAGAATAATACCACATGTGAGATGTGCCCTCAGATTTGAGCACTAGCTGCTGAATGGCACTACGTTTCTGTGACTTACCTGTATTGCAACTACTGGCTGATCTACATTTGTAGAAATACTTCTATCTTAAAACCGCAGTGAATGGATCTTAGGTATCTTTTCTCTTTTGGTATTCGGAAGAAATAGCCATGATTAAGAGCAGTTCCTTAGGTCTGTAATGCTCCAGGCATTGCAGAAACCACAGTGTGATTTTGAGCATACGACGTCCTCGTCACTCCCTCCACAAGGGAGCAGACTGGTAAGAGAGAGCAGGACAGACGTCTGTAGCAATGTTAGCCGGTGTGAGCTCCTCTTGGTTAAAGGACAATCTTCTAGTCAGGCATGCTGCATAGTCAGCAGCTGGGAAACACCACCACTTTAATTTCAAGTGTCCTTGTGTAAATGACAGGAGACTTGTAGGTGTCAAAATCCGTCGTTCTCTTCCTTAACCACAGAAATCTTGCACAAGATGAAATCAGGCAATCCAGATGCAATAAAACCAAGTAGGGAAAATGTTGGGCAATACCTGCTGACATCACTATCGCTCCACATAGACGGTATGTGACTGCTGTCGACTGAAGTATGTAAACTTAACTGAGATGCGGTGTGCTGCGAAGTCATGCTGGAACCTGTGATCTCTTGAAGGAGGTCCACCTCTGTGGTGTTCGGTACCCAAAAGAACTGAAAAGGCAGAAGTTTTCTCTAGGCAAGGGTGTCCGTGTCAGCAGGGTGGTCATCAAGCTGAGCATTGGGGTGGCTCTGGAACCTGCTGCTCTTCAGGAGAGTCAGAGTCTCGATGGAGAAGGGGAACCCTGGTGAAGGTGCATGCATGTGGTAGCTTTAAATCTGTAAAGGACGCCTGGCAGAAGGGGGTTGAAAAACTCTGTCAGGAGTAGGAGGTTGGGGGGGAAAATGGTTTAAGGTAGTAGTTCCCAAAATTTCTGGCTGATGGGTGCCTGTTATTCTCATTCTTTCTGTGGTACTGCCACTGAGCTGTTTTGTCAAACCTTTAAAAGAGACACTGTTGAAAACAGTGTTTTAATAGACTTTTGTGGGCAGCCTTAGAGCGTTTAGACTGGCCTGGTGGACCATACTTTGGGAGTGCCTTCTTAAGGGGAATTCTGGTCTACTTATTGTAATAAAGTTCTCAATTCATTGTCAGAAGACTGAAACTCTTTTGGGGATTCTGCACTATTGTCATTTGACATGGTGGCTGTCGGGGATTGTGGATGGTTTAGAGGCATATGGGGGGTATTGGCCTATCACAGATTCCCTGGGAGCTGCTGTGTGCCATGGGGGGCCTTGGAGTCTATTCTCTCTTGCAGAAGGGGCATGCTCTGCCACCCCCAAGGAACAATAACGTTCAGACAAAGAACATTTTTTCCAGATCTCTTTTGCAAACATGGAGCTGAGCGTAGAACCCTTTCTGAGCCGAGAGGGAGATGCAGAATTTTGTGTATCTGCTCTACTGTGAAGCCAGGACGAGTATTGGGCAGAGGCTTCTTTGGAGGGTGGTGTTTTGGGACCATCTGAGTGCAGATGGTTCTTGCTACTTTAACACCAGAAGAAGAGCTTCTGAACCCTAGACAGAAGGTATTCCATCCTTGTCATTAAAAGAGCTCCACTGAGTTATGGAGACATCAGTAGTAAAAGCCAAAGCACTTAGGAAAGCAGAATGGAGTGCTCTGAAGCCATGGGAGGAAGTCTGATTCCTGAGTAAATAAGCTACTTTTGATGGAATTCTAGGATAGCTACTGCATCACTGAGATCAGTTGTGAGTTTACACCGGGTGTGAAATGTGTGGGACAAAGTAACAGACATATTCTCTCTCTTTTTAGGGGATGGTCAAATGGGACAGATTTAATTGCCACTTAGAACAATTTTTCCAATTAAAATTGAAGAATTTTCCTTACTAATTTTTGTAAATGTCTTTTTTTTTCTTTTTTTTTTTTTTTTCTTGCATAAGGAACTGATAGGTAAACTGCATTTTTAGCTCTTCACATGGCTGAATTTTTCTGAACTTTGCTGAATTTTGTGATCTAGATGTTGGTCTTATTTCATGAGTTATGTTCCATGTCTTCTGTAATTAATTTTTTTTCACATGAATGATTTAGTCTCTAATAAAATCTTCAACTAAAGAAAAAATAGATAAGTAGAAGTCAAACAGCAGCAAAATACTGAGTATCAGTCATAAAGGACTCAGATTTAAAATGTGGAGTAAACTTCACGGCTTTACTGCATGCAGTTGTTTCTGTGGACATTAAGATTAGAGCAAGAAGAGATGGGCCATAAATACAAGTCTTTAGAAGCAATGACTAATAGGGAAAGGCAGGTCAAATATCAGCCAACAATTTTAGCCCCGGTCCCATGAGGATTATACACAAACAGCTAAATATAGGAGCATTTGCCTAAATTCAGACAAATTAATTAAGGCCAGAGAGAATTTTACGTGATTTCAGAGCCCACTAGGAAATGCAAAGTCATATAATTTCATAAGTCTGATTTCTTGTTCTTGGTGAACAAATTGACTTCAATGACTGATAACTTCAACACTCTGTTGACCAGAACAGAAACTTGTCCCTTTTACCCAACACTGTAGACTTTTCTTCATCGCTGAAGATCCTTCTCTCTGTAGTAGAACCTTGGGAAAACCTAGGTTTTAAAGTTTGGAGCATTTGACTTCCTGTGTACTCTGTTCTTTTAAAAATTGTTTTCCTCAAATGTTAACAAAATCCACCAATAGCTAGACCCCTTCTTAGTGGTACAAGCATTAGCAATGCAGGGATCCTGCACTTAGACTTTAGAACATCTGTCAGGGAGTGGTTCTTTCTATGCTGAGACTGAGTAAGAGGACAAAGATTGAAAAAAAATCTTTAAGAATCATACCTTTTCAGCCAGCTCGGACCTTTGGCCTTGTATCCTCACCACTGTCCCTCAGTAGACTTTTGCATCCAACTTTGATGCAGCTATTTTAGGGCTCCTTTTCCCCCTACATGCCAACTCATAACTATGCTTGCTCTTTGGATAGGACTAGACTCTGGGGTTTTTGTCTTTAAATTGTTGTTACTTATAATTAATGGTAAATTAAAATTTTCAGTGGGCACTGGCAGTGAGACAGGGAAGGGGCTAGAGCACTGTGACTTGGGGGCGGCGAAGGTGTGACCTGCGGAGTCAAAGACCCTGGTACCAGGGGACAGGGGGATGAAGGTGGAGGTGTTCAAGGCCAGGCTGGATGGGGCTTTGAGTAACCTGGTCCAGTGGAAGGTGTCCCTGCCCATGGCAGGGGGGTTGGAACGAGGTGATCTTTAAGGTCCCTTCCAACATAAACCATTCTATGATTCTGTGATTCTAAGATGGGGTCATGCAGAACAGTAGCCGGAGAGGGAGAATGGGAAATGCTGTTATGAGATGCACATAGAAAATGAGGAGCATGAGGAAAAGGGGGGATCTGGAACATGGCATGTACAGCAGTTACACTGCTTTAATCTGTCAGTATGGTGTGACAGGGAATGAATGGCATCCACATTGCTGCCGTTTCTTACGCATTCTTGTCATATTGACTGGTTTGCAGGCATATATCAGAGCATTCATTTAAATTTCTTTATTTATATCTGAAATCTGCTCTAAAGGAGTTTGTAGGTCCTTCAGCGTAGACATGTTCTTCCTTTGTCTTTGTAAAAGCAAAGATCAACCCACAACCTTTCATATTTCTTAATTAATTTTGTTTTGAGATGTTTATTACATCTTTCTTGCCTGAGGAAAATCCCATTTGTCTCGAGCGCACAGTAGTTTCTTCTGTTTCCTGTGAAAAGCTGCTCTTCTCAGTAGGCTGTGCTTCAAAGATATTTGCTCTAAAATGCAGGCTCAACAAAAGCCACACAGTTTGCTCTTTCCTATCTGCTTTAAGCAATCGCACAGTAAGAGCTTCTCCTAAAACAAACAAACAATGTGTTCTAAAAGCCGAGTATCTTTATAAAGGTGTTGACGGAGCAGCGTAAATGAAAAGAAACCTAGTTGATGATATATTTTAACCTACTTTTAAAACTTATTTTAAACTTAAACTTCAAGTAAGTAGAAGTGGTGGAAAGGGAGGGTGAGGAAAAGGATCTCTCGCTCTTTTCTCCCTTCCCAGCTTGTTTACTCTGTCCATGAGCCAGCACAGTGTGGGTATCCAGTTTCACTCTTTTTTGTAAGAGTTTTATACAGACATGCACTGTTTTATTTTTTTTTTAAATATATTTCTATGATTGTTGCATATGTTAGTAGGGAATGTGAAACTTGTTAAAAAAGTAGAGGATCCATATTGTAAAGCCGCAGAAAATATCCCAGGGGATTTAGGGTCAGATGTGGGATTTGCCCCATTTCAGACCAACTTTAGATTGGTTAGGTTTCAGTGTGACGTGGTCCCTTTGAAGAGATGGCTGCAACAGCCTGTACATCCATGAACTGCTCGGAGGGTGACTCCAGGGCGCGATAAAACTACTTTTGGCTGGTACTAGGAGCGGGTTTACAACTTTTAACTCTAGCAGCACACACCCCCTTCTCGTCATGTCTGCTGGGTAACATACAATGGGGGAACAGACTAATGATTCTCTAGATATCTGATCAATCACAGGAAATAGCTGGCACACGGTCGTTGCTAATCTTTAATCTGAGATCGGTTGCATGGGAGAATTTTCTTACTTCTCTCCATGGTTATAATCTGGCCGTGTGTGTTTTTTTTTTATTCTGGATAAGATCTGATAAGAGATTAAGAACGTGATAAGAAGCTGTTTTATATGAAATTTAAGAAGCCATTAACATTCCATTGAATTGTAAAATTGTCAAGCTAAAAACAGCTCTCCTGGTGTTCTGCACAGATGCAATAGCAAATCACTGAGTCACAGGAAATGATTCAGTCAACATTTCTAAACTTTCAATGTGTGTTTTATGGAAGAAACTTGATGTAAATGTTTAGACAGTTATGGTTTTGGAGATAAATATTGCAATTTTATGGAGTTTGGGGTTTGACGCACCAGAATTGTGGTGCATAGTTGTCAATTTACTGAACATCTAAAGCTGTTCAGTTATTGTGTTCAGTCCCAGTGTGGGGTGTATTTTCTTTGGCTAATGAAACATGGTGTCATATTTGGGCATAACAGATTACACATCAGAAAATCGAAGGGAAATTAATTTTTAATGACCTGGGATTCCCTCTGCACTGCTGCAGGAGAACTTGCATAGGTCTCCACACAGTTCTCCTTAGTTTCTTGTCTCTTCATCCTGTAAATACAGTGCTTCAGTGATATGACCTCTGTGGACAGGTTATCCTCTGCCCTAAATGATCTCACTGGGATAAACTGCTTAAGAAGGTTAAGTTAAAATGTTTCCTCACTCCGCTCCTTGTTTTAGTTTCATTAATTGCAACAGGCAGCGTGCTGACAATGCAGAATTCACTTTTTCTTATGTCAGTTGCTTGCAGTTTAAGTTTTTCTTGTATTTTTCAAATATTTTATTTCAGTAAGATTTTCTTAAATGTTTTATTCCGTAAGCATGTGAATGGACCCGCAGCATGCTATGGTTTAAAGGACATGAAATCAGTATTATGGTTACTGTACAAAACTGTTATTACCTAGGTATGCTTTTGTGAATCTGAAGTAGCACTAATGAAGCCAATGCAGATTCTCTGTATTTCCACTGACTTAACTGAGACCAATCCAGGCCTAAATATTATTATTCACAATTAAAATATAAGCGGCGAGGCAGGAACTTAAGAGTTCGTGTTACTTCTTGATGTGAAATATCCCATGTCAGGAATTTTAAAAAAGGCTTGATAGCACCAGCACAATAGACAAATTCTAGCTTCAACCATATAATTTCCATGTGCCTAACTTGCCCTTACAGGAAAATAATCCCAGGAGACAGCTTCTTGCGGGTGAGCAAGTGTCTGCTAGCGTGTGGGAATCGGCATTTGGACCCGAGGCAGCGGAAGAACTGGCGGGTGTCTGACGTTTCTGGCTGCAGCAGGCGAGGACAGGCACGTCAAAACCAGCGACGTCTTTGTGGTTCTAGATTTCCACCTAGACTGGCCAGGCTAGGCCAAAATGGAAAGAGAGACCCCTTTGGATGCCAGTGCCCAGGCGCTGGCAGTGGGGGGCTGGCAGGGGCGGCCCCTGTGAGGAGCGGCCGGGGCTGCCCTGCACCACACAGCCCGGTTCCAGCCGGTTCCAGCCGGCTTCAACAGACCCACCACAGGCCACGGCCTGGCCCCTTGGACAAGATGGTGGCGCCTCGGGGAAAGCCCGTGTAAGAAAAAGCAAAACGCTGCCTGGCAGCGTGAAGCGAGGAAAAAAATTGTGAGGAAACAGCCCCTGTGAGGCCCGAGGGGAGAGCAGGAGGAGGGGAGGAGGCGCTGCGGAGAAGATCATGGCGGAGCAGGTGTTTCCTTGTGGCCCATGGAGAGGACCGCGGTGGAGCAGACATCCACCCTGCAGCCCACGGAGGACCTCGTGCTGTGGCCATCTTATCCTGAAGGAACTGCAGCCCGGGTGAAGGGCCCAAGCTGGAGCAGTTCATGAGAGGACCCCGGGCTGGAGCAGGGAGCAGCGTGAGGAGGGAGGAGCGGCAGAGAGGAGCTGTTATGGACCGACCGCAGCCCCCATTCCCCACCCCCTGTGCTGCTCGGGGAGGAGGAGGTAGAGGAGTTGGGGATGAAGAAATGAAGGTGAGCCTGGGAAGAAGGGAGGGTGAGGAAAAGCTGCTTTTACTCCTGTCTTTGTTTCTCAACATCCTATTCTAATCTCAATTGGCAAGTAATTAAATTAATTTCCCCCAAGTTGAGCCTGTTTTCCCGGTGACAGTAATTGGTGTGTGATCTGTCCTTATCTTGACCCATGAGCTTTCTCATCTTATTTTCTTCCCCTGTCCTTCTGAGGAAGGGGAGTAAGAGAGTGGCTGGGGGGGCATCCGGCAGCCGACCAAGGTCAACCCACCACAAATGCATTTCATTGTATGTGGGGACTATGAGTGTTCTAATTCAACCAAATATCTGCTATGTAATTCCCGATGACGAAGTCTTTGAAAGTCAGATTGTTTTCGAGGGAGATGTACGGAGAAGGAGAGAAGGGAACCAGACCTAATATTGAATAGATAGTCAAATGGCAAACCAAGCACAAGTAGCTTTCACTGAAAATTGCCTTGAAAGGTTTGTAATGACAATGTTTCTTGATTTATTTATTTTTTTTAGTCTCCAGAGTGAATGTTTTAAGTAAAAGGCAATAAAAGGTTAAAAAATCACAATGCCAGTGACATGTAGCAAAAAAATCAAAGCTTTGAAAATAAGTTTCCTTTGTTCAACAGCCTGTAGTAGCTGGCTTTGAAACTTCAATCCTGAAGCTTTTGCATTTCCTTTTAAAAAGTTTGAACTAAGTATTAATGTGGCCACTTGGGATTGCACGCAGTCTCCTTGAAAGGACAGAGAAACGTATCCTTCTAGGTCTTATGCTATGTATTAAGTTTTGTAATTTATAGCATCTTTTTTTGAAAACTGCAATATTCTCTGTGAAATTTCACAGGCAGCAGTTGGCCAGAAATAAATTATTTTTACAACAAACCAAAAAGTTCTTAAGAATCACTGATATATGCAATCAATTGAGGCTTAATGAAGCTACTATTAATTAGCTTGTCAAACTTGCATTCCTCACTTATCTATAAATCCTTTTCAACATACCTGTTTCCAACTACTGTTCACTTTTCCTGCAGAGTACTTATTACTATTAATATCAAATTGGCTTAAAGTAAATAATTTAAGGCTTGTCATAGCTAAGGTTTAATACTGAAATTGTTGAAAGCATATACACATAGAAAGTACTGTGACTCATGGTTTATCAGACTAGCTCAAGAGACAAAAATTGGATTTTTTTAGTAAACGGCTTCTGTAAATTCTTATGGGTCTGTCAAAGCCAAAGTAGTTACAGCAGCAAATATAAAAATACATATGGCAAGTGGACAACAGTGAAAAAGAAATTCTGCATGAAAAACAGGACAGACTTCTTTATCTCTCTTTTTAATCTAATCAGATTTTAAGTGTATCCTGAATTATGTAATCCATCTCTTTAAGATAAATTGTAGTAAAATGAGTCTGCAATAGTAGAGGAAAACAGAAGAGAGGAAAATGTTAAGCTCCTGTTTAAGAATCATTCATGGAATTATCCGTCGTAATGAAGTTAATAGAAATTTGGCAAGCAAGAATGCCAAACCCTGTGCTTGGGAAGGAGGGACCCTGCGGAGGAGCACAGGCTGGGGACGGAGTGAGCAGCTCTGTGTGAGGGACCTGGAGGGCTTGTGGTCATCAGGTTGGGCAGGATCCAGCAATGTGTCCTGGCAGCAAGGGAAGCCAACAGCATCCTGGGCTGTAGGAACAGGAGTGTGGTCAGTAGGTGGAGGGAAGTGATTATTCCCATTTACTCAGCACTGTTAGTGCTGTTAGTTACTGAGAGAATACAGTATTTGGATACTGTATTCAGTTTTGTGCCCTTGAAAACAAGAAAGACAGTGGTAAACTGGCATGGGTTCAGTGGAGGGCTACAGTCAGGGGGCTGGAGCACTTGCCTGGTGGAGGGAGGCTGAGGGAGCAGGGCTTGTCCAGCCTCAGGAGGAGATCACATTGCGGGGCCCTAATAGCAGCATTCCCCTATTTGTGACAAGGTCATCAAGAAGATGGAGCTGGCACTTCTCAGTGGTACAATGTGGGAGAACAAGAGGCAACAAGGAGAAGTTGAAACAAGAGAGGTTCATAGTGGGTGTGAGGAGAAACCTGTTCACCATGAGGGGACTTGGATACTGAAACAGGTTATCCAGCGGTCATGCGCTCTCAATCCTTGGAGGATTTTGAGGCCTTTGGTTGAACAAAGCCCTCAGTAACCTCAAGGCTCATCCTGCTTTAAGCAGACAGGACTAGGTGACCTCTTGAGATCCCCTCTAACTTGAATTATCCTGTGATTCCATGTGATTTTATTATTATTATCGTTATTCTTTTCTATGAGAGTTTGAAAGACTATTGTAAAACGTGTCCTTTCCAGAGTTTACATTCAATCTCATTTCAGTCTTAAGTACTTTTCATTTGTGCTAAATGTGATTTGATATATGTGAAACAAATTGTTTGACACAGAAGACTTCAAAGTTTTTGATTCTATGATCTCAAGACATTTAAGTAATTACAGATTTTTCCTCTAATAAAAATACTCCTCTGCTCATTTTGGCAAATATTTACTCATCTCCCCTGTTTAATTTGCTAATTAAAGGAATGGAGCATGACTTCTTTATCAAATAAATACTTATTTTAGAAATTAAGGGTATAATTTGAAAATAAAAGGTAATTTTGGGGTTGAACAGATTACTTGTATTCAACCACTATTCATTTATCTGTTTTCACTTTATATCTTGTCTGTTTAAAAGGACTTAAGAATATATTCCTAAACTCAGCGTTAGATGCAGTAATTACATTTTCTGGTTGGAAAGTTAAGTTCTTGAACAGACCTTACAATAGGCTCAAGTGAGATAAAAATAAACTCCAGGCAGTTCATATTAACTGGGTAATAACAGGCGACAGCAAAAAGCAGTATCCAGCTATGATGAAAACAGGAAGTTCATTATACAAGCTGCCCTTTCCAGATAGGTATGAATTCTTAAAGGCTTAACTAAAATAATAATCCCTCAAAGTTTTTAATAAAAGCAGAGAGTTGCCTATTGTTCATAGCTCAGTGGAGACAAAAAACATGCACCCCAGTACATTGTGAAAGATCTGCTGCATTCTGGGAAACAACACTATTTCCATTTAGTTATTGGTAACCCTGATTTCAATTTTAAGTCACTATGGATTTGATCCTGCAAAGGGCTGAGCATCTGAGCCCTATCCAGCAAGGCTGCATAATGCTGTTAAGCCTGGGAGCGTGGTGAGATTGAAACGCAGAGGTTGCTGCTGACTGGCTGGGGTCAGAACGGAGTGCTGAACTCTTGTCACTGCCGCTGAAGCTATCTGTGCTCCAACATCTCCCAGGAAACCACTTTCACCCTCTGATGCAGTAGTGTCCTCTCCACCTTCTCTCGAAAGGCTGAGGTGGCAACAGGGTCCTTTCCTTAGAAGTGACGAGTGAAGCACTAACTAGATCTAGACCACTCTTAGAGAGGTTTTGCTGGAGACCTGCTACTCATTTTATTTCTGTGAGAAGAGGTAGGTAAAAGAAATAGCCTCCCTGCTGCCGACCCAAGGTATCTAGAGAAGATCTGCATTTTCTCAGCCCTTTATTCTGCGTGTGAGGTGGTGAGTAGTTGTGTGTGCAACCAAATACCCGGCATATGCAGCTTCCTGTTGTGTGTGTCAGATGCTGATCTGAGTAGGCAAGTAGGGTGTTTTGGATGCAGGACCATCTTGTTTGTATTTGTGGTGGTTTAACACTTTCTCTGATGTGTTAATGGAACTGGTTTCAGAAGTATCATGCACTAAGGACCCAGCCAGACCGCAGTGACAGAGGGCGTCCACCTGCCCAAGAAGGGGCATGCTTCAGCCTGGCTGTGGCCTTTCACCTGTCCTGTAGCGCTGGCTGATCCCTGCTGCCCTTTCACCATTCTTTTCCCTGCGCTGCTGGGGTGCCTCCGCAGGAAAGCTCTCACCCACCTTTCAGGAGACTGCTCTTCCACAGTGGGATTCTCCCTCTGAGGCCTGTAATGGGAATCCATGTGTATATGGTAAACACGGTGCAACAACAAGTCTCTCTCACCCTGTGCGTTCAGCATGCATTTGCATGACAAAAGAAATGTCAGTTTGTATTGCTCTTGCCAAATGAAATCATCTTAGACTTTTATGCTTGCTCTGATTTGGGCACTTTTTATCTAATGCTGCCCTTCCAATAAAATGACCTCTGAAATGAAGATGTTTGAAAGTCAGAATTGACTATTTCCACCCAGCAGGATAGAATGCAGCCATATTATTAAATAACGACAATGTTGATTTACTGTTAACAAATTCTTCATAGAAGCTAAACACATTAGACGGTCTATGCAGATAATACTAGTATTAAACCCAGACCCATGGACGAACTATTGCCATTATGTTCTTATCACACAATTTTGCTTCTCAAACTGGAAAAAGCCGGTACTTTGTGTATTAATTAAATGACTGTATAGTCTGCAAAGGCTCCTTATTGTGTTTCAGAAATACATAACCATAATGATTCTTGTGATATGCGACAGGAGAAAGCTTCTTTGTAAACTTAGGATAAGGTTTCCTGTGGAATCTCCTCAGGTTTAAAAATTGGAAGTCACGTCATTCCCTACTTAATTTGTCTATGTTTAGCTCATGGATTACAATAAGTACTTCCACTTTTAACCATGACTGGCTCCAACATATTTCTTTTCTCTGCTGCTCTCGCTGTGCTAAGTCCAGCTTGGATTGCGGTGGCTGGTATAAACACACGGGAAGATGCCATTCTCAAGCTTGAAGCCTAAAATGAAAAGCCTCCAAATGACAGGAAGGAGGAGAAGATGATGACATCTATGCAAAATTATCACAGTGACCTGTTGATCTGATCTAATTTTGGTGTGTAGCACTTTATTTACGTTAAAAACATTTAGTTTTAATGTTTTGTCAAGGAAAATGTCATGATAGTGATGTGGAAAAGAGGA
The DNA here is from genome assembly GCF_028500815.1 of Rissa tridactyla. Classification (NCBI taxonomy): domain Eukaryota; kingdom Metazoa; phylum Chordata; class Aves; order Charadriiformes; family Laridae; genus Rissa; species Rissa tridactyla. Next base: position 66,355,586 of record NC_071467.1, on the reverse strand, counting down.
TTGTTGAGTTTTGCTATGGGAGAGAAAAAAAGAGGAAAACTAGGAAAACGTGAAGGCATGAGAAATTGTGTGTGGGACAGTATGGACACACAGACAGTAAAACTGAATGGCTGATGTGTCACAGAGGTGAAGGAGCAGGAGGCGAAGGTGACTGGCAATCAGCAGTGACACAGTTCAGTGGCAGATCTGAAAGACGGGCCCAGATCTTGCTGCTCCCATCTGCGGTAAGGGAAAGAGCTGGCTAGATTTCTTGCCCTGGAATTTTTCTTTCATTTTTTGTCTTCTTTGTTTGCAGTCTATTAAGTCATTTTTTCCTAACAGATAATTCTTAAGCATCCCTTTTATTTCATTAGATTGTCAAAATCTGTGGTAACACTGAATAGCAATGCTTGTGATGTTCTTTTGAGTTCCTTGCATTTTTATACAATTCAGATTCAGATTACCCTGTGTGCTTTTTAGGTCTGTGTGTGGGGACACAGCTGCTGAACGTTTCTTTGAAGGAACTTTTTTTAAGCCCTGAGGAAGCTGGGATGTGACTGGCAAAGGAGCTTTCCTAGGTCTCTTTACCTTCTTCTTGCCTTCTTGTGAAGGAGTCCGTTTTCAGCTTGTGGTTGGATTTTGAAAGCATGGAGAGTTCTCCACTCCCCCATCTGCCTTCAAAAACCGTATTTAAGCTGCAAACTTAAGGCCTGACACTGAGATGGCACAGTCTCAGTGGTTTGGACAGATAAACATGGAGAAATGCCAAATAGGAGCATTGTGGGTGAGGTCCTGTCTCTGAAGGGCTGTTTCGTTGTCTCCTGCTGGGTGAGAATACTGAGAGCAGGGAGAGGCAAGGAGGCCTTTCTGACTGCAGACGCTTCTCCGTTGCAGAGCGATTGTGCTTTCACTGCAGAATGAAACTGTGCTGCAGTGGATTGTGGTAGAAGGGGAAAAAAACCCACCCCTCTGCTGCTGCTGGGAGGCAATGGGCAACAACGGAAAGGTGAGTGCCTAAAAAAGGGCATGGGATGGGGAAAGAGCACATCTGGAAGGAGAATAGCTAAAAATAAAGTTGTAACTGTAAATGACAGCGATAATTTGAATTTTAACATGTGAGGGTTGAGATGGAGGAATAGTTATTATTTTTCAAGATAACATTTGGAAAGACAAAACCAATTACTTTCTCTGTACCTTATATATACAACCCTTAATATACTTTACCAAAATAATAATAAAAAAAATTCTTAAAACAATGCAATCAGAAATGTCAACAAGAGAATGAAATTTTTTAATAAAATGATGATTTCTTGAAAAAACTATCAACTTGGCTTGGAATTTTTTTCCCAAAATTGCTGATCAAAAACCCTTGTAGAAACCTCCTCTTGTTATATGCCCTAGTTTTGTTTTCTGCAGTGCAGGGTCATTCCCAAATTAATGTAGATTCTAGTGTTTATCTAATATACTATTATGCCAATTAATTCCATTTCAGAGACCGAATAAATTTTTCCCTACTATTGAACTTCAGTATTCATCACTTAATTTTTCCTTGATATTTGTGTAATACTCTCTTGTATCTCTCTAAATGATTCTGCTAATGAACGAGCGTAGAGGTTGCACATTTTAAATATTTGTTTTAGATGTAATCATAACTTAGCTGTCATTTAGCCGGCACTATGCATGTATTTATCTTTTAATCTTTTCCTTTAGTTTAGTCTCCCCTAATTATTTTTGTAGCTTTTCTTTGAACTTAATCTGATTTGCCTACATTTTTCTGGTAATTAGGTGCTGATAGCAGAAAAGCATTTGGACAAGTTCCACCTGTTATGTGAAGACTCATCTCCTTTTTTTTCTTCGAACCTGTCTCCTACGAGCTTTCATTAATGGTCCCCACTTCTTGTGTTTGAAAAAGCAGCAAGCACTTGATTTCTAGCCACCTTCCCATCTGCAGCGTGATCCGTTTTGCATTCTGTAACCCTATTGTGGTTCATTTCTTTCGACTTCCAAAATTACTTGCCCTGTTATTTTTGTATGGGAAAGAAGTTATACTTGTTCTGCTAGTGGTTGCTGGAGCAGTACATTTTTCTTTCTTCACCGGTAGAACTGTCTCTGGTTTTCTCTAAACTTTTGCTATTTATTTAGTTATAAATTCTTTACCTAATAACTTTAGCAGTGTCTAATGCTTATCCTTCATCTATGAGTATGCACACAGTAATCTGTTAAAATAATATTAGTGTGGCAAAGCGAAGATCTCAAAGGAAAAACAGAGTTCCGGTTGCTCAGGCAATATTAATTTTGAGACCTCTTCACTTATTTGATGTTTAATTTATGATTTTACTCTTTTTTTTTTTTCTTTTACATAGGATTCTGTCTCACTAAATGCAAGGATGGATAACACTGAGTAACAAAAGTCTTCCACATCTCTTCCATATCACTTAGCTTTAGCATCCTTGTTTTACAGGCAAGGAAAATATGTGAGAAGGAACTCATAAAGATGAGATGACGTAACAAACTTTTGCTGACATTAGGACAATGTCAGTCAGCGCTGACTGACTGAGCACTGCTTTGGTCTTCAGAGCTGGCCATGAACATGCCTAGGAGTGCATACTTCGCAGTGACCTTGCTACTGAACTGAGTGGTCAGATCACACTCCTGAAAGTTAGCACCTCAAGAAAGACATACCAAAAATGAGGACAGCAGGGGGCAGGGAGGGAAATCTGGAGATTTCTGTGAAATCTGTGAGAGAGTTGGGAATGGAAGTGAGTTCACCTGACCAAATTTCTGCTTCCTAAACTGTACATCTGCTCTCACCTTGAAGTCCCCCTGCCAGCCTGCTGTAATGCTTGAAGCCTTGTAGAAATTGAGGCAGGGAAAGAATCAAGAACATTAAGTGCCCTGGTCTATGTGTAGGTGCCATTCCTTCTGTGAGCTGTGTCAGGCAAGAGAGATATCGGAAAAAACAGAATGTGAATGTATAATTTAAACCAAATTGTTGATTGGGCAGTCTTAATTCTGAACTTCCCAAGCTTTGAGTGCTCAATCCTAAAAATTATTCTTCAAATGTTAGTTTAGGGAAAGAAGGATGGAAAAAGTGAAATTCATCACTTAGAAGGCAGAAGTTGTGCTGCTTCTCATTGCTTTTATCTATAATTCTAACACCCTTGGTTTGTTGAATTGGTTTCTGCCAATTTATTTAATGAAATGAAGGTTAATTTCTTCAGCATCTGTCTGTTGTGGTTTGCAGGCCAGGCAGTGGAAGATGATGACACACTGATCAATTCTACGATACAAACTTCTCTGTCTATTCAAAAACATAGTAATTTTTATTGTGTTGATTTTAGGGGTCATCCTGAGGTTGCCTACAAAACCAGCACTTGCCTCTGTTGGCAAGGAGCCTGCAAGGGTGGCTTGAGGTGAGGCCAGCTGGTATCATTCATGATGTGCAGATCTCTCTGATATGATGAGTATGTGAAGCTGTCACATTGGAGTGGCAGCGTGTAACTGCTTTCTGTATGTTCTTTCTTACTTAACATACCTAAGTAATGCTATGCTCTCAATCTGCTTAATACTTATTTGCCACTTAAAAGAAAAATCTTTCCTCTTCTTAGCAAGAGGATCATTTGTTGCAAGTAGGACAATGTTATGACATGAAATACATTTTGTCATTTTCTTTCCCCCCACCAGACCTTTCATTTCTCATTCTGCCATTCTGTGGAAAGTATATGCTTGGCCTGTGCATGATTTTGCGTGTGCTTACACATCAATTTTACAGCACTGATCCCCTTTGCCCATTAACCAGTGCCTGCTAAGTGCTCCATGCCCTCTTGTCTTCCTTCCCTGAGTGCTTGTAGAGCTGTGTCCAAACTGCTGGAAAGAGCTGTGTGGCAAGAGGAACAGGGAAGGGCAAAACCAGGCAGTAGGCGAGTACCAGCCAATGCAATGATCAAGACGCTTGTCTATATAAATTGCAATTGCATAGTTGTTTTTTTTTTTTTCAGTATTTTTGCAAAAATAGCAGACAACATAGTAGCAGAATGTACAAATTTGTAAATAAGGCCTGGTTCAGTTCTGCTTACAGAGTGATTCCCTGATGTGGATTACTCATCTCACAGTGGATTATTGTATAATAGCCCATGTCTTATCAAGTGTGAGACAAGAAACTTAGTTTACTTTTATCTCTTAGCTTTGCTTTAAGATGATAAGTTTTTCTCTCAATGAAAGATTTTAAAGGTTCCAGGCAGAGTGACAAAAATTAGCAGGTGATTTGAAGGCATTCAGAAGTCATATGTTGAGGACTGGTCTATCGCAGAGCAGTTGAACAGAGAAACAAACCAGTAACTACTATAGACTATCGGAAGTGTTCTGTGTTACGACTGAAAATGAAATAATTTAAGGAAGTCTCTGATAAAGATTATTCCTTCCAGATTGTAGCCATAGAAGGATGCCAGGAAAACTGAGGAAACTTTGCATTCAGTGAGGTTTGTAAAAACAAACAGACAAAAAAGACCCTTTCTCTATTTTGTGAACTTTTCATTAACAAGTATTTGTGAACACTGGGGATTTCTGCAAATTGTTTTTAGCAAAGTAGATTTTGGCCATACTAAATAGTTCCACTAATGCATTTATTTAATTTTACATTGCTCATGGCTCTACTATGACAAAAGAACTTGATCTTTTGGCATCCAGTAATATTTTTGCTTTGATCCTGTAACCAAATGATGCTAGCCACAAAATGATTTTAATTTTGTCATGATTGCACTTGGGATACTTACTAGTCATTCTGGGTTTGGCACTCACAGCATCAAAACTTAACCCAAATAACCAATAATGTGTTTGCAATAATGTCAAGCAATATTTGGCAATTATTTCACTGTATGATTCAGGAAGGTGTTTGACACTGACCTGATTGCATCTGGGAATAATTGTGAGTTTATGAAACCAAGAGTGGAATTATAAAGTAAACAGCCAGTCATCTCTGACAGGAACATAGTAATTATATTCTTTCAATAATATGGGGTTTTAACTGGAAATCAATACATAACAGGTAAGTGGTGACTAGTAGGCCAAATAATTCCTACCAAAGAAGCTAAGCGGGTGGCTAGTCAAGACTTTATGCTTTGAGCTTTACATTTCAGATTAATTCTGTTTCATGTTAGTGTACCTAACTGGGTTTTACAGCATCCAGGAAGGCATTCAGCCTGCTGTGAAATAAAAAAAAAAGTTTTTTTTGTGGTCTCTCTCTATTTGAGACCACTGGGTGTACACAGTGGGTGTACAAATAGTGATTGCAAAGGGAAAGAAAGAATTATATACAACCTTGAGTTTTATATAACCAAGAATTTTTAAAATCAGTTTTTGGTCTTTGTGTTGCTAAATGAAGAAAAGATAGATTATTCCAAAACATAGCATATGGTTTGGAATATATGTTGATAGGAGGTCTGTAAAGGGTAATGTTATCGACGTGTAAGAGTTGACATATGGAATAAACTTTTACGTCTGGACAGACATATTTAAAACCAATTGCAAGTAGCCGTAGTTAAAAAGTTCTCAGGATGAATGGGCCTTTCTGGTTTGCTTTGTAGAGGAAAATACTATCATATTTCCCAATAAAACATATATCATAATACTACTGATTGCCCTAACGTCTCCATTTTACTTGTCAGAAAGCAGCATGGAGTGTTGCTACTCTTTCCCTTGCTCCTGATCCTCCACAAGAATGTCTAGCCAAGGTAGCTAGATGACCTTTTGGCTTAGAAAGCATCACATTTTCTCCTGCCAAATCCAGATAGTTCATATATGCAGGTGAAATGTTGCTCTCCCTGGGTTTTGGGATATCATTATCCTCCTTCATGCTTTGTGAGGCTCAGGGTGAATGCAGTATTCAGCTATTCTGATATCCAAACATTTCAAACAGTATCTCTGTGCTCAAGAAATCTTATTTTTCAGTGGAATGTATTTGTTCTTTTATTAATAATTTCTTTAATATCATCCTACCATTCAAATTCAAATTGCTGAATATACAGAAAAATACTTACACAGAAAAACTTCCATTTTTATCCTGTCCTGGTGGCGGAATCCTTGCATTAAGGAAATCCCTTTTTTTTTAAATCCTCCTCCAGTCTGCTGAAAGTCAACTGGCTGATGATGTTGCAGTGACTGCTTTTCTTGCTGCCAGGCTGAGAAAAGTTCTATCTACAAAAGCATTCTCCTGTCTACAGTTACTCGCACATGCTCTCGCCTCTCTTTCTCCCTGAGCTGAGGGAGACTTCTTCAGAAAAGAGTTCTGTGTTGGCCACTTACCACTCTCTACAAATGCCTACTGCTGAGATGTATTCAAGTTCTGTTCAGATTGATTGCTTGAATTTTGTGGCTGGCCTGACTTGCTGTAGGAAGTTTTTGAATGTAGTTGATAATCCAGAGAGAGCTTGGAGCTTGGGTTGTGGAATGTAATAGTTTCTATTCTAATTAAAATTGCTGCATCAGAAACTCTTTGTGAGCAAGCACGGTTGTCTGATGAATGCTGAACTAAGGTGCTTTGTGAAATTTTGTCATGCAATACCTGAAATAGAAGTTTCTAGTCAAAAAGCAAGTATTATAGATGCTTATTATTTGGCCCGGTACAAAAAATGATTAAATTGCCACAGTTTGAATGTAAAGATTCAGAATTGTCGTTTATCTTGAAGGCAGAAATGTATTTATTTTACAGTTCACAAGCAAGAAAATCATGACACAGTATGTAAAACCAAGATAAATTCCTAAATGAGACGTATTGACATATTCCCTTAGGGAACGTCTGCATTGCATTAGTTCCGCTGTGGTAACTTTTAAGTGTTATTTTTACCTGCTACTTTAAACATTTTATAAGAAGCTTTCCCCCAAGATATTTCAACAGAAAGATCTGTTGTCTGGAAAGTTAAAGGTGGACTTCGTTTGATCAGTACTTCTGATAGGTATTTATCATAACTCTTGGCTCTGGGGCCAGTTTTAAAAAATAGAAAAGAAACTTGTAATCGTTAAATGACAGATGTTAAAAACCCAAGCAATTAACTGCAAGCATTAGGCATCCAATTCAGCTGGTTTTTATATTTGTACTTTGTTTATAGGTAATGTCCAAACCCAGTTTTTCATAGGTACGGAACTGCTGATGTACAGGTAATATTTGTCTATGGCCTGTAAGCTTGACAGACAGAAGAATTAAAAAAAGTCTCCCATGTTGTGTGAAAAAACGTGGGCAATGCTTGCAAAGATGTATGCTTGCAAAATGATTGCTTCTGCTGCTATGAACAGTAGAGTTCCCAGTCTGCTCCCAGGTCAGCTCCTTGACTTACGTAGACCTTTGAGTGGTCCTGAGCAACTGGATTACATAGGAAAGATGATATTGGTGAAGAAGAGGCTATAGCAAAAGTTTTTTTTCCTGCAAACTTCAGCAAACTTAAGGTTCCCTAAATGTCAAATGACTAAATTATATATTACTTAGAATTTACAGTCTCATCACCTTCTTATGCCCATTCCCTCACTTTTTTACGTTTCAAGAAATGTTAAAGCACCTGACAATTATTAACTGACATTTTGGAAATATTTAGACAAGAGTACTTGGGTTCCATAGCCTAGTAATGATGCTCAGAAAGGTGGTTCTTGTACCCAAAGATGGAGAAATGTTATAGAGAAATAATATAGTTCTTGCTGAATAATGGGATTTTACAAAAAAAGACTCTAAAGTTGATAGCAAAATTCTTATAACTGTCAAGAGGATGAGCTTTCTGAATATTTTAAAAATTTTTTAGTAGTCAACAAGAAATTTTGGAATCACTCCATGGTGAAAATTTCAATTACTTTTTTAACATTGAAACCTCAGGTAGTAATTCTAATTGAATAGCCTACCTAAGAGGAGTTTTTTTTTTAACTTGATTTCAGGATTTTTCCAAGAGAGTTATGCTGTGGCATTGTCTGTTTGTTCTACCCTAATATCTTCAATTCCTTGGTTAAATTCAACCAACTCTGAGTTCACCTGTAAGAGTTCTAGTTTACTGTATGTTCCTTCAAGTCACGTGAAAAATTAGGGGCTGCATGGAAGAAAGAGACTCAAACTGGCACACTGCTGAGGAAAAGGCAGGCAGAAAGTAAACACTCTTTATTTTGCTAGGCAGCGATTGGCTAAGTCTAACTTCGGACTATCCGCACTGCATGAGCGCACTTGCCCGGTTCGGGTGGCATGATGAGAAATGGTGGTGTGGAGTACGTCTATGGGATGAAGGGAACCATCTTGCATTAGTTCTGCTACTCACAGAAGAGCTCATTTGACTGGCATTGCTATAGCTACCTTAGTTCAAAAAGAGAAGATTTTGAAAACCAATATCATATGCTTTATTAAACTCAAGTCTTAAATAAGGCTATATATAATCATTTTAATTCCTGAGGCTTCACAAGTAATTCTACTTAAATACATAGAGAAGATTTATCATAAGATGTTAGTGCCATTTTTCTTGATTATCACTTACTGAGGCTTCAAATTACTCACTTCGAAGTGCTTAAAAGCCAAATGTGGTTTTTTTTCTTGCCATAGCACCCAGTAACCTAATAAAAGGCAGATTATACTGATTTACTGTGATGCACAAGGGATAACTAAAATATAAGGGTTTTTTACATGTCTACCCCATAGGATTTTGAGTTATTCCAGAACTACAGGCAATGTGGATAATTTTGTATTACAAGTACAGAACATTCCTGTTTTTAAAAAATAATATTTTGCTTTGGTATGACAAAGGACATGGCAGAAAGAAAGCTTTGCCTTCAAACTTAAAGATATAGGGCCTTGCGCTGATTTGGCGTTTCTGCTGCAGGAATCTCTCTATAGACCCAGTCACTGATGAAGCACTGTCCTGCATGGCCTTTGGTAGGTGGCCACAAGGATGCTGCGCAGCAGAGTCTTGTGCCCTCTGAGCAGAATGCTGTCTTGCAGGCAATCCACGGCTGGCCACTCTGGTTGTGCCTGGTCTACCAGCAGGCTGCCTTATGCCTCTATAAGCCCCATGGTGTTCTTGGATGCATGTCTGGTGTCCCCCTTGCAGTTCCTCTGTAGGAACAGGGACTTCTCAAGGCACCTCAAGGCACCCTTCAAAAGTCAATCTAGACCTGTTCTTTGGCTTGCCAGCACACTTTAGATCACTACCAAAGCTATGAATTTCACTGTTTGAGAAAGTTTAAGTGGCAAATGATTTTCCTTTAGGTGAAAGCCTTTTACGTAGCCCATGGAGGGTTCTGAAAGGAAGAGCAGAGTGACTTTGTTCTGATGTAACCTGACAGAGTCAGGGTAATAGGTGCTGAGTGACTGATGAGCTTCGAACTAGCTGAAGCAATATCAGGCATGAGTTAAAAATGGCCACGCTGTCTTGCAATAGCAAAACCTGGAAGCTACGCTTATAAGAAAGAGCCCTGACTATATCATAATATGAAAAATGATAATTTTCTTGGCATCTCTATTTGCAGCTAAAAAAGATTGAGAATGTCTTGGGATCAAACCACCTGTACAGGTGTCTCAGCCTTCAAGATTTTTGTTCTCAGCTTCACAAGTTTTCCATCTTGTTAGGGTTTAGTTCCATCTTGGCAAAACACTGGAACAGTTGGGCTGTTGGACCAATTGTTCCACACCTAGAAGATGCATGTAACTGGCTTTCCTCAACTTGCATGGGATGTTCAATCTGCAGTGCTTTCAGGTAGCTGTTCAGTGAAGATGGGAGGGAGGATGGACCTGCAGGGACATGAATGGAAATGGCTGAGACATCGCCACAGCAGAATCCTCTGGGATCAGACCACAGTTTGTGTTTGGCTACAGTTCTGTTTCAGTTAGTGACTAAAGCAGGCCAGTGAAATAGTACTGAAAATTCACCAGTTCTAGCATAAAATCCTTATCCACAGCCTATTAAAAAGAAAGACAAGAAAATAACATTTCTGTTATAAGCTACATTTTAACCCTTACAGAGATACAATGAAGGAAACGAATTATTCACTTAAAAATTGTCTAGCACTAAAGTTGTTTCTCAGTGACTTTAACAGTAATATATTGTTCTGTGCTGCAGAGAGTGGCAAAGGTACCAGAACATATTGGATTATATCAGGGCATGGCTCATGCTACTATCCACTTTACACAAACTTTAAAGCTCTTGCCTACGAAGCTGACAGAACCTGGTTTTGGGACTGTAGCATACTATCGTGGGGAGAAATCCTCTTAGGTTTCTCCTCTTTAGAGAAATCTAAAATTATTACTTTTTTTTAAGTTCAGCTATTATGAACCCAAAGCCATTTACAAGAATGTTGTTCCATCCATTAGACTAGAGCTTCATAATGCTTTTCCTGGGTAAACTCTAGCATATTTATTTAATTGAGGAGATATTTGAAATCTGATGGAGATGGGGCTGGTGACAAATAGACACATTTTTTAGTCTCTGTAGAAGCCTCACAGTGTGGGCAAGGTAGAGAATCTAATCACCTCTTACATGTGCAAATAAGAGGTGTACATCTAGACTATCTGAACTTACATCTAGATTATCTGAAGATGTTACATACTTGATCTCTAATATCCTGATGGTTTGGAAGGCCATGACAAGTTTTCTGGAGCAGATCTGCAGAACTGCGTGGAAATACAATGTTTATGAACTAACCAGTGCTGTGTGGTAGATGTTGTAGTCTACCGTTAGTATCTTCTCCCTTGCTGTATGAGCTCACATGACTGCTGACTCCCCAGCATGTGACAAGTCCCATGTGGACGGTCCACAGGATTCCAGGAGTGGTGCGCTGCTCCTGAGAGGTTTAGGAACATTGATATGTCCTGTAGATAGAAGAGGATTATCAAAGTTTTCCATTGTTTTTTTCTCGTGTTAGTTGCTGACGAAGTTTGTGGAAGAATAGGATCACTGTCTTTTCTGTGCCATCAAATGGTCCTGCAGCTGGAGACCAGACTAAAGGGAGGAGAAGGATGAAACAACACTCCTCTTTCATTTTTTTTTTCTATTAGCAATGTACTTATTTTTATTCTCAATGCATTTTTCATCTTTATAAAGAAAGCTGGGATTGGATCTGTGGAAAAACTCTGCAACTTTCTTGCCCAGTTTGCAAAATTAAGATTGCATCTCTTCTCAGGAGAAAGCAAAACTTGAAGTTTTAGTTATATCTCATGGTATTATCTTCTGTTTTGTGGTACTTGCTTTCCCACAATGGTTTTGAGAAATTTATATGGAACTTTGGAAAATAAGTAGAAAATTATTTATTATTATCGAAATACTTATTATTATGGAAAATAATAAATGTTCTGTAATATATTTGAAGGACTATACACATTAGTCCTTGTTCTTGTTACGTAGTAGCATGCTTCCTTCTTTCTAATCACCACGTTTGGATTGCCTTGTCCTGTCATTGACCAGTGGTGGCATGAGTGAACAATATGACATTAACCATGGAAAACCAAAATATAGTCACTTGTAGGCATTTGGAAGTCTTCAGAGACAAGTGACATACACAAGGATGGTGGTAACAAATAAGGCAAATAGCCTGGAACTGCGGACTAAAGCCCTGCTTCAAAAGGTTCTCTCTTGCAAAGCTCTTTCCTCTCATACTTTCTGTTCTGTGCCCGTGGGCAACCAGCAGTATGGATTCAGCCTGTCCCAGCTAACAAGAGAGAATGTTAAGGGGATGGACATGAGAATGTTTGTTGCTGAGCTATTTGTCTTATATGTTTGTCTTGAGCTATTGCTCTGAAACTGCCTGGCTGGCAGGAGCTTCAGCCCAATAACATAAGAGACAGGTTACACAGGATCACAGAATAGTTGATGCTGGAAGAGGCCTCTGGAGATTGTCTGGTTCAACCACCCTGCTCAAAATAGCGTTATCTAGTGCAGGTTGCACTAGCCATGTGCCAGTCAGGTTTTGAATATTTCCAAGGATCGAGACTCCCCAGCTGGCTTGAACAATGTGTTCCAGTGTTCTATTACCCTTACAGTAAAAAAGCTTTTTCTCTTGTTGTCCTGGTTTGAGGTAAACCAGAACCAACTTTCTGTTCAGTAATTTTATTTCTTAGCTAGGCCTCTTCTAACTCTCTGAAATTAACAGCATGTTGTGTCTAAAGTGGTTCGTTCAGAGTGATAAGACAGTTTGTGCCAAGGAATGGTATGCAGCGAGGCTTTTGCTTGTACTTATTGCTGTAACAACCAAGGTCAGCTAATTTCATTATTTGCCCCATTGGAGGGTCAGAAGCAGAAAAGCGTAGAGGGGTCCCACCTGCAGGGAGGAGCGGACAGGACAGGTGACCAAAAATTGACCAAGAGGGTTATTCCATCCCATCTGCCCCATGCTCAGTATAAAAGCTGAGGGATCAAAGGGTCAACTCTCTTCCTTCAACGTCTGACGTCCAAGGAGGACCCTGTCTGTTCACCTGCCTTTGATCCCGATCCATGTGTTCCTGACTCGAACTTTGGAACCTGGTTCCCACCCATTGCTGAGTCCAGCTTGGGACTTCCCCAGTGCCTGCCGGTGACATCATCCTGGGAGTTTAATACGGTTTTGTATGTACTGTATCTATTTCATTATTTTCCTTTTTATCTTATTATTAATATTTCATTAAAGTAGTTTAGTTTCTTCTAAACTCGTAAATCTCTTTATCTCTCCCTCTCCTCTCTGTGCAGGAGAGGCTGGGGGGGAGCATCTGTCGCCAGCCATTGGCCAATTTGGCCAAAACCATGGCACTTGTTTAAACTCGATTTCCTGAATTTTGGTCTGTGCCCATTTCCTCTTGTCCTTTCACTGGGCACCACTGATAAGAGTTTGGCCCTGTCGTCTTTACTGCCTCCCATCAGGTATTTATACACATTGATAAGACGCGCCTCCTGACCTCAGCCTTCTCCATGCAAAACTAATCCTTGCTCTCCCAGCCTATCTTCCTATGTTGGACACTCCAAACCCTTAATCATCTTCATGGCCCTTTGCTGAACTTGTTCCAGTATCTCCAAGCCTGTCTTGCGCAGCACTCTGGATGTGATCTCATCAGAGGTGAACCATGTGGAATAATCACCTCCAGCAACCTGCTGGCAATGCTCTTCCTAGTGCAGCAGAGTGCTGCTGGTTGTCTTTCCTGCAAGGGTGACTTGCTGGCTCATTTTCCACTTGTCATCCAGGACCTGCAAGTCCTTTTTTGCAAAGCTGCTTTCTACTCAGTCAGCCCACAGTGTGTACTGATGCATGGGGTTATTCCTCCCTAGGTGCAGGACTTTGCATTTCACTTACTTTGTTGTATTTCCAAACATTTCTGTTGGCCCATTTCTCCAGCCTGTTAAGGTCCCTCTGAATGGCAGCACACTCACTGGACCTATCACCCATTCCTACCAGTTTTATATCAACTGCAAACATGCTGAGGGTGCACTCTGTCCCATGACCTAGGTCATTAATGAAGATGCTAAACAGTATAGGACCCAGTATCAACCTGTAGGGAACACTGCTGGTGACTGGCATCCAGCTGGACTTTGTGCAGGTCAGCAGATGACAACCCTTTGAGCCCAACATTTCAGCCAGTTTTCAATCCACTTCACTATCCATTTATCTAGTCCCTACTTCATCAGTTTGTTTACGAGGACGTTGTGGGAGACGGTGTCGAAATCCTTGCCTCAGGCAAGATGAACCATATCCACTGCTTTTCCCTCACACCAAATCAGTTATTTTATTACAGAAGGCTATCAGGTCGGTCAGGCATAAGTTCCCCTTCCTAAATCTGTGCTGACTTTCCCCAATCACCTTCTTGTCATTCATATGTTTGGGAATGGTTCCCAGGAGGATTTGCTCTGTCACCTTCCCAGGGATTGAAGTGAGGCTGACAAACCATAGTTCCCTGGATTCTCCTTCTTGCTCTTATTGAACACAGCAGTGACATTTGCTTTCTTCCAGTTCTGAGGAATCTCACCTGATTTCCATGACCCTTCAAAGATTATTGAGAGGGGCCTTGCGGTGACATTGATGAGCTTCCTCAGTCCTTGTGGATGCATTCCATCAGGACCCATGGACATGTGTATGTCCAATTGCTTTAAACGTTCCCTAACTTGACCTTCCCTGATGGAAGAGAAATCTGCATTGCTCTAGGCTTTCCCACTGGTAACATGGGTCTGGGATTCCTCAGGGCAAATCTTACCAGTAGAGACCAAGGCAAAGAAGGCATCGAGCGTCTTGGACTTTTCCATGTTGTTTGTCAGGAGATGCCCTGCTCCATTCATAGGATCCTAGAATCCTAGAATGGTTCGGGTTAGAAGGGTCCTTAAAGATCATCTAGTTCCAACCCCCCTGACATGGGCAGGGACACCTCCCACTAGACCAGGCTGCTCAAAGCCCCATCCAGCCTGGTCTTGAACACTTCCAGGGAAGGGGCCTCCACAACTTCTTTGGGCAACCCCTTCCAGTGTCTCTCTACCCTCACAGTAAAGAATTTCTTCCCAATATCTAATCTAAATCTCCCCTCTTTCACTTTAAAACCATTACCCCTTGTCCTATCGCTCCACTCCTTGATAAAGAGTCCCTCCCTGTCTTTCCTGTAGGCTCCCTTTAGGTACTGGAAGGCTGCTATAAGGTCTCCCTGGAGCCTTCTCTTCTCCAGGCTGGACAACCTCAACTCTCTCAGCCTGTCCTCCAGCAGCAGGCCCGCATTTTTCCTTCCTTTTGCTGCTCATATTCTTGTAGAAGCCCTCCCATTGCCTTTCACGTCCCTCACTAGATTCAGATCAAGATGGCCTTTAGCCTTCTTTGTCCCATCTCTTCATGCTCAGATATGGGGTTGCCTTACTCTGCTTCCACCTCTGTATGCTTCATTTCTGTGTTTTAGTTAGAGCTCCATGTTCATCCATACAGGCCTCCTGCCGCTTTTGCTTGATTTCCTGCTCACTGAGATGGACCATTCTTGAACTTGGACGAGGTGATCCTTGAAAATCAACTACCTCTACTGGACCCCTCTTCTCTTCAGAATGGTCACCCATTGGGATTCCTCCAAGCAGATCCCTGAACAGCCAAAGTCTACTCTCCTGCAGTCCAGGATTGTGATCCACCTTTTTTGTTTCTTTGCTCCTTTCAGCATCCTGAACTCCACCATCTCATCTTCACTGCAGCCAAGGCTGTCCCTGATCTTCACACCCCTGCCCAGTTCTTCCTTGTTTGTAAATATAAGGTCCAGCAGAGACCTTGCTGTCTCCTCATTCATCCGTGTCAGGATTTTAACATTAAGGCATGCTGGAAACTTCCTAAGTTACTTCCGCCCTGCTGTATTGCCCTTCTAACAGGTATCAGGGCAGCTGAAGTCCCCTCATTTACCTATAATGTTCTAGTAGCAGAAATTCAGTAAAATACCAGAATGTAGGAGTATATATTGTTAAGTACATTGCAGTTAGCCATTCTCCACCTCCTCTCTTGCACACCTGTGTATGAACAGCTAAAAGGCGGGCACAGACCTCTGGGTGGCATGTATATGTGTGCTCCATGTACGTGAACGTTTTAAATGATGTGCATTTGCATTTTCAAAAGTCTCTTACCAGATGCCACAAGGCTCTAAGGGCAGCAGACATATTTCTGAAGAATTCTAAGCTCCTGGAAAAGTACCAGTTAGGTCAAGATATAGAGTCAAAACCTTGTAAGACATTTTTGCTGGCCACTTTCCACTTATTTAGCGAAAAGAGAGCTGTTATCCATTTATAATTACCGATAACCTGAGAATACATCACTTGTATAACAGAACTAGCATAGAGTTTCCAGGGTACAGGGAAATCTCTGCCATCAGGTGTTATTCTTTAGCTGTAAAATGTTCACAGGATGCTGAGGATGAAATTCTTATTGTGATGGTGAAATATTCTCAGATGATTAGACTTCAGTGGAAGCAGAGTGAAATCAATGCTGAACACTTCTCATAGTCCTACTTTGAATATTCAAGCGTGTAGTTGCAATGCAAAGTTGCCTCTTCTCCATATGAGAATCTCCCTTCTTTTAAGAAATGCCTCAATGTTGAGCTCTTTTTGAGTTTTCTGCCTCATGTATTCAAACAGCTGCTTCAAAGACATTATGCTGTTGGTTAAGCAGTGCCTAATCCGTCTGAGTGGTTTGGTGACTCTGCTTAGGCTTGTTTTCTTTCTGTAATACAGAACACAAAGGTTTGAAAGGCCTCATGTAGGCTGTTTTGTTCACTGTCTTGGCGATAGGTCTGTGACAGAATGTGCACAGATTAAAAGAAAGATTATTTTTATGCTTGAAAACTATCAATTTTATGCCTGTGAGCTACAAGTGGAAGGTAGGCTGAAGCTCAGTGTTGTATAGTGCTTTGTTTTTACTCCGCTACTATGATGTTTTGCTCCTTTATGAAAAGAAGTGATAAAGTCAAGCAGACACCAGGCAAATCACTCCTTGAGATGTTCTGAGCATGTAGGAGGAGAAAAAAAGCTTTGATACACGCCGGTCAGTCAGAGGAGGAATGTCTGAGACTGAAGGCTAGCTGAGGAGCTAGGAGATGGCAAAGGAGAGCAGGGAGCAAATACACAACCAGGCCTGCGTGATTTCTCAGGATCAGGAGGGCACTGCATAAAGTTGAGCTGCAACCTCAAGACAACAAGCTGTTAGGTTGCCAGAGAGCCTAAAAGAAAGGGTGTACTTCAGAAGGATAAAACAAGCAGAGGACTTTCCATTGCAAGCCATTTTAAAATTTCTTTTACCTAATCACTTGATTTATCTCTATTCTAAAAAGTTAACTCTTCTTGTTTGTATTTCGATAGAATCAGGCTTTTCACTTGAAAAGTCCTTCCATTTTTTTAGGAGCAAGGGAAGTTCATTTTACAAGCCTTAAGTCTCACAGTTCTTATCCAATTTGAAGTTTAGTCCTTGGTTCACCTGAAAAAGTGATTTTCAGATTTTCCAGAAACTGCTTCTAACTTTGCATTTTTCTAACCACATGTAGACTGCATTGCCACAGCGCAGGTTTGATTTTGAGGCTTAATAATGGAGCACAAAATCTCGGGTTTTTTTGGTCTTGTATGAGATGTGCAGACTGAATATCAACCAGATGTCAAACTTTCTGAGAATAGTTCCACTTTTGGGGAAGATGACCAGCCTTTCTGTGTTTTAAAGGAGATTCCTTATTTCATGAGTTTGTCACATGAATTAAACATTTGCAGAGTGATGCTAAAACATATACTGTTGATTAAACCTTTTTTCAGTGTGGAACTCATCCTGAAGAGTTATTGGTACTATCCAGAGCCATTCATATGTGACAGAAGATTTAAAACATGTTCTTTTCCAAGGTTTATCCACAACTAAAGTAATACTGCTTGGTAGAACCAGAATTTTACGTGCGTGCTAATAATAATTCCTCTTTCAGTTGAGAAAACAATTACACTATTAGATTGGAAAGAGCATATATTTTCTCTCTGGCCACTGTCTCAAGTTGTGAAAATAGCAATGTTTCTGATAGCTGTTCATTATCACAACTCTGAAAGGGGAACAAGTCTCTGGTTCTCAATTAATTAAAAAAGAAGCAATGAAACTGCATTAAGAATGGGGAAAGTACAGTGCATTCAGATGATTTGGCTTTTGAAAACATATAATAATTCATACTGATAAATCTAAGACTGACTTTCCAGAAACACTAGTAGGTTCCTGGCTGTCTCATTCCCTAACGCAGCAAAGTACTCCGTACATAAATAATTACTCAGTTTATAAAAAAAAGTGCGATTGTGTTTATAGTAACTATTCTTCAATTGCCAAAAGAGTTCCAGAGTTACAGGAGATATTTGATTTTATCAGCCTTAAATATTTGGAACTACTGAAGCATATCTCCACAAAAATATTATCTCTGCTGTTAAGATAACTATGTTATCTTAACTGTGCAGTTGAAGGGATCTTGAAAAGTTTCCTCACTATTAGGAGCTAGTTTTCTACATTAGGTGAAGATTGCCTAATTGCAATGTCTAATTTCTTTAAGGATGATGAGACTGGGAGTGATACTTTCAATGACTAAATAACTACTTAAAAGGTTTTTTTTTTATGACACACTTAAAAATCATAACAACCTGCTCTTCTGTATGCTGGAGTTAATGATGTAATGCTTTCTGTGAAGTGTAAGCTAGGAAAAAGGATTGACAACTGATTCATGCATCACCGTTCTAATTCTTAAAAACACTTCACATCAAAGCAGAAAAAACACCAAGCATTTCATTCACCTTTCAAATACTCAAATTTGTATTAAAGCTGCAACAAACAAAACTAAATTTAAACTGAGCTAGTTGCTTTCTCTGGAAAAAGTGTTGGCCTTTCAGGAAATCACAAATGTTTGTGACAAGCTGAACTTCCAAGTCTGCATGTGGAACCTTTGCCTGAGGAATTTTGTGGAGGGCGAGGTTGTCAGTTATACGCCTGCTGAGTGAATCTTGTGGACGGAAATTGTCCGTGTCTCTATCCTTAAACTCTCGTTCTCTCCATTTCTCTAAATTCATTGACTTTAATACGCCCTCTGCTACCTTGAGTGCACACTCTGAAGTATATTTTTCTTTTGAAAACAGATGGTATGGAAATTTGTTAAATACCGGTCATGTTAAACCCAAGCTACAAATTAGTGTTAATTTCAGTTGAACATGTGAAAAGACATACAAATTGATTTTAAAAAACACCTTAAGAACAGAAATGTTTAAAAGGGTATTCGTTACTGGTTTTCAGTAAATTGAATATGATAGTATAACAGTGAGGGCAACAGGAAACCTGAATGAGAGAAAATTGGATGAGAAATAGTATTTCTCTTTTCTATTATGTTTTCACCCACGAAAGATAATGAGCCAACTTCCGAGGCAATTAAAAGCTGCGTTGTCAAGAATATGGCATCCCATATGGATTTCTGGGAACTGTACTGCTAGTCCGCCCTTTAATCACAACAAAACTGGTCTTTTTAAGCTGCACCTAATAAATAGGTGTCCATTTTAAGTGACAGTAGTGTCAACTTGTACAGCTTTCAGCCCTGAAGCTGCTTGTACATACACTTTTTCTCTTTATAAAGGTTCTACTCATAAACATATTGCATTTATTTGTTCAAGTCTTGTCTTCCTTATATTGACAAGTAATAATATGCAGAGGCTTCATTTGGGTGGGTGGGGAGAGCAACTGAATATATGTAGGTCCTTTAATAAACTTTATAGGTTAAATTTTCTAATTGATTTTTCTTTGGTTTATTTTTGGGGGGTGCTTTTTTTTCATAATCAGCTTTTAGAGCTGTGGTACTCCAATCCAACTTCTTTATTCCAATTAAGGCCTAGTCACTGCTGTCTAGACTGCAGTAATGATGTTGGTTGTTTTCCTGTAATAACCCTATTGATACGCCCCAAAATAGCACTGGCCCTTTTTTTCAAATAGCTGATGTTGACTGATTGTACAAATAATGGACTATCGTCCACTACATGTAGTCTGTTTTTTTGCCATAAAGAGAAACGGTGCATTAAAGACAAAAATCATCTTGAAAGGAAAGGGAAGGTTTTAGCCTAGATGTTTTTCAGCCCTACTTAGGGAAACTGTTATTCAAGCTCTACATATTGGGGTTGTGTGGCTCTAGGGAATTATGTCTGCTGTTCTCCTAGTCCCTCATGGCAAAAGGGTGAAGGCGAGAGCTGGGATCTGATGAATTGCAGGATGAGGGCAAATTCACCTACCTGTGAAAACTGTGGCTTAATACCTTTTCAATAAAGTCGACCTTACTGTATTATTTCTTGCCATTATGTTTTACAAAAAGCCATCTTAGTTAGCTGAAGCACCGAAAAGACCTACTTGTGGGCACTAAGGATCATGTGTCTCTGTTACAAGTTGTACCGGTGTGATGTAATATTGTAAGTGCCCTGTCTGGCACTTGAATGTCTCTGGAGGAAATTCCAGAGCATCACTGGTTATTTGTCATGCCAAGAAAAAATTCCTCAGTAGCCCCTCCATGCTGTCAACTTAGGTCAACACGTTCATACTTTTTTCTTGAATTTGGAAATCTCCAACTCACTCTTTAACCTTAATGTTAGTCTTAACAAAAGGGCGGGAAAGTGCAATTTCACAAAACTGTCACAGGCTCAAAGTGCGTATTTTGAGCTTGAGTCTTATTTTGTATAGACTCATATGTCTGAAGTTCAGTTGGAAGCTGTGTCAGAATGGGGTGCTCGAGCTGCTTTCTTCATTTGTGTGTGGTGTGTGTGGGTAGACTTGCTTTACCTCTTTACCAGAAGATTTCTGGTATCTCTGGAGGTCTCACGGTATTGTTGAAACTGTATGATTTGTTGTTTTGTCCCCTTTCTTGAGACCATGCGGGGTTCTTGTAGACAAGTACTATATGAACATCAGCAAAATTTTCATCACGTATTAGCAGCAATGATGGGAGGCCTGAGGTACTGGGAATGGGTGGATTTTGCTGGGCTGTTTTGTACCGGAATAAAGAAGTCTGGTGCACGGACATCTGCGCTAGATGCTTAGATGAATACTTGGCCTTATACCAGCTGCTGCGATCAGGGGAATGCCAGTCAGCCAGACTTATGTCCTGTAGGAAGCGCAATCTCTGAATTTCCCCAAAGAATGGTGTGATTCTGCACCATCTGTAATGGCAGCCATTGTGCTAACTGCACAAAAATCCTTCACAGGTGCATCTCTGTCTGGGAGAGACACTTATCTTTTGTTTATTTATTGTTTTTCCTCCCCATTAGCATTCATGAGCTAATAAAGCAATAGGCCACGATATGCATGCGTTTTGAATTGCAGTACTTGTTACAGATAAGGAATTCACACAAAATCATATGAGAGGAAGAAAGGCACATGACCACCTTTCAATCTATGCCTCCCACACAACAGAAAACCACAAGTATGTGCAATTGATGAGGAGCTAAATCGAATGCTTTGTTGGTGACCATATTAGTTTCACATAAGGTGCTCTGCTTGATCGCCACTCAAGAACTTGTGTTGTAAGTTCTGCTAGAAGACTGACTTTGTTTCAGACCTTCCAGGGTGTTTAGGACAGTAATCCTACAAATAAGGAGATTCTAGGCCAAGGCAATGGGACTATGATGGGAGGCTGCCCATAAGCGCATAGGCTTAAATTGACCTCTGCTGGCTGGTGAGATAGGAGACCAGTACTCTCTTCCTGACTCTGCCAATGATCTACTGGTGTTTCCTGGCAAACCACTTTATCTTTCTGTTTCAGTTTCCCTGTTGTTTCAAACAAGGGACAATGCAATCCTGGGGAAAAGTTTCACCTAGAAGAGCTAGGAAGCTCATCATAACAATATGGTTTGTGCTTGTGATGTTCCTACAGAAAGTACCATGAGTTTGTTACATAAAAAAAAGTTCCTTGCTTCTAATCCATCCGTTTCCTTTCTGCTGGGACTTTCCACAGTGGTTGATTACGGATTCTAGCTACTCAATTTTAAAGCAAAGCAGGGCTGAGTGGCTTCCATTAGGGTGCATTCAGTCAGAGACAGAAGTGGATAGAAACAGTGCACAATGCAATCTTATTTCTAAGAGTATTTTGTAGGATTGTTTTTGGCTACCAAGGAACCAGAAAAAATAGAAGACAATATTATTTAAATCTATTCTTATTAGTGGGATTTGTGCAAGTTTAAGATTCTATTTATTTTTTTTTTTGGTAAAACTGGTACTCCTCCAGGGAGAGAAATGAGGTTTATCTGTCATGGCAAGAAGTTCCAAAGATTTGAGGAGAGAAGTGTGAGGGAGAAAAGACATTCTGAAGTATCTAACCAAATAAATAAATAAGAATGGAGAGAAGAGAATGAAAACTCAGGCCTCATTATTACATAAGATTTGATAGTAACAAATTGGTGATAGCATAATGCCAACATTAATAATGCATATCTGTGTATTAAAGTATATGAAATTAACTCATATAGATGTGTTCCTTCTATCCGTGTCCATACTGAATTTAACCCATAACAGTACGATACCTATTACGGCTAGTCCTGAGTATGACAACTATGAGAGCTGCAGGCAAATGACTAGATCACTGACTAGGTCCTGGCCTGAACTTAGACTAACAGAAGAGAAACTACTGGGCACCAAATGAGAAACTCCTGAACATGATATAATAAAGTAAGAAGCGGACAAAAGCTGCAGCTGGTACAATCAGGAATGGCAGAATCGCCTGGATTAGACTATGGAGGTATTTATGTAACAACACTGGAACTGTGGGAAAAACAGCAAACAGTGGTGTTTAGTGTTTATTTGGGAGAGAATAAAGATAGTGGAACAGAACAGAGTAAGAAGGGTAAAAGGGAATATAAGGGGTAGCAAGCTGTGATTAGTGCTGTCTGGGGATACCTGTTGGGCAGTCTTGTGCTTTCTCACTGTGGACTACACCAGGACGATACACCAAGCTTCTTGTTCTGACCACAGCGCATGCATCAAACCGGCTTCCCTAGTGAGGAGGACCAGGGGGAGCACCATGCTTTCCTTAGCCAGCCAGGGAACACCTGAGGCAGATCAGGCATCCTGGTATCACTGTGATGATGCCTGTCGCAGGCCTGAGGGCATTGGCATCCTCCAAATGACTTCCTGCCAACTTCAAAAGGTGCCAGTGGAAACCTTGTGCAATCAAACCCGCTAGAGGCTTTTGAGTCTGCTTCTTCATGATGTTGGTAAAATGAGCTTTAAAAACTATCTGAAGTGGCGGGAAGGACCTCTGATCACTATCTGTTCCTCAGTTTAGCTAAACATAATTACCCTAAACCAAATTACATTAGTTTTTACTAATTAGTGCATTAGTACAAAATACAAAGTACATTAATGTGGCATCTCTGGAAAGTACTGGTTCATCAAAAGAGCCCTGGAAGTACTTCTGGTGTATGGTAGGAGTGAGACTTGCAATATGATTTTATAGCTGTTGTTCTCTTAACTGTGTAAGTGAAAATAAAAATATGAGTAGAAGAATCAGGTTTGCATTACTAGAATGAATCTGCTACTTTTTTTCTTTAACCTAGTTCAGTGTTAAGAGGGATCTCAGAAGCCATAGCAAGAATGGGTAGAGTGGACACAAATAAAACCTTTTGTAATCTGCAACCTGGGCAAATTTAGCAGTCCCTGTGTCGTCCTGCCAACAAGCTGCAGGGTGCAGTTTGAGAGCCAGTGGTACCAGCAAACAGAGTTGGTCTGGTGGGGGACATGTAATAGAGGCGGCCCTTCACTTTGGGAGGCTCTAGAGTATCACCCACAAGTACAAAAGATTTACTCTTGTGCATTGTTTTGATTTTTTCTATGTGAATGACTGTATCTTTTGGATGGGGAGGTGTGTATAACAGTAGTCAGTGTCCATAAGCACGCACTTGATACCTCTAGATGACCTACGCGCCTGTCCAAATGGTATTTTTGAATAGTGAGGCCTTTTCTTTTTTAATCTCATGGCAAACTCTGTGTATGCTGTGTAGCTATCAGCTGTACATTAACTTGCCATTTGAAAATCTACCTGCTAGCAGGGCATTCATTCTTCACCTGTCTGGAAGTGATGGTAAAGGGGTGGGACTGTTTGTCATGTGGCAACACTCTGTCCTGGTAGACCCAGCTAACCTTTTGGGAAGAAAGCTGGAGATTGCGGTGGCAGTGAGGCAGAAACTGACACTGGGATCTCAAAGAGTTAATATTGGCTCCTGTGGCTTACTCAAAACTAGATATCCTAATAGGATTTTAGAGTTTGAGACGGATCACTTGAAAATTAGTGTTTCTACTCTGTGGATGGCACAGAATGATTTTTCTCCCCTGCAAATGACCTAGTTTGTAGTTGCCAGGCAGCCCTGTCTGCACTCACCTGTGGGCCCTACTCATCATGCAGGCTGAGAGGTTCATAAGTGCTATTTACAACCGGGTATTTACAGCCTTGTTGGCCAACAGGAATGTTTTCAAGACTTGGAAGGTATCTCTAGACTACTTGCCCACACTCACATTGAATACGCTAGCTTGTATGCCTAGATGCATGGAAAATTTATAAATTTTCACCATCAAAAATTACACCACTTCTGGTAAAAATTTGTTGAAATTAAATTTTTTTAAATCTTTAACACGACTTGATTTGTATTCAATATTAATGAAGTTGATACTTTTCTCTTTCTGCAGCATTTTAAAATCAATTCTAGAACTTCTCACAATTTCATTGAGTTAAAAAAATTCTGACAGTTGTGGGGAGGAATTCTTCCTCCTCCTGTCTTGTTCTATCATTGTTGTGACAGACTGAATGGCTTGTAGGATGGTGGGAGGCAACTCCACAGAGCAGTGAACTCAGGAATATTGTTCTTATCCTCTTGAGTTCTCAAACAATGTCCCGGCAGACCGATGTAAGACTGCTTCTTGAGACCACACATTTTCTCTTTTGGAGATCAGGGGATGCATAAGGCTCTATAGCCATTCTGTGCAGGAGTAAGTTTTGTGGAGGGAGTAGACAGAGCTACAAGCCAGTTTACACATTGTCATCTGAGAGGAATCCACTGGGCAAGAGATGGGAGCCGTGCCACATAATGTCTGATGCTGCAGGCTTGGCCTTCAGGGGCTAGATCTGGTGGATTTAACTGTGGACATCTAAAGGGATGGCTGGTCCCCACCTGTGTCATTTGCCAAGGGTTAGTGCCTCTGCTGCAGGGTAGCGAAGCAGGATTCACATCAGTTCCTTGGCTGCCCCAGGTCACTCTCCAGTATTTCAGCATAAACCCCACCTCCTGCAGCAGTTTATACAAATGAGCTAGGTAACGGACTGACAGGCAGACCCACGTCCTCTTCCACTGCCTGTGCTATCAAGGTAGTAATCTCTGGCAGGGAGGTGCAGAAAAGAGGTGTGCAACAAGCTACAGTGATATTTTCAACTCTGCTAAATAAATCTTCCAGTTTGTTTGCCACTCGTCTCACAGGAGGCAGAGTCTAGGGACGGTCCAGTAGCGAGGGGTGGCCAGCTGGAGACCACCTCTGCCTTCTCCTGCACCACTGGCCCTTCTTAGAGTGTGATTTTCCTAAGATAGATACAGGGTGTTCTTAAACATCCCTACCCCACTGACCTGCATAATCTGAGAAACTTGTGCCTGAACTTGCTTGATATTAGGAAGTTATTTTTTAGCTCTGGCTATGCATGTTGTGGTATCATAAATACTCTTTTGCCCATCTGCATCCATTTTTGTAGGTGAGACTCTGTCACATCTCTTCAGATCAAGGGCATAAGTTAGCTCCTAAATTGCAATGGTTAGTGATTGAAGTAGAAAACTTTTAAATCAAAGACTGTCTGAAGCTTAGAACAAACCATTACGTCTGTCCTGTCTTTGAACAGAATGCATGGATTGAAAGAAAATTATCAGAGAGAGAAAAAAAGTCGCATATAATTGGGAAACAGAAAATCTTCAGGAAGAGCCAAGATTGGAATAGGTAAGCTGCTCTAATGGGGAGGCTGGGTTAGAAAAAATCAGGTAGTTTTGGAGTACCCCATGTTTCAGGAGAATGGTGTGATCTGATCGGAAATTCCCTGTGTAGGTTCAAAAGCTCTGGACTGAGTTCAAAGGAAGGCTCTGATAGGATGGTGAAAGGAGGAAGGCCTTATTTTTGTATAGATTCATGTATTTATTGCGGCATGAAGGAAGTAGTGGTGGAGTCTTAATGAACTTTGGTCATAAGTCTGACTTTCATTTTTGGTTTACTTAGCTCTACCAAGTACTTGTAGAGATGCAAATGGTATACCAGAGGGCTTGCACTTCCAGGGGTAAGTTCTGGGAGATAATTTATTTCAACCCTGAGGGACTGGCCTTAAATCCTGTGGGGACAAAAATTGATTCCATCTTTTAGATGCCCAAGAGAGGATCTAGAACCTGAAAACTAGAGATGTCAGGTGAGTGAGAACGCAGATCCTTCCCAGACTCTTCAGGTTTCAGGTTGGAGGGAGGTCACTGAGTGGATCTCTGGCACTTTCTGTAGCAATGAAGTCTTGCTCTGTTCAGTGTCTTGCTTTGAAAATGTAATGTAGGCCCATTTCCACCAGCTCACCATTATTATATGTCAGTTGGCGCAATTTCTTTTAGCATGCTACAGCGTCTGTTAAAATATCCGTTTGATATTAGACATTGCATGTTTATTCCTACAGTTGTCTTTCCTACCTCTTACTTATTGTGGCACGGGCACAGGGCTGTTCCCAGGATATCTGCCTCATC
The DNA here is from genome assembly GCF_028500815.1 of Rissa tridactyla. Lineage (NCBI taxonomy): Eukaryota > Metazoa > Chordata > Aves > Charadriiformes > Laridae > Rissa > Rissa tridactyla. The sequence continues at coordinate 66,329,412 of NC_071467.1, read as the reverse complement.
AGTATCTGAGTAAGTCTGCATTAACAGACCTGCGATCCAGAAGAAAAGTCATAGCTAGAGAAATGAGACATGGATGCGGGATACTTGAAAGGCTACTGATAAAATGTCAAAGCACAGCCAGATGTTGCACGCACACGTTCCTTACATTGCATAATTCCCTGTGCTCTTGTGCAAATTGAAAGTAGAAATGGTGTCATGGTGCCTGTTTCTTATTTATTCAAATATCCCCTGGCTTGGAGGTTAAACTGTGAACCACAGTGCCACATCCAGTAACATATGCTCTGTGCGTGCGCGCGCATGTGTGTAAAGTACTGGGAAAACCTGGGACAGAAGGAGTCCTCTACTAGCCATACAGGAAAAGTAAAGACAGCTTGAACTGTGGTTTCACTGTCATAGAGCATCCAGAAGAACCTGAGGTAGCAAGTGCTTGCCCTGTAAATTCCTCATCCCTCTGACAACACTCAGGCATCTTAAGGACTGCTCCTTTTGGTGTCTGCAGGTATACCTACTTACCCCTGATGTATGAACCACAGTTTTCCAGGAACCTCCCAGCTTTTAGGGTGACTTCTTGGGACTCCAGTATAGTTGCATTTCCCAGAAACAGTAGAGACCCTTCTCTGAGTGAATTGACTTGTATGGACTACTCACGCTCATGGAAGAACAAAACTGCAAGGAAATGGCAGTTTTGATACAAAAGCAGCAGGCTGGTGAGCGCTGAGCAAAGAGGAGCTTGCTTAGGGCTGCAGGCCTGCCTTCAGCTCTGTAAGGAATAAAGTTAATTGTCGCCTGGCCTCAGTTAAATGGGTGACTGCATGAGCAGTAGCATGTTCAATCACAAAGCCACTAGAAACAACTTGACATGAGATGGACTTACTTCTATCTCATTTTTGTTCTAAAAGGGATGTCATTTATTCTAAAGGGATCAGGGACTGAAACAGCGAGGCTATGATGTGCCTCCAGTACCTCCTTCCTTCCTTCCTTAGCAGGTTTGTTCCGAGCCAGTGGAACAAAAATGGTGCCTTGTGAAAAGCACAACCTGCCTTGAAAATTTAAGTCAAACCCACAGTAGGGAAATGGGGACCATCACAAGTACTTCATTGCAAAACCCACTTCATGTATGAGGTCCTGGGTGAGATTTTCAAATATATCTGAGTGAGTTACTGTGTGGTGGCTGGAACTCTGAATTAATTGAAAAACCTATCGATTTTCTCCACTAAAGAACAAAAATGGATAGTTCTTTCTGTGGGTATTGAAACTGTCATTGCTTTCAGTATTGCTACTGCTGACTCTATCAGATTTCAGTCGACCAATTTGCCAATTTTAGCCTATGAGAAACAGAATTGCCTTGGGGCAGGTGTTCTGAATAGTTTGTCTTTTTAACAGTCTATATACTCTTCAGGAAATGGACAGGTTAGCTATACATATTTGATAGAAGTGCTACTATTTTAGCTGAAATGGCTGTTTTTCAGGGAAGGGAAGGGAAGGGAAGGGAAGGGAAGGGAAGGGAAGGGAAGGGAAGGGAAGGGAAGGGAGTCTTCACAAATCTTTGAAAGAAACTATCATTTTCCTTCTATTATTGTTCTCTTAGAAGAACTGCACTTGAGTGACTAAGTTAAATAACACAAGCAAAAGATGATGATTCATGCTGCTTTTCATGATAGTTTCTAATGTTCAAAAGTCAGTATCACAGCTGCAGCTTTGAATAAATGCGTGGGGAAAGGAATAAAATTATAGTAGGTATGTTAGCGTAATGTTCCCAATGTGCAGCCTGTGTATGTGATTACCTAATATTCCTTACCAGCTGTTTCTTAACATTAGTCATAGTGATCTAAAACAACCACCCTCTCTTCATTTATCTCAGTAAACATTGTTCTTTTTTGAAGAGGTAAGCTGTTTAGGAACAAAAGTTGTTCCCTCCTCCCCTTCAGCTCTTTCGTGTGCATGTCGTAATCATCTTGAATTGGAAACAGCTATAGCTGATTGTGTAGGTAATAAACAGTGAAGAAATATTTAAATATGGTAATAGCTATATTTGAGTATCATTATGAATGCGTTCCCTAGTAGTGTCTGGAAAATGCAAGGCTCTGTTCTCATGCCAGTACAAAACAAAGATAAAAGGAGGAAATGTTTTCATTTTCTTGTGTAACAGTACACATCTCTTTTTCCAAATGGAATCAAGATAATCCTCTTCAATTTAGGGTTTGGCTTTTCATTTGAAGCTGTTTATACCGTGCAACCATTTTGGTTTTATTTCAAATATGCATGGTCATAATTCATTACGTGTTCATGCTAGTATCTTCATAAGTGTCTATCTCACTTATTGATGGTGAGCTGTGCTCCATTCCTGCCTAGCTCCCAGGAAACTCAGTGGGACATGTGTTTCCAAATTCACTGGGACACATTCAATGGAGCAAAATGCTGCTTAGGGTGAGGAGAATCGGCTCAAAGTATGTTTGAAGGGGAAATGGCAGGAGTTCTTGTGAGACTGAGGAGAGGCAGCAAGTGGATCACCTCACTCGGTGGCTGCACGTACCTTCTCTATGCAGGGTGGTGACCTTCCTTGACAGGACAAGCTGCAAACCAAAACATTCCTGTAGTTGACTCATTCCTTGCTCCAGAAGAAGGCCAGAGTCAAGACATAGAATGACATTCAGGGTCATAAGCTGATCATAAGCAACCTGGTCTGGACCATGTGATCTCTAAGAGGGCTTCTTTGGTTTTGCTTTACGTCTGTGTAAGCAAGAGCGTAGTTTTGCCCAGCACTTAAAAGTGATTATTTCTCACTGCTTTGTCTAAGGAAAGACCAGATTAGTCCATATTCTAGTGTGTGTATGATACTGAAGCATAAGCTATTTCCTACCTGGTCTTCAATACAGAACAGATTGACAGGAATGCTTTCTTGTCAGCTGTCAGCAACGAGAAAGATTTGTACTTCTTTGCAAAAATAAAGCATTGACGAAACAGAAATCAGTTGATAAGTATTTGGATAAGTTTATGAATAAGTATTTAGAAAATGCTATTTAAAACCCCAAACAACAAGAAACTCCAAGGACTAGCTATTGTGGAGAAGTAATCAAACTGGGCATATATGGAGGGAAAATGATACTTTATTTGCAATTTTGAAGGCTAGTAAATGGTAGTAAACGCCAGATATCAAGGAAAAATGTAGTGAGAGGCTCAGCTGGGGTTTGATTAAAGATCAGTGGGGAGGTCTCATTAATATGTAAAGTGCAGTGTATGTACCTCTTTGTCAACATATAGCTGGTGCAAAATCAAGGTTGATTTCTGCATAACACCCTCCCCCCCCATTTTCTTTTGTCTTTCTACTAGCCTACTCAAATTGTGTGTTCTTCTCTTTCTGTTGCACCGTGTTACTGATCAAACTGATGGGAAACACAGGAGAAAGGACTTCTGATCTCAGACTGTGGTGGGTTTTTTTATTCCAAAAGAACAATTAACAACTAAAAGAAATTAAAGTGATTCTCTCAGTACCTGCTATTATGTAGCTGAATAGCCAAAGCTCTTTATAGAAAACAATCTTGAAAATGCAGTCCTAGAAAATGTAATGTGCCATTTGTAGACAGTAAAGTAGTAGTATAGTATAGAAAGCAAAGAAGCCTTCAAAATTGGAGCACGTTGATCAGTACAACACATTCTACTCTTAAAGTTATTTAATATTTGTAAAATACCAGCATGAAGTATGTACAGTCAATGTTTCTCTCTGTACTTCCATTTAGATGTTTGCTGCAACACAAGAAAGATGTGTCAACTGAAGCATATGTTAGGATACCTGTCAGACTAAAATGCAAGGCACAATATTGAAATACTGAATTCAGGTCTTTTGTATAGATAACCAGCTGTTATTTAACAAAAAGATACCTCAAAATTATTCATAGTAAAAATATTTATAGTGAGCACATAAGCAAGAAAGCATGCATTCTGGAATACTTTAAAAACCACTGTGTAAAAGCAATTTATTTCTGAGGAAGTTTAATCCAGTGTACTGCTATACTAACTCACACTCCTGCTGTTGCCCGTACATTATGTTCATGAAAAGTAACAGCTGTAACATCTGTTATCATCACAGCGTATTTTCAGCACAGCATTAACAGACATTTGTACCATATATGCAGTCTTTCTCTTCTCCTCACCTCTTCTTCCGAGGTAACTACCCCTCCTTCAGTATGAACATGTGCTTATATAACCTGAGCCTCCAGAAGTTGAAAGGCATTTGCAACATATCTGGATCTCTTGCCAAATCCTTCTTGACTGGGAACATACAGAAGACTCTGGTTGGGAAATCCTCAGCAGTTAGAGCATTCAGGGCTCTTGAAAATGAGTACTTTCTTCTCTTTAGTTTATCTGATTCAACAAGGATGTTCCCTGTAGACAAAATGTTAATATTTCTGGGATGTCAGCCAAGACAGTAACCTATCTTCTGGATTTCTACAAAGCACCTTTCCTTCTTCTTAAACCAGTTGAATCAAATAAGGGATTTAAAAGCTGGAATCTCACTCAAGTCTTCCTTTTCACTTCTATGTTATTTTTTTTCTGTTTTTTTTTTTTTTTTTTCCCCTCTCCTTTTTGTACTTACTGGGAAGGAACAGTAATCAGCCAGCTAATAGGTAACTCATACACTCAAATTTCATAGTCCTCTCTTGCAGTCCTCCATATTTATAAATCTACCATGGAATTTACATTTTATTTTAATAGGGCCTTGTCCAATAGAAAAAGGATGAAATAGCTACTCTTTATAATCAAGCTATTACAGATGGGCAGAACCAACTGAGATGACATAGCTTTGGTCTCTTTTTCACTTTTTGTCATTCAGCTTGTGGGTGTTTGGTTATCACTCAAAGCCTGACTGAGCCTGATTCACCAAGCTTTTGAGCTCTAGCTTGCCAGTAACATCAACCTTCATGCAACAGATAGGGTTACATGTGCACACACAGCTAGTTAAGTCCTCTGTTGTTCCACACATCCTCTTTTCCTAGTCAAATATAGCAAGAATTCATGGTCAACACTAGCATAACACAGAATTTCAAAGCCATTCCGAAAAAAAAGCCTCAACATTCAATCATCTGTGATTAATTGCTGATGCCTCAGGTGATTGCTTCCCTCCAAACAGTGTATTTCCATAAATTCTAGTTACCTCCTAGGGTCTAGCTCTTGAGAGTCATTGACAATCTTGACAATTGTTGACAGTCATCTAAGATTGCTGTCTGCGTTGACCCTATCTGGGCAAAACAGCCAACTCAGAAAACCATGTGTTTCTCCCCTGTGTGATCTGAGTGACTGTTTGAAATGGCTATCATGTTCAAAACAACTTTTGGGTCACCATTGCGATCTGTGATCTGACTTGTTACAAATAGGCACAGTATCATTTTCATGAAATAATAATAATACTCAGAACCTCACATTAAAATAAGTACTGTTTTTATACTAATCTGCCCTATTAATATCTGCAAATCATCCTTGACTTCAGTAGCAATTTGCTGGATGAAGGACTAACAGGCTATTGATGATATACTTCAACCTATATACCACTGCAAGCTGCTTACTCCTTTGTAACTAACTGGTGCCCTACTATTAAAGAATATTGTGTCAGGTATGGTGCGTCTAGAGAAAGCTGTAAGATAAAAACATTCTATTAATCACATTTCAGGGAAATCATAGGATAGGAGAATGGAGTTTACAGTTCCTCTCCTGTACAAGCTGGAAATAATGCTGCTCTCACCATCCTGTGCTTAGACTTTTCAGTATGGTCTCATTTGCAGCAGCAGTTTCTGAAAGTTGCAGTTTACATTTCATCTAATCCTGGTCTCTGGTAAATAAAGACATGAGACTTTGTATACTTATAGATCAAGATAAAAGCTTTTGCTTGCACACATTGCTGTGTAGATTTCCTGAACTAATCTTGCTGCTATAAGAGCAAAAGTCCTTCCCTGAACAATTCAGTAAACAGTTAAGTTTTCCTTGTTTTCAAAATGCCTGAGGACGAAGGGGAGATGAGGCAATCATGGCCTCAAGCAACATTTCAACCTGGCAATAAAAATCAATAGACATTAGGACCAGTTGCTCTGAGTGATGTTAGCAAGTGCCAGAATTGTAGTGCTGGACACACAAATTCCATGTAATGTAAGTAATATACCTGGCAGGAAAGGCAATACAGCTAAAATGAGACCTTTGATAACATGCCCTCCCATTCAGATAAGGAAGATGTAAAAGACTTCCTGGAAACAATGAATTAGGTGGGGAAACATGCTTGTGCCTTCTGTGCCACAGCTGGAAAGTGAAACCATTGCACTACTGAGCAAAGACAGTCAAAATGAAACAGGGTAAAGCTGTTCGCTATCTGGGAACTGTGATATGCAGGGTCAGGCCAGAGCATGCACACAACTGCTTCCTTGTCACGTGTCCCAGTGCACATGTGGACATCTTGGCTAGGGTTCTGCAGTGCCTCCAGTGCAAGGTAGACTAGTTTTAACTCAGCGTGCGCCCTTCTGTCTGTGTATAACTTACAATTTAATAGCATGAATTATTGTTTCATCTTCTAAAGGATTTTTTTAGTATTTTGCAGAATGACTGCCATGTGCAATACAGACAATAAAATATTGACAGTGTTCATATAGTAGTTGGGAGCAACACTCCTTTAACTCCAGAAGCTACAGGGTGAAATTCTGCGTCCGATAGACAAAAAGATCAGGCCCTTTTGGCCTGAGAAACCTATAAATCACTTCAATAAGGTAACACCTGTCACACTATAAAGACAAATCTCAAAACAAGACATTGAATTTTTTAATATTTGTTTAACAGCATACAGGAATAAAGAAATGAGAACAGGGCCGACAAAAGTAATGACACTTTGAAAGTAGAACATATAAGAAAAAGAGACAATAAAAAGTTATGAGAACATATTAATCACACAGAGTCTCACCATCTGTTGACTCCATATATATACCCCATCCTACTGCTCCATATGGTACTCGAAGATAAATACATATAATGATGGATAACAAGTGAAAAATAGCACACAAAAGGTCTAACGTACACATAGTAAATAAGCATATGGCATAATGACCCCATTTTGGTGTATCTGGTATGACCTCCCAGAATACACAAGCAAGGAAAGGAACTGATCAGCAATTGAGCAAATGTGGCATTAAACAGATCTAGTGACTTCAGTCACTGAAAACTCAACAAATCTCAGCCATGGAAGGAGCCTTAACCAAATAAACAGTCTGGGAACATTAAAGCCAGAAAATAATCACAGAACCATAGAATCGTAGAACGGTTTGGGTTGGAAGGGACCTTAAAGATGATCTAGTTCCAACCCCCCTGCCATGGGCAGGGACACCTCCCACTAGACCAGGCCGCTCAAAGCCTCATCCAACCTGGCCTTCAACACTTCCAGGGATACAACCACAGAGCTCTGCCCAACAGCTCTGTCACTCCTCTTCCCTCTCTCTCTCTCTCTTTCTCTCTTCCAAACGCACCCAAATATCAGTGACTTTCTGTTACCACAAATCGTGTTTTGCTTTGCCTGTGGGTGCTTTCAATGATGGAGCTTCACATTTAAGGAAGTAGAGGATACTTTTCTGTGGACTGTGGAGCACAGACAGAGGTGGAGAGTCTGTGTTTTCTCTTTTCCTGCAGATTGTTCCCTGTGCAAGATAGAACATTGCACACCTAAGAACCAGGCCTTCTTGAATCAGAGAACAAGGCTGGCCTTTAGGACAAGTGGAAATAATATTGCTCAGAAGGTGGATAGTGCTCTAGAGGAGCTGGTAACTCTCCTCAATTTTCGCTTCCCTACTCCTGCTTCTGCTGCCTACTGAGGTCTCAGTAGGAAAGAAGCTGAATTCTGTGCAACATGAAGGTTAGCCATGCATCTAGGTGCTGGGTTTTCTTTGCAGTTCCCTGCCAGAAGAGTGGAGTTTTTTCCAATCATGAACTCTGTGCACCGGACAGGAGAATCTTCAGCTCTTCATTCCAGTTAGAGAAGCTGGTTCGACAAACATCCCGTGGTCATTTTCAGATGTTCTTTTTGGGTCCTCTAGTCCCATCACAGTTTGTTTCGTTGAATATATAGTTCTACAGACTTTCATAATTTATTGTATGTGTAATTAATGGATGGATAGGCTGTTTAGCATTGTCTACATTTCCTTCCTAAAAATCGTAGAACTAAGGATGTAATTTGTCTTACTATAAGTGGTAGCATTTGGAGATGAAAATCAACTGACACATCAAGGAACTGGGCTGTGTAAAACAGATGCACCCCACCTCTGATAGCGGCTATCAGCTCCCAGTTCACAACAGCCTTTCTGATTTTTAAGGAAAGCAGGGAGCCTCGTGCGCAAATCCTACTGGTTTAGAGGGACTTCCTTTCACTTGCACCCTCTTCCCCCACCCTGTATTTGTGGACTTCCATGTCATGCAGAAGAGATTGAGCCTCTGACCATTGGTTACTGCGGTTTCCATGGCAGCTACAAAGATTATTTTGGAAAGCAGTTGACTCTAACTGGAATCTTTGATCTTTATTTCTTAATGAGTTGTGCTCAATGTACAAGTATTTCCTATATTTCTGCTCCTATTACAATTCAAAGATTTCCCTTTTTTTTTATGGGAATATTTTCAACCCAGCAAGGAAGTTATTCCTGTGCCTGAAGGAAAGTCACTGCAAACTGCTAATCTGTTGGCTGGGGTCTGGGGTTGCTGCCTTGGTGTCACTGTGAGCAGAGGTCAGCACGTCAGGGGAGTGAGCATTCTGCATCCACTTTCCTGGTCCTGTGCAAATGCTAGACTTGGCGTGGGCAAAGACTGTTCTTCTGGAATGTGGAAGAGTCAGAGTCCTTCTTGAGTGCTCTACCTGCCTCCAACCATAGCTCCATTATTAAGAGCAAGTGACGTTGCTACCCTATACAAGGGAAGGGAGGGGATTAAACCTGATCTAGTTGCTAACTACTTCTGTGATTAAAACCAGAGAGCTCTTGTCATTCTCCGTTTACTATTCTTAGTTGTGTTTTGTTTTCCTGCAGCTATGTAGTCCTGATGGATGCTTATGGTTGCAGAAGCCCTTGTTTATCACTTCTGTTGTCAGAGCAGTGATATGTGTTCTGCCAGGTAAAATTTAGGGCCACGTGTTTCTCTGTGGCAGAACAGTGAGCTAAGAGGATTTCATGAGGGAGTTTTTATGAGACTTTTCTATTTGTTGACCACAGATAATAGACGAAAGATCTGATAAAGGCCTTCATTTCTCACTGAAAAAGTGACCTTGCTGGAAGTTTAGCTTTTTAATTATTTTTCCTCAATTTCTGATCATCTGTCCAACTTCTGGTTTTGTCCAGAAGTGGAAGTATTGCCCTGCCATGAGAAATGCTTTTTCTAGGGTATTTTATTTCTGATCCACTGAAGCAGTAAAATGCTAGGAATCTTTGTGAAAAATCTTATTCTTGGAAAATTAGGAGCTGTATTTGAAGTTGTGTTTCCTCAGCAGCATGTGCTTACTGGGAAGAAAGATAGAGATTGCTTATCAGTGGAACATTGCGTCTGTCTTCTGCTGAATTAAGTAACCTATAAGGAGGGAGGGAGTGCAAATAGCATGTTAGAAGAGAAATCAGTGCAGTAAAGGTTATAAGCAGCAGTGACAAATCATGACACCTTACTGTGTCATCCCTCCCACTTGGACGGAGGATAGTCTATTGGCTAGAATGCTTTGATTTATTTTCCATTCTTGACGATGCCGTGTATATTAGTCTATGTTGACAGGGGTTTCTGATTTTGGAAGCCAAAGGCAAACTCTAACCTTATTCCCAATCCAATATAGCCAACATGAGGCTCTTTTTTTTGTGTGGTAGGGTAAGCCTACATACTAAGCTGCCAAGGGGAGACGGTCCAAAGATGAATTGAGCTAGCTCAAAACCCAAGACTATATAACTTAATGTCATCACTGCATCACAAAAACCTGATTTCTCCCCTGCAGCAGTGACAGGCTATGAAGGCAAGAGGTGAAAAGTCTCTGTGCAGGTAGCATGCTTGGCTCATACAGCTGGTACCCATCTTTTCTGGAGGAGGTTGTGGGGCTGGGCCTTGGTGAATCCGTCTGGACTGGAGTCTTGTTATTGTTTACATGCTCTCTGAACATGTAGGTCATACATTTTTTTTGGAGCACAGTAGACTAGATTTTTACTGGTTTGGTTTTAACTCTAATCTGAAAGTGTGTTTGGAAAATCAGATTGTCCAGATCATTCCTGGATGAGTGCGTGGCTGCCCCAGCAGCCTGCTATTCTCAGACAACCAAATTCCTGGCCTTTGCCTCAGGCTGGGTCTGGCTAGGTAGGTACATTTCTGTTTGTCTGTACAGTCTGAGACAGTCTCATTTTCTCACTGGCCTGATTTTCAGAGGTGTCAGGCGCCCACAAATCTAAAAAAGTCAAAGGACATCTGGATGCTCTGAAAACCTTGCCAGGGATGGATACTTTCAATTCAGCAAGAAGAACACTTGCAGGTCATTTATTCTGTCCTTAGCTGCTTTTCCTGCCACGTCTTTTACTTTTGGCTCTCTTTGTGATTAAATTATATTAACAACTTTGGCATCTATCTGAATGCGAAGCTCCTGCTCATGGATCCTACAGATTAGTTCAGATTCTGTACCTTCCCCTTTATTTATTTACCTATTTTTAAAGCAAATAGCTAGTTTTGGAGAAAAGCGTAAACATGTGCTGTTAGTGAGTGTAGCATCACCATAAAAACTTGTAGACCAAGGTGATAATATTTTAGAAAACCATCATTATTGTTCTAAATATACCAGGAGCTTTGTGGCCTTTATTTGTGATTTTTAGATAGTCAAGTTTGATAAAGTTGTACTGATTTACATTTGCCCTTGTGTGCAGCCTGCAGTATGGCATCAGTTACCCAAACTGGGAATATACATGTGAGCAAGTGAATTATTCCATTTTTAAGAGAAACCCCACAAAGAAAAGTTGTCTTTTCTGTCCTCTTAGAGTTCATCTCCTAATGTACTTTGCCATTTCTTTAGGTCTTAAAACCATGGTTATGATTTTTTTGATCTATGAACTGGATACTGCTGTTTGGCAAAATCACTATGAACATATTGCAGCCAGAGGAAGAGGCTACTGAGTTTTAACTATAGCTGGTATTTCTAAAGTTCAGTTTTAGGTAAGGTGGTAGAGAATAACAGACTGTGGAACAACTGAGAGATCGTGGAAAAATTCTGTAACATTATTTCATTAGGTAACTAGAACATTTAGGTGACTCAGTTTTTTTTGTAATCAGCCTTACTGTTTGGAAATATTGGGAGTCTTTTCAACTGATTAAGATATTCCTCAAATGACTTGTATGTTACTTTCTTCAAGCTCTGTTTCTAAAACTGCAGCAGCTATTTGGCATATGCCGAAACTTACTTTTCTACAATAGATAAAGAAAGGGCCGGGAGTAAAGTATGAAGTAAAGGCAACTTGTCTCTCTAAAGAGAGGAATTGTGTATCCAGATGTTCTTGGATCACCACAGGAAAAATGACTGATTCACAGATCAGAGTTCACATTTGTTGGTCCAGCAGCTTCTGTTTCCCCACTAAGATAATACTGTTTTCAGATGGAATGAGGTGTATTTTTTTTTCAGTTATGATGCCGTGGAGGCTTTTCTTATGACATAAGAGAATAGTAAGAGAGGCTGAAGGATGAACATTTTGATGTATTTGAGAGCAGCCTTATGGCAAAATAACTCTGATCATGAGCAGTCATTTCTAATATGTGCTGGTATTTTATTTTGTATCCATTTGGAAGCAGTTTATCGTTAGCTTTTTTTTTTACCACCCTTTCTCTTGGTTTCTCTTCTTGAATTACATGGAGGTTACTGGAAGAAACCTGAAGTGATTTGGAGAGTTTTTCTCTCTCTGAAGTTCCATCCCGGACCTGAAACACACCAGTTTCATAGAAACCTTCTTTTGTTTTTGTCAAATGGTATTTGTTGACTTTTGAGGGAAGGGGGAAGCGTCAACAAGTTTTCAGACAACTTTCATTGTGATTTAATCTGGATATCTGTGTAGGAGAACAACTAGGAGTCAAGTACTGTCTCATTGCTCAACACTAGCCATCCCTAAACTTGAAGAAAATGTGCTGCTGTGGGGAGCAATAGATATTTCGGCTCAACTCTGCAAAACTACTTTTAGCAGAAATAACTGATGCAAAGTTGGAATGGTCAAGTGTCCAGAGTTAACTGGATTTCTGTGAAGTCAGTGCCTAGAAGAACTGCACTGGATCGGTGTAGTTCACACCTCTCCTGTGCATTGTGGTGCAAGATTGCAGCCTTAAAACACTTGATAGTCCTGTAGCAAGGACACCAGAATAAGAGTCCAGAGTAATTTCTAAAAACACACTAGGTTTCATTCAACTTGCATCCATAACAAAGACATTGAGGAGGACCAGAATAAAATGCACATGAAACATGTGAAGCTGGTGTGTGCAAAGGCAGATCCACCTGATCCTCTGTCCCCTGGCTAGGATAATTAATGTGCAGTTGCACAGTTTTTTTTCTAAATGGAAGAACATCTGGTGCTCAGAGACGTGGGTGAGTGAAAAGAGTGTTATTTGGAAATAAGATCACGCGAAGGCTTGGAAGACAGCTATTGTGTGGCTACACCTTCAAAGGAACCCTCTAATTCTGTTCAAACAATAAAGGAGAAAGGAGGCTCAGGCCCATTCATGTGAAACCGTGAATAGTTTCCTGGCTTTGGGGAACATGCAGCTAATGCTTCATGAGACTGTCATCTCCTCCTCTGAGAAAGCACAGTGGAAATACCCTGGAGGGAAAAGTCACATGGGAGAAGATCAAAGCAACCTGAAAAATGTAACCGAATGGCACTAGAGAGGCAAGGGGGAGGGATGATAAAAAACGCCTGCTACCTAAAGGGTCTGACATTGGCAGGGACAGGGAGAAGGAGATCAGCTGGGACAAACAAAAGGCACCCTGAAGAAGCCCTTTGCCATCGTGTGCTGTAACTATTCCAAAAGGCGCCTATCTAGAGTCATGCTCACACACCCTTAGGAAAATAAGATAGACTTTTCCCTGTGGTATTTTTGTTTTACTTTGCAATGTTTTTTTTTCTCTTTATGCTTAAATAAAGCTGCCTGACAATTTACATGCCTTTTAGACTTTGGGATTTTAGGAGAGAACAGATAGAGATGACACACTTTTCATTTATAAGATCGGTAATACAGAAAGAGCATATACCTGGTGTCTACCCTGTCCTAATGTGCCGTCACACATGGTGAGTTGCTTTCAGGCCTAGGATGTGCAAAACTGGCTAATATGAGTAGATGCCTAGTCTTATCACCTCTCCTTAAAGTCCACAACCCATTCTTTCCTCAACCAATAACCTGCCTGAATTGCTGGTTAAATCTAAATTTTCTAGAAAAGAATCTACTTAAGACGGTAGTATGCATAGTGTGTAGCACGATGGCCTAGTGCTCCTGTTGGACCTTTAGATTCCAAATTGCTAATCTTAACAACAGCAATAAGTAAACATCCTGTGACTACACGTGAAATTTTTTCAAATGGATCTAAAGTGACGTTTATTAGCCAAAACCTTTGAATGACAGAAGAAGCTGGCATCACTTCCCGATTCCTTTTCAGTTAGGAAAGGTCTGTGGTCAGAGCATTTTCATCTATCGTGAACCCAAGACTCTAGATTAAGAGAAGTGGCTAAAACGGATTTTTATAAATTCAGTCCAAATGCCACTATTTTGGGGAAGTGAATTTCTGCTACAAGACACACTCTGCTGAACTAGCTGCTTGCTATCCAGGTTTCATGATCTAAATGATTTACTGTTTGTTGCCTCTTGAGAGCTGAGGAATTTCATTCTTATGATGAAAACTCCTGGGGAGATGCACTCATTTGTAGAGTGCTTCAGTTCAGATGAACTATGAAAGTGTGTGCATAATAATACCGATGTCAGACTTCCTTGGCTGATTTTTTTCAATATATACTTGTTTTTTTTTTTTAAATTTTTATTTTTGGGGCATAGTGTCTGGGGATTATAATCTTGATTGGGACTTCCAGTTCAAAAAGGAAGCAGTAATTCTTTCCTTTGTTTGACTGGGGTTTATCAGAGTAGTGCTTATTTAACCTTGTGGGCGTTGTCGTGTGATACCACTTTTGGGCCTGACAGGCTTGGGAGATTTCCTTCTCTACCACCTATGACGTAGCTGTGCAAATGAAAAAGGGAACTTACTTTACTTCAGGGAACAACTTGCTTCTATGCTGATAAGATTTGGTGTCTTTCACCTCTAATCTTAACAGAGATTAAACAGCGGGGATAAACTGAGTTCAGATTAGCTAAACCAAATGAGGTTTTTAATCCTGCTGTTGTAAAAGTAATACTGAACCCTTTAGTGTTTGTTTGCTTGCTTGTTTTGCTAGTCTTCTAGTAATCAAGGAAACTTTTGATACAAAGTGGAAATGTTTCAGGCCTGGAACCAGTGCATAGGTGAGCAATTGCAGATGTCTTTTTAACAATTTAAATGAAGGAGCATGGTAGGCTCTTGTCAGGCCAACAGCAACCTTGTGATGGCATGGGATGTGCTCAGATGAGTGCGCTGCTGTAGGAGGAAGCACAACAGCAGATAGTGCTTAGGTGGCATTGGGTGAATTGGCCAGCCTTAGCCTATAACGGAATTTGACTGAGACTTCAGGGAATTAGTTGCCACCTCTGATTGATCATACAGCCCCATGGCTTTTTATTGTGTATTTTAAATGTCTTGGTCACTTAAAGATTTTGGTATGACACTCAGGAGGTTGAGAAAATTAACCATCCCAGAGTCTTGTCATTTCTCATTTGTCCCATAGCCAGTGGGTCATAGCTGGGATGCTCTGCCCAGATGTGAGTTGTGCAACACTGCAACTTGTGCTGGGGCTGCTTATATAAAGTTGTGTGTGTGCTCTGTGCTCAGTGTGGGCACGTTCATACCCTCTGTATGAATCTCTGCAGGGCTTCTACTTTACCAGTGCTTTAGTTTGGTTTCTTAAGGAAATTCTGGTTGTGCAGTTGTACAGTGTGCTTGCCCCCTTTCTCCATCCCCTTTGCTCCTTCAGTAGCTTCTTATGCAACCAAAACGTTGAGGTCTTAAAGAGATGTGTTTCCTATGGAAGCCTAAAACAGAACAAGCTTACCTGTGCCCGTACTGAGGGGCCGACTTTGGTGAGCTGGTCTCCTTCTGAACACCAGAAAGACAAAGAGAGGAAGCTTATAAAAGCCTTGACCATGCGAAAAGCTTCATCTGAACCTTATGCTTAATTGGATGCCAAAATCGGGCAAACATAAATCTGCAAAAAATGTGAGTCCTTAGTTCTGGGTTGATGGAATGGCATCATAGCCTAATGCTCTCTGAAGGCCCAGTCTCAGCTGAAGACCTTCCCTTTACTATCTCGAGGCCTGTCCTTTTCTCTCAGTCCAGATGCACAGTAAAGGAATTCTGTTTCCAGCCTTCCAGATTGAAGAGTAGAAACAAATAAAGAAAAAGTCCACAAGGGAACTGAAAAGAGAAGCCTGCTGCCTAATCTTCACTTTGGCTGCCCTCTAGTCCTGTGTTCTGGATGAATACCCTGGGTTTCTGTAGGGAGCCTTGTGCTAGCATCAGTGGTGCTGGTGCTCTGTGTGTTTCTGCTGTGGAACATTTACTCATGTGAAAGGTGAAAGACATGTGAGATAAGGGGGCCTTGGATGGCACAATATCCTTGGGGAATGGACCACATCTATTCTGTAAAAGATTTGGCGTGGTTTTTGGAGTTATGTGGAGAACGCACTGAGATGTGTTTAATAAACATTATGCATCTCTACACAGTGTCCTGTATGGAGAAGGAGCATTAAGTCTCAGCTAAGGGACAGTTATGAATTAATTTTGAGGCTATACGTGACAGTCAGAAAATTTCCTCTCCAGGCAGATCAGGAGCACATATTGGCTGTTCTGTGTAATATGTTAGACCTATGTATAGGTGTATATAGAATGACGTTCTTGCCTCTTCACATCAAAAGGGCTGCAGGTGAAGCCCAAATTTCTGTTAACAGAAATAATACATTGTGTAGTTTGTCACCTTGGGAAGCTCTCTGAAATGTCTGCTATGAACCCAAGCATTTCAGTGAAGTTTCATTTCAGCAATTTCAGTGAGGGAAACTTATAGGAAAGTAAGAGTCTGGGAGTTACTGGCACTCTGCTGAAAAAAATAGTCACCAAAGAATTAATGGTGCACTGCTTGAATTCTTTGTTGCAAAACTGCAGAAGTTCTTGCTGGTCGGTTTAGAATTGAAAGTGGTGGCACATAACACTCTCTTCTGTGCAAGGACAGGGTTTAAATTTTCTCTGATTTGTCACATAAACAAATAGCAAGTGGCTTTGGAATGTGCATCTTGAATAAATCAGCCCGAGAATAGAGATGGTTGCTCTTTCTGTCACATTTTCTCAGCTTTTGCAAGTTTCCTACAGCAGAGGATGCAGGGCTTCTGCTGAGGCAAGCGCTGCTAACTCCACTAATGAATGGAAAGTGAGGTCTGACCATGTGATACGAGAACAGCACTTTCCATGTTTGCCTGATTATCGAAGAACTGGAATCAGCATTGACGAAGATAACGTGATGTCACTCTTTAATCTGGCAAGCCTGCAAAACCACTTCCTCCTTGTGTAGGCTGGAGGTCTCATGATTGCCATTTCACTCTAAAGCATTCATTGAAAATGATGTAAGACAGTAGAGTTTTGACTCTGTCCTTTTTTTTAAATGAATGAATGCTATTGTGAAACTCCTTGCAGCTATATTAGGAAATACACTGGTTATTCAACCGAATATACTGTTTATCAAACAAAAAGGAAAAAATGAAAAGATTAACTTTATCACAATTTTTATTTTTTTGAGCTTTAGCTTTGATTTCATTTAACATAGATTAATAGGCTAGTCATCAAGCTAAAATTCATGATCTGAAACACCCGAAGCCTGGGCATTGCCCAGATTGAAAGAAGCTGGTCCTCTTAAAGTTGGGCGTGGGTGGGTATTTTATACCATGAGGATCCCGTCTGTAACTTTATCTTAATATGGTTTTGGTAGATTCTCTGGAATAGAACACTTACATTTCTTGAGATTTCTAAATGACTAGGAAAATCCTGCATGAGGCTAATCCTGTCAGGGTTTGTATTGCTGGGACTTGTGTAGCGGGGTACCTGATTTTTTGCAAGGAGTGGCCTGTAAACTGTTGATAGTCAGAGGTCAGCTGGGGATGACAGTGAGGTCTCTAAGTCCTTCTGCATCGCACAGTGCCACAGCTGTTGCTGAAGTAATGCACGCTGCAACTTCAGGCAGGGGGTTGTCCAGTAAAAAAACATTATAAATGTGTTCGTATCCATTTCACTCTTAGTGGAATACACTCATAATAGGAGTTAGCAGAAAATCTTCTAACTATCCCTCTCATGCTGTTCTCGTTCTCCACTCCTACTCTCTCCTGCCTGTGAGGGCTGTGCACTCTTTAGCTAGGATGGCAGCCTCTTCCAGTAGCTTTACTATAACATACAGAAAATGAGACCGTGATTTCTGGGGAGACCTTTGAAATCTTACACGCTGTGGATAATAATCACTGTTTCCTTATTTAAAACAGCTCCGTTTGCTGATTAGGGCTGAATGTGTAAAGCAAAACAAGGTAAATCCTGAAGTTTTGTTTGAAAAACAGAAAAAAAAGATGGAAAAAAGTCCAAGCTATTTTTCTCAACATGTGTTTGAACTAGATTCTTAAAAGACTTGGAAAAGAGCAAAGCAAACATTGGATGCTGTTAGAACCTAAAAACATGAGATGAAAGATGCCATAGTATCAGATAATCTAATTAATTATTTTTTTCGTTCATGGATTTTGAGGAATGTTGCTTTGAAATTGTGATTTGCAGTCTTCAGGATCTTCTGGAACATCATGTAGAGAAACAAAAAATACGGTCGTTCTTTAAAGGATGGCTGAAGAATGTAACACCTGTAGAGGTCTGTTCTTTTAGGGCATTATCATTTTGGGGAAAGAAGTGTGATTGATAGCTACTTTTTGTTGTTGAATGAAGCAGGGAAATCAAAGAAGAAAAAATTTATATCCTTGTTAATATGAATATAACTTCTTTCTTTTTGTTTGCTTCTCCTTAGATTGCTGAACTAAAAAGAAATAAATCAATTATTGGCATAGCCCTGTTCAATACAAACTTTTGTGAAAGCAGGCGGCAAGAGCTTCTATTACCTGTGTGTATATGGGAACTGTTACGCAACAGGACAAGCCTTCTTAAAATTGTTCTTTATTGTATGTGACATGAAACACAAGCATGCCTGCACACAGACTAGGACAAAATGTGACACTGAGTCTGATGGCAAGGTATGCTGGATGCAAACACCAAAGCTTGAGGGCACAGCTGAGCCTCGTGTGGTCACATTGTATGTGCTGCTCTTACTCTGCCAGCGCTTGACACTGGCTGAAGGGTGACTTGGAAGGACAGACTGGTTAGAAGAGTGGACTGTGATGAGATGTTCTCCTGATAGCTCAGAGAGAAAAAGAAAACATGGACACATCTAGAAGGTAAAGATTTGTAGCAGTGGTTGATTCAAAGCTTCACCCTATCTCCTGTGTTCAGAAAGAGAGATTGCCTATCAATTTCATAAAGTCTTCAAAGTCAGTGTTTGGCTTCTGTAACATCAAGATGAACCCGAGGCTTGCTTTTTTAAAGGAAACTGAGGACTCTGTGAAGTTTGTAAACTCTGTTATTCAAATTCCTGGTCAACACCTATCAGTAATCTCACTTTGAACCGTTTTCCTGTCTTAAGTGTCACCAGTGGCACAGCTGAAAATGCCAACAGAAACAACTTACGAACCTCAGCACAAGCCATTACTTGGCAATTCATCTCGACGAGTTAAGCAAGGTCTGCAACGCTGAACACCTGCCAGCACGTTCCTGGGATACTTCTGATGAGGCCATTGAGAAAAGCTTATTCTTTCCCTAAGTTGGTGCTAAAACCACAACAGCAGAATGTACATTCAGGACATTTCAGGATCTAAGTATCAGGGTCCAGAAGGAGCAGTGTACTGCAGTGTGCCTGGGCGCTGCAAAGAAACAGTAGTGGCTGGCCTGGACAGCTTTTAATTAAACTAAGCAAGTAAAGGCCTTCTTGGCTTCATGTATAGTATTGGGATTGTAAGAAAGAAGAATGACTTGAGATGTAGGATATCTATAATATATGCCTTTAAAGATGTAGAAGCATTAAGCAAAGGTAATGTAGTAAACAAGCCCCTTCTTTTGTCAAGTTTCTCTGATGACACAGCTTTCTTCTCCCCTTCATACCTTGTTCAGTCTGTGGCAAAGTGCCTTTTCTAAAGGTACCTGTGTACCACACAGGCTCATAAAATTAGGGATTAATGTATGGGTGTACTTACTTTTCTTCCTAAATAATTGAACAATCCCTTCTTTTTATGTCCTTCAGTGATTCTTACTGAGTGGTTGCTTAGTCCATGAAACTTCTAGCTCTGGACACACAAACTAGGCAAACCGTTCATTCCACAAAATGTAAGTGAGATGCCCACATATAATTGAGTGAATGCATTTGGCAAAGGTCTTAGAAACCAATCTTTGTGAGCACAAAGGGAAATCTATCTTCCTGGCTTTTCGAAAGAGTTAAGAATCAATCCAGACCATGCAGGAACTCTAAAATCATCACGTGAGGGAGCTTCAGGTGCAGCTGCCTGGCCCTTGCTTTCTTTTCTCTCCCCTCTCCCCACATCAATGATAGCACCACCGACTGGGCCATTGAAAGCAAAACTGTAAGATGCATCATGTGAAGTGGCCCTTCAACCGGCTTTAGCTACAAGTTTGGCAGTTTCTGCAGGAGAATCTTCCCCCACCCTGCCTGTGGAAGTCTTGAAGTTCCTCATCTTGTGCTGTTGTAACTCTGCAGGGCAGTTTTCCCTCAACATGCTGGAAACAGAAAGAGCTTTGCAATTACCTAGTGATCAACATTGATTTATAAATCTGTTCCTGCTTCCCCGTATTCCTGTTCAACCATGCGCTGTCCTTCACTACCATGGGATACATCACAGTATGTTCTGAGTATATTTAAAATTATAATTTTGTATCTCTTTTTGTGTATTAAAATCAGATCACTAGCATGCTGTAATGGTTTTGTATCACTTTGGAGCTTTAGAGGAAGGAGGCTAAGAATGTGGATGGTTTGGGATCTCCTCTTCTAGCACGTGTCTGGATGATGCATTAAGGCTAATTTTAAATGCTGGTGGCATGTCCTGTCAGGTTGGCTTAGTTTGCCATTATTCTTTATCCCTGCACCCAAGGCCAGTTGCAAGGTTTATGCCCTGCGCTAGTCTCATTGTAGGTGTTAAAAGTTCACATCACTGTGCACTGCAGCAGTTGTTTTGCTGCAAAGCATTCTAATAATGGTCTTTAGAGTCCAAGACAATACCAAAGCTCAGAGAAGAGGTCAGATGCCCAGCTTGTATATGCCAATATTGTAGTTGACAGAGCTATGTTGATTTTTACAAGGGAACAGAATACCCAGCAGCACCGAAAGCACAGATGTTTTAATTCTTGACCTTTCCATTGAGTCCATTTGTTGTGCTCCTCTTCTTTCAGAGAAATCTGAAAGGTATCTGCCCCACAGTTTTGACCTGTTGTTGAGAAAACCATTACAAAATGGTGCTTCCTTCTGTATTTATTTTCTTTATCTCAGGTCTAGGTTTCTTTTAGGCTTTTTATATGGTGGTTGTCTTACAAATGTTAATGGAATAATCTTGACAATTTCCTATGAGGAGACTTCAGCAGATATTTAGATATCTGCCACAGAAATATGATTCTCTGAGTCACTGGAGTTCTGAATTCTTTCATTGATTGGGAGAGCAGAATTTTTTTATATGTTTAGTGTATATCACAAAACAGAGATTTCTGCATTGCAGCAGGAACCAGAATGCAGAGATATAGTGACTTGTTCATTTTGACACAGGAAGCCAGCAGAAGCACGTAATTTGAAGCCAGATCTCTGTTCTGCCCTAGGACCCTTTTCCTGGCTTTTTAATACCTTGTGTCTGAAGGCCAGATGTCAGGATTTTAGAAAATGGAAAGCTGTCATAATTTGTTACTATGGAACATATTTGATGAGCTGACTGACCAGTGTTTCCTTCAGTCCAGAAATGGTCATCATCTTCTACTGTCATCTGTCAGATGTCATTTATAGTAGGTTAACTTGCAAGACAGGAAAAGTGAGCCACAAGGCTTTCCTAGGGAGAAATGTCCTAAGGGGCTGCAGAGCACTACTCTTCCAGACACTGCCTGTTTTTAAATTTCAGTGGGGAGTGAAGTCTGCCCTGTCTAGCATCTGTCACTGGCTGAGGTGTGAGCCTGTGTGAGCAGGGATGTTGACTGTAAGAGCTGTGTCTCCCTAGGAAGTATTGGGGGACACTGCCATCTACTGTCTCCCTTACCTGAAATAATAGTTTGGTTATCGACTTTGTAGAAGAGATGAGTTTCTTCTGCTGCTGCTACTACTTTTTTTTTTTTTTTGTAACTCTTTTCAGTTTCTTGAGTTTCCTACTTGCACGTCTCTCTTAAATGTGAAGGGATCCTGACTGAGGTGCCATAGAGAGAACATGATGCTGGGGTTCAGACAAAGTAGCTTCTATTTCTCTGACCACCCCTCGGCATACTGGAGAACCTTGGGCAAGTTCCTCTGCCCCCATTTCCACCCTGCTAAATGAGGAGAATGGTACCGATTTGCCTCGTAAATTGCATTAGTGTTTTAGCAGCAGGTCACCATCATTATTACTCTGTTGTATAGCTACAGATTTGGAGTAGTCCAAAGGAGTAGTAACTCTGGTCTAGCAAATCCATGCACAGGTGTGAGGGAAAGCATTGCCACAACATTTTCTTTTTGAGGAAAGTAGCCAGTGTTGTGTGCTATCTTTCTTTTCCTCTGGTGATGAGGACTGCACCATGACATGTTATCACACTTTTTTCTTATTCCTTTATCCCTGCACTGGCCTCTGTACAGAGGTGGGCTCTTGCCCTTGGATAGGACAGAGACAGAATCACCATCTTCTCCGGTGGGAGCGGTGTATGTACAGCAGCTGAGTGGAGCATGTGGTTCCATATTCCTGATGTCAAAGTGTGTTTGTAAGACAGCAAAGGGATCCCAATGGCCTTAGCTTAGTCATGCTGCTGGGTACAAAACCAACACAAAGAAGGCAGAGTTCAGTTGTAATTATCCACTCATAATTAATTCATAATTAACAACAACAACCAACACTGCTGTCCTACTAATTTAACGTCTTCAATATTGAAGGCTCTGAATCAATTTTTTTATGTGTTTCTCTCAAAACACACATGTTTGAGACAGCTATAACTCAGCAACATACTCATCTTGGGGAATTGATTGTTTTGGGTAGTAAAGCTAGGTATTAATGACAGGAAATAAATAAACTTGCAACGTTGTAAAGCATTTATTAATTTTCGTAGGTCTAACTTCTGGACAATAGTTATCACTGGGCAGTAAATCACTTAGATTGAAACCCAAGTACCAAAGGGCACCGCAGCTGAGAACAAGCTGTCCAAGACGTACCTTTCTATTACTCTCTTAACAGGCTCATTCAGCACGCAAGAGCTGGATACATTGCTACTGCCAGCTGATCATGCTAGGTTTGCATACCTTAATGCCTCTACGTAGTCAGTGCTGCAAGGATACTTTGGGCAAATGCCATTGTCCTACAAAGTCTTTATATGGCTGGGAATTAAGTTTTATACCTCATCTGTAGGAAATAATATGTGCAGGCCACAAGGTCACAGAACTACCGAATCAGTGAGGTTGGGAGGGACTTCTTGAGATCTTCTTGTCCCACCTCTGTGCTCAAGTGGGCTAGCTGGAACAAATTCCACAGGACCAAGTCCAGGTGGATTTGAATATCTCATGGATGGAGACTCTACAACCTTTCTAGGCAACCCATGCCTGTGCTTAGTCATCCTCACAGTAAAAAAGGGTTTCCTGGTGTTCAAATGGAATTTAATGTGTTTCAGTCCATTCCTATTGCCTCTTGTCCTGTCCCTGGGCAATACTGAGAACAGCCTGGCTCCCTCTTCAACCCTCTGATCAGGTATTTATACTTTTGGTAAGATCTCCCCTGAGCCTTCTCTTCTCTAGGCTAAACGTCCCAGCTCTCTCAGCTTTTCCTCCAGTCCCATAATCACTGGTACCCTTTTCTGGACTTGCTACAGTAAGTCCATATCTTTTTTGTACTGAGAAGCCCAAAGCTGGATGCAATAGTCCAGACGTGGCCTCACCAGTGCTGAGCAGACAGGAAGGATCACGTTGCTTGACCTGCTGACAATGTTGTTCCTAATGCAGATGATTCTGTCATACAGTCCTGGGAGAGATCTCTTCAGCTGACAGTGATAAATAACTGTGCTTGAGTACCATCATGCTGGACGTGCATGCTTGGACTGTTCCCTGAGCACCCAGACCCCTGAACTAGAAGACAGGGATGGGGAGCAGAATGAAGCCCCCGTAATCCAAAGGGAAATGGTGAGGGACCTGCTTCAGCACCTGGAGGTGCACAAATCTATGGGGCCGGATGGGATCCACCCAAGGGTATTGAAAGAGCTGGCGGAGGTGCTCGCCAGGCCACTTGGTATCATTTATGAGCAGTCCTGGACAACCGGGGAGGTCCCAGCTGACTGGAGGTTAGCAAACGTGACACCCATCCACAAGAAAGGCCAGAAGGAGGATCCGGGGAACTACAGGCCAGTCAGTCTGACCTCGGTGCCTGGGAAGGTCATGGAACAGGTCCTCCTCAGTGCCATTACACGGCACATGCAGGAGAACAGGGTGATCAGGCCCAGTCAGCGTGGGTTTGTGAAGGGCAGGTCATGCCTATCAAACCTAATATCCTTCTATGATAAGGTGACCCACTTAGTGGATGAGGGAAAAGCTGTGGATGTTATCTACTTGGATTTTTGCAAAGCTTTTGACACTGTTTCCCACAGCATTCTCCTGGAGAAACTGGCTGCTCATGGCCTGGACAGGTGTACTCTTCGCTGGGTAAAAAACTGGCTGGATGGCCGTGCCCAGAGAGTGGTGGTAAATGGAGTTAAATCCAGTTGGTGTCCAGTCACAAGTGGTGTCCCCCAGGGCTCGGTGCTGGGGCCGGTTCTTTTTAATATCTTTATCAATGATCTGGATGAAGGGATCGAATGCACCCTCAGTAAGTTCGCAGATGACACTAAACTGGGCGGGCGTGTTGATCTGCTTGAGGGTAGGTTGGCTCTGCAGAGGGATCTGGACAGGCTGGACCGATGGGCTGAGACCAATGGTATGAGGTTCAACAAGGCCAAGTGCCGGGTCCTGCACTTGGGTCACAACCACCCCATGCAGCGCTACAGGATTGGGGCAGAGTGGCTCGAAAGCAGCTTGACAGAAAAGGACCTGGGGGTGTTGGTTGACAGCCGGCTGAATATGAGCCAGCAGTGTGCCCAGGTGGCCAAGAAGGCCAACAGCATCCTAGCCTGTATCAGGAATAGTGTGGTGAGCCGGACTAGGGAAGTGATCATCCCCCTGTACTCGGCACTGGTGAGGCCCCACCTCGAGTACTGCGTTCAGTTTTGGGCCCCTCGCTACAAGAGGGACGTTGAGGTGTTGGCGCGTGTCCAGAGAAGGGCTACAAAGCTGGTGAGGGGTCTGGAGGACAAACCTTATGGAGAACGACTGAGGGAGCTGGGGTTGTTTAGCCTGGAGAAGAGGAGGCTGAGGGGAGACCTTATCACCCGCTACAACTACCTGAAAGGAGGTTGTAGAGAGATGGGGGCTGACCTCTTCTCCCTGGTGACAAGTGATAGGACGAGAGGAAACAGGTTCAAGTTACGTCAGGGGAGGTTTAGATTAGATATTAGGAAACATTTTTTCACTGAAAGGGTTATTAAACATTGGAATAGGCTGCCCAGGGAGGTGGTGGATTCACCATCCATGGAGGTGTTTAAAAAAAGGGTAGATGGGGCACTTAGGGACATGGTTTAGAAGTGGCTCTTGTCAGGGTAGGCTAAAGGTTGGACTCGATGATCTTAAAGGTCCCTTCCAACCTCAACAATTCTATGATTCTATGATTCTATCCTATGACTTCTTGAGTTTGGAAAATGCAACCATACAATCTCTTACTTCATCCACTCTGGTGCAAGTCCTCTCTGGCTATCACTGTTGCGTGGAACTGGCATTTCATACACCAAGATTTCTTAGGCCTTCAAGATAAAATTATAATTTTTCTCATTTCTCACTTTTTTCCATCTCTCTAACCCATTTGGGTGCTTGGAGGTTACATTTGTGTCTTCAGATGTGTTATGGAGAACGCAGACAAGCAATGAGAATTGCAAAGGATTCTAAACCCAATTATTTTTCAGAGTAGCAAACACAACAGATTTATAGAACTGGAAAAAATAATAATGTCCTAATAATTTCTCAGCTTCCTCATCAGTTTATAACATTTTAATGAGTCTTCCAGGGCAAGTAGCATTCTCTTTTTGCATCTCTGGGCTTCTCCTCAAACTGCAGAATCTCTCTCTCTCTTTGCCCCCACTTCTCTCCTTCTCTCTCCTTCCTCTCCTTTGTCTTCTGTAGGCGGTTTCTTCTTTTGACCATGTCTAGCCTACAGATCAGTCCCATATGCTCCTTATGTTTCTCTTGCTTGCTCTTTCCTTAGTTTCTAGTGCCATAATTCTTTCTGTGGTTCTAAAGGACTAAAAGTCCAATGGAGTAAAAAAAATAAAATCCCTGAGGGTTAAGTCATCCTGTCTTTCTGCCTTTGCTAGCGAATGGTTGTCTGCTCTACGGGAAGACTTGTAGGTGTAGCTCTCCTCTCTCCTTAACAAGGATCGTGAAAATCATGGTAAAAGACCATCATGAGACTTGAGAGGACAGATAGTCCACAAAAACCAAAATAGATTTTGCAATTTGTTCAGCTGTCTTCTAACCACTAGTGCCACTTTCTGCAACACCAAGATTTACTGCCTGTCTTCACAAAACTACTACTGTAGTTCATCTCTGGTTCATCTACTACTCTGGTTCATCTCCTGTGCAATATAATGCATTAGAAAAGAGTTTGTGCAGAAGCTAATAACTGATTATTAGATACATGAATCCAAATTGTGGTCTTCAAATCAATGAAATTATTATAGTTGGCCTACACCTGTAAAGTGGAATTGGGGAAAAAGGGACAGATTTTTAGCTATGATAGATTAACATGAGGCCATGGATATCAGCAAAATAATTTTCAACTTCTGTCAGTAAATAGTGCTTTCCTGTGCACTGTGTCTTTAAAGAGAGTGGCAAATGAAGATAAAACGCAGAGCAGATGTACCTGTCTGAGAAGAACCCTTTTATTTTCTGTTAAGCCTGCAGAATTTATAATAAATGAAACGGCAGGCTACATTTTTTGATGGGTAGTACCACGTCTAGGATCAGAAGTGGATGACTGATGTGGTTCAGAATTCAGTTACTGAAGTGGACAGCTGTAATAGCTGCTTGAGGGTCTTCCTACGTCTTGTGGAGTTATCTGTACAGATAGGGAAGAAATACTCTTCATCCCTTAAACCTGCTGCTGTAAAACAGATCTGACTCCCTGGAAACTTCCCTGTTTTGGTAATATGGAGTTAGATCTCCAAGCATTGTCCAGACACTGACAGCTACTAAGAGTATGTTATAGGATCCAGACCATTTTAAAAGTTGGTTATTTTTTAGTCAGATTAAGTGTGTTATAACTCTTTACAAAAGAACTATGAAGTATTACAAAACTCAGCTGTGCTATCATCAACTGTGTTGCCAACTGGAAAACTTGATACCATTCATAACAAATCCTGTGATATTTCTATCTCCGTGCAAAATTATTAAAATAAGTACTCCTCTCATCCCTTGAAGTGGTTTGAGCCACGTACCGCTGTGATGTAGGAAGTTGTTTAACCAATGAGCTGGTTATATCCTTAGGCATTTGAGTCTGAATGAACAGAGGGCAAAATCATCTGTGTTGACTTCGGACAATCCACCCAAGTGAAAGGCCTCAGCTGTGGAGGACCTGGGCATGGCAAAGTCAAGAGAGCATATATTTGATTCAGAGAGTGTAGTATCAGTCAGCACCTAGTCAGAGTGAGGTATCACTCACTGAGGTACCAAGAAAGGATTGTGCATAATGCAACATGGACAATTATGTACAAGGCAAAAGAGTAAGAGACCATAAAGAATAAGCCATATAGAATAAGCCAGTCAGCCTGCAAAAGAAGTTGTAAATAAAGCCTGAGGCCTGATGCAGACTCAATGTAGAGAGGATAATAACTGCTTCTCACAGCAGTTAGCCCAGATGAGTTTAGCAAGTCAGTATCTGAAGAAAGCCCTAATTGTCTTCATTTAAAAAAAATCTTATTTTTAAATAATCAAAGAAGTACTTGAAGCAGTCTCAGCATCGCTCAACGGCCTGTGTAACTGTTAGATGAAATGCACGGCCAGCCATTAACAGTTTCTACATAGCCTTACTCATGGCTGCCTATGCAAACATTCTCCAGTTTGCCTTTAATGGAGGATGTCCCCCATTGCTCAGCTTAATATAGATAAATATAATCCCTTTCCATCTTACTAGTAAGTTGTCCTATTGATTTGAAAAGTACAGCTACTGCAAGACAGTTTGTTTTCACTGTAGGGTTTGCAAGATGCATGGATCATGCTTGCCATCAAGAGTTGTCACTTTCTGTTCTCTAAGTGTGAATCCTTTTCCCAAATTTTCTGTCACGGATGATTCAGGACAAAGGAAGATGAAATAATGCTTTTCTAGCAAATATAAAACCTGAGTAGCTGCAATGTAACTACAGTCATCTGGGTGTCAATGGTGATACTCGTTTTCAGTCTGTGCTAGAACTGTTAACTTATAACTGGATGAAGTAACCCTTTATGACAGTGATTTGCTCAGCAAATAAATATCCAGTATGCTGACATTTCTATTAGGTAGCAAGTAGTCATCCAGAAATAGTGACTGCTCATTACTTAGCCAAAGGCTCTGTAACTGCTTCTGCTAGGAATTACGTCGTTTTAATACAAGGCAACAGGGGACTCTCAAGGTTAGTCTTAGGTTAGCCCTAATAACAACCACCATGTATTTTAAGTGCAGGCTTCAAGTTGCTTATTGCCTGCTTTTCCATAAAACACAATGTACCATAGCTAAGAAAGCAATGTGTCCTGGAATTTAAATAGCCTTCTGTAGACACCAGCTTAGCTGTTTCCTAATGACTGGGTTCTTCTGGTTGAAGGTAAAGCTTAGTGTCTGTGACTTCAGCTCGGCTGTGAGCAGCAGTTAACTATCATTGCACTTTCCTTTTGCTTTGCCTTCAGATACAAGCAGCATACTCCTCACATTGACACAGATCATAGAGTCTCTGTCAGAACTGATAAGCTCAGCATCCAAACTCCTCCTGAGCCATGTGGAATGACATACCAGCCTGTTAGTCCTGTTGGCTGATCTCTAAGAATAGCTGCACCAGTGCCCCTCTTCTGCAGCCAGGGTCTTATTACAGACATGCTCAATCATGGGAAAGACGACTCTCCCTGGAGGATGGATGATAGCATTTCCCCTGACAGGTCTTATTCTCTGAACATATTTTTGGTTTTATGACTGTTCTCTATCAAACTCTGGAATGTGGTGGAGTTTATCTGGTATTCTGAGCTGGACTTCAGAGAAGGATGAGTAGGGACGTGACTTTATTCTGCTTTGCACTGGGGACAAAAAGGAGGAAAAGTATGCAGGAAATACTAAAGAAATACCAGCTTGAGCCTCTGTCCCCGTCCCACCAACCAAAAAACCCAAAACCCTGAGAAAATGAAATTAAACTTTCTGTTGTTCTGTGAGCTAGTTTTCCCTTGACATGCATGATTCAATTGACTTAACAAACAACAATTTATCAAAGAAAAAGGGAAATAATCAGGAGGGTAGGTTGACAGGGTAAGACACAGTGTCAAACTACTTTTTTGCTGAAGTCCAGTTGTTCATGCTGTTCCTCTGCTTTTTTACTGACACTGCTGATAGGTCACCTGGTGGCTTCCCACCCTCTCTGCTAGAACTTCATTTTCAGTTTGGGATGGACAGGTGCCAGATGCAGTCTTCTTTTGGGTAAGGTGTCCTAGTTGAAGCTGCCAGCGATCCTTCAGTCAGAGCTGCTCTTGCCCTGCACTAGGTACTCACCATTTCCCTTCTTGCTCTGCTACTACTCTAAGCCAGCCTTTGCAGTTTTACTAACAGTTTCTGTTTTGCAGCTCTTCGGTAAGAGCATAGTGGCAGCACACAGAGCTATGCTCAGACCTCTCATGTATGGGGGACGGGCATTCCTACCTCTCAGTTTAGAAGAGGTTTAAGTAAATTCTCCTAGCATCGCTTCCTCCCACTTGCCCTGTACACACAACTACTGGCTTTGTGGCCGGAATATGCAAGGTGTTTACATAAATTAGCGTAACCCCTGATTCCAGGCATATTTAGGCATAATTCACTTCCCTATGTACCTATTTTCCAATCTGTAAACTTGTCTCAGCTTGAGAATACTTCTTTCCCCTTTTGTTTCAAACAGAAAAGCCTCCCAAACAAGGTAAAACAACACGTGTAAAATAAACATTTCAGAGTTGCCCACTGACTTTTTTTCATTCATCTCTCCTACACTCTAGATGTAGTCTCAGTATTATAACACCAGATAGAGGGGAATGATAGAGAGGAACAGCTGAGAACAACATGATGTGTTAACTCCTCTTTGTGATCTTTCTCATGCATAGATCAGTAAATGAGAAAATAGTGGATTCATAAAAATTATGAAGACATTGGGCCAAATCCTCATCTTGTGCCCTCATCATGAAGCCCAAATGTGGGAAGCAAGTAGATCCTTCTCCTAAAAGCTCTTAGAAGACCAGGGAATGACTGTTTTGTCTTCGGTATACCTGTTTTCCTAACCAATGACTGGTATCGCCATTGGACTATCTTCTCCTGAACTTGGCATGTCGTGAACAACACAGCTGCTACACAGCCACCTCTAGAAGAAAGTGACCCATGTGTTTGCTTCTCTTTCTGTACACTCTATGTGTGTGGGTATCTGTCACATCCCTGTACATGTGTTCAAACTGATGAAATTCTCTATAAAGCAGTCTCTTCCAAAAAGTCTGTCTGAAAATATCTTTGAAATCCTTCCTTTAGGATGCTGCTGCCTTTGATATCAGTCACACAAGAGCACCCACAGAAGCTAGGTTTGCAAAATAATTCTTCAAAATTCCTGCAAAGTGTCAAAAGACTGAAGTACTTTGCTCAGATCTGCAGTAGGAGGGGTAAACTAGCACAGCTCAACAGAAAGCCCACCTTAAAACTGTTTACGCTTAGCCCTTTCCAAAGACTTTGAAATATTGTTTATATGCTTTACTGACCATCAGAGAATAGCTAGGTAGTTAACAGAGCTCACTGTGATTCAGGAGTTGGAATTAAGCATGATTTATTAACACTGCAGCATTGTCTCCTGCTGGGCACTGGCAATACAGAGTCAATTCTTTGGCCCATCAGCTACCACCGGATCCCACCCATTCCTGTGCATTTGAGGGACATGCTTGGAGTGTATTCCCTTGAATTCACAATGAAAATGAAATGTTCTCCAAAGGATACCTTCTCTTCCTTCATATCTACATAGTGCATTAATGAAGTAGCAACGAAAAGGAGGTAAATGGTTTTTATTGTTGCTGTTTTGGGGCGTTTTGGCTATTCATTTAGATCATACATCCTTTTGCTTTCATCTTGAAATAAAGGACAGAAAATAAGTAAGATTTATTTTTTTCCCACTTCTTCAAATATAATGATTGGTGGCTGTGAGCCTTGGGTTTGAGCTTCTGGTCCCCTCAATCTTTTCACAGAGGCAGCCAGAGAACCTCCTTGGCTACTGCTGTCCACCAGAAGACACTTCAGACTCGTGTGGTTTGGAACTAAGATCTCTGCTTGATTCTTTCAAAAGAAAGCTAATAATTTCAAAATGTCCCAAACTATTATGCTTTAAATACTCTAGCAGGTCTGCTGGAGAGTTGGGGTACCTGTGTACTACAACTTAACTTATATTCCATATACTGGAGCAAGGAATGTATTGTCGTTACTTACGTAGCTTGAAATTACTCTTAACACACCATATTGAGGTAAATGCAAACGAAAGTTTATTTGCAACTTCTAGAATAGATGATGTAATTACAAACATTAGTGGCTCTTGCTTAAGACCTCAGAGATCAAAAAATAATGACCTCAGGATGATAAAAGCTATAGGGTGTTTTAATCCCTATTGCTTTTTTCTAGGCATACTTGAACACTGATTAAAAAAAATAAATTTGCAATACTTCCATGGTTTTCTTCTTCATATCTTAGGCAAAACTGAAAAATTTAAATAAGAGAATATGGTGCTCTCAAGTGTCTTTTTGGCATTGTATTTGTTCTCTGTTTCCTTCATTGATCAGGACTGGCATTGTGCAGAGCTGGAAGATCCATGCCATGGTCTCGGAGTGACAGATCATATTTTATCTCTGAGTGGGTGGTGAAATTCCCCAATTGTTTCTGAGAGAACATAAATGTAGGGGTAGAATAAAAGGACCCAGAGGGCCAAATTCTGCACAGACTAACACCTGTTTGCCTTAGGGATTTAAATTAAGACAGAATTTCTTTCTTGAGCTAAATTCATCTCTCTTATGTGCAAGAAACTTTCACTTAGGCAATTTTGAGTTATGCAGATCTAGCAAAACAAAATATGGCTTTTTGAGAAGAAGTGCCAAGTTTTATTTCATTTGAAACCCCACTGACTTCATTACAAAAGTAAAGGAAGGCATTTTTAAACCCAGAAACTTATTGGTGCATGCATTATGATTTGGAATATGTACACACTGTCACTAGTTCTTCCAAAGGAAGATTTTGTCAACCACTTCACCAGAAAGTAATTCAATGGGTTATGGCTATAAATGGCTCAGCTTTAAAATCTTCCCTGCTGCTACAAAGAATAAAAGCAAATGAGGAAACTGTATCTAGACCAGAAGTGATGGTGGACTGAGTTTTACTTGGAAAAATGGAAAGGATGAATTTATTTCCCAAGTTCCAAGAGTTCTCTGAACTAACATATTTGAATGGGTCCTAGTGAATCGCTTCTCAGACATCTTTTGAACTGACCTAGGTTAAGAGAGCAATTGCAAATAAAGATTGCATTGAAACTTGTGAGATTTTTTAAAAACTGATCGGCATTCAGAAACTGTGAAGTCTAGTCTCTAAGAATTTAACATTGGTCCTACACACTCTGGGCTTTTGCAGGACAATTGGTTCCCCCGTTAGTCCATTTAAAGCTGCTCTCATCCCAAAAGCTATGAAAAAAGTTGTACTGAGGCACTGAAAATAGTGCTCTCCTCTTTCTAAAGGTTGAGTGGACTGCCAGGTACTTGAGTAACACAGGCATTCACAAAAAGTGCTGGTAACAAACATGCACATCCGCTGCTAGGTATACTCTTGTGGAATTTAGTGGGCTTGATTTAAAGAGTATTTAACCATATTTGGACAGCTATTGAAAGTCCAGAAAGGGAAGATGGCTTTATAAGTAGTTTAAATGATAAGGCTGTGAACATGTGTGCCTCTCCTGGAGACAGACAATAAGGTAAAATGGGTGTGAGAGAGACAAAGACCTTTGTTCGTATATTAAATCTTACTCCCTAACCTCCTTCTGTTATAAGAACTGTGAGCATATGTTGAGTTCAGTACATACTTTTGGCAGCAAGTGACTGGTGTCCTATAACTGCTTTGGATAAATACAGTAGCTCCGGTAAGCCCTACCTAATTGCATGTGCCTGGGACTTTTTCTGAAGCAGAAGTACCAGGAAGCAGCATGTTATAGGAGAAATATGGTCAGTCCAGTCTCCCAGAGGGCAACCTTTTTGATCCTGGGCTCTGAACTGCTGCATGTACCGCATCGGACTGTAATTTGCCCCACAAAAACTACTGTCTTCTTGCCCAAATCACCACTAAGCAAAAAAGGAGGGAGTGGATGTGAACTTTACATTCTTGGTTGCAACATGCCTTCCAAAACCGAAAAGTATACACACAGTTAAACTACGCTTTCACTCTTCCAAATTCTGAACTTTCCACAAAGACTTAGTCATTGCTTGAGAGGCCAGGCAGGCCGCTAGGCAGCATGTGAATGTCAGGTAAATTGGCAAGCTCTCCAACAAAAAAGGCAACATTCACAATGCTCATGGTAACAAGACAGTACCGAATCATCCAGTTCATTGTTTGAGATACTTAAATTAGTTCGTAGAATTTGCACTGAAAGAGAATTAAATCCTGAGAGCTCAATGGAAGATAAGTTGGTTTGCTGTAGTTTTTCCTTTGCAGATCAGTTCTGAGAAAAAAAGGCCTCCTAGTCGAACAACATTGCTAAAATTATTTTCTATTTTGAGCGTGTGTTTAAGCTAATCCTTTTGTTCCATTCAGAGCTCATCCGGTGATGCAGTGCTCCCTTTTTTAGTTCTCAGAATTGTTGCCCATAGCTAATCTATGCTCATATCTAAGCCTCTAGAGTTTATACCCCTTTACGTGGACACCTCTGATTTCAACTGATTGAAACGGACTTTGTGAAAGTCTAAATGAATGGAATGAACAAGGTGCTGATGGCAAGGCATCTTGTAGGACATGCAGCTAGCAGAAAAGTGTGAAGCATTCACAAAGGGTATGCAAGGTCACCTCTGTTTTAATTTATACTATAGGGCCCCAGAGGTTTGGGCCTCTGCGTTAGAATAGACAAACTCTCTCAGATCCTTCTAAGTCTTCCTTACACCCCTTAAAACATTGTTCTGCTCCTTTCACAGTGGGTAACTAGCATAATCTTCAGATTATTCTGATCCGGTCTTGATTACTATACCTTAAATATAAAAAAGGTATTTAATAAAAAAAAAAGTACTTTTTCTTTTATTTAGTACTAGATTCTTCTCTTATATGACTATACCACCTACTCTCTTTCCATCTATTATGTAAGATCAGTGCTTAAAATTACCTCTCCAAGGGATACTTGCATTTCTCAACTGCTCTGTACGACCTCACTCTTCCAGCCCGTGTGGCCTTAGCTCCTGCCTACATCCTACAGCATTTCACCATTTATCTCTCTTACTACACTGTCATCTAAAAATAAAAGACGGAACAATCCCTGGGGTAAGGTTCATTTTAGTGTTCTCTCCAGGTGTTGACTTGCTTCCTATGCAGCTCACAGCAACACAATCTCAGCTTTTAGGAATAAGCCCTGTGTTTCCAAGAAGAAAAATATGTTTTGGGATCATGGAAAGGATCAACAGTGGTAAACCCAGTGTTTTCTTGCCCTTACGATTTTGCCGTATGAGGGTAATACTAAAGGAATCTGTTAAAGTGCATCATGTAAAAGTGCTGCACCAGCTGTCAATTATATTGTATATGACAAATTCTCTACGGCTTCTGGGATTTCCCAGTTGATTTTTAAGTCATCTGGAGCTACTTCCAAAGTGCAGAAGCCTGTCCTTTACTCAGTCCCCATAACTCTTGAAGACTTTTTTATTTCTCCAGTTTCCGAATGTTTTTAATACATCATTGCAGGGCTTTTGCAGCACCATGAAACATCCAACCCCTGCTGGCCCAGGCCAGTGACTTGGTGCTTAACCAGGAGCTGCCACAGGTAGGGAAGATATACCCTGTTATAGCAGTACTGCCAATTTCAAACCTCTTATATCAGAGACTATGTACAACTTGGATAACTGAATGCACAATCCTAGCCCATGCACAACCCATTTGGGGCTGGGAAAGGTAATGGGAGCAGTGTTAGCTATCCCCATGGGTGCTCTTTTGTTAGCAAAGGGCATGCTGACATTCTTGTTGTTCTGTAAGGTCGTCTTTTATGATCCTGAAGTTCTCTAAAGTAGCTGAAGCCCTCCCTGGATGGGCTTCCAAAGGGTTTTTATGGGAAAGCTTATCTTTGTCATTACATCTCTTGCCAGTTGAGACCCACCTCAGTAATTTCTCTCACTGGTCCTGTCAAATGCCTACATACAGCTATCAGCTGAAACAGTACCAGAGCAGGAAAATAAGAACCATCAATGTGCACAAAGGACTACCTTCTTGTCATCTGAGGTTGTCTAATATGGACATTGCCACCATGACTGTGCTTGTTTGCGATCAGATCAGGGATGAAGACCATCTATTTGTATTCTGACTTGAGGAAGACCAGGGTGATGTTTAAACTGTAGCCTTCAGGACAACATCTATGTCATCTGTGTGAGGACAAATTGGACAGCAACAATAGCCTTAGTAAAATGTAAAACTAGCTAGGGGTAAGCCATTTGGAAATGAATCAGGTTCTTATGGTAAGCTTAAGAGGAAAAAGGGATCAATCTAGGCCCTCCCGTCTGAAGGTTTTGGTATTAATACTAACGTATTTTACCAAGGGATGCCCCAGGGAACAGTGCACTCAAATTGTGAAAAGCTATGGCTTATGCTAGATACAGCACTTCACGTGCTCATTATGATACATCCTTTTTCTGTTACTAAAACTTGTTAAAAATAAGCAAACAAACAATTTGAGACTACACATCTGTAATGTCATGAAAGATACAGAGGAAATGCAGCACTGAAGATTCAGCTGAAGTTGAATCATTGACATATATTTAAATTAACGCAGAAAAGATATTTTTTCTTTAATGCATAGTGACTAAATGTACTCAGATAATAACTGCATGATTAAAAGGCTCAAAACCGGATATATTAAAAATCCCATGCTTCACGAATATATAAACTCGGGGAATTTTTAAAAACTCCTTAAGAAGTTATAATAGTAATAATGTTCAGTAGGAACACTTGGAGAAACAGAAATGATAGTTAAGTGCCTGAAAAGGATCTTCACATCATATCCTGAAATAAGCCCAGTATTTTAGGACTGGTATCTTTTTGTATGCACATAATCAGGTGCCCATGCATGGAAGTAAGACAATAGGTACTTCTATTTTATTTCATGGTTCAATATGTCAAGGATGCATTGAGAAGGGATCTTTTTCTTTCCTTCATGTAGGTTTTAGACTGCAGTTGCATCTAGTTTATTGTAAATTACTGTGAGTTATTATTTAACATTCACTGACCCTATGCATTCATCCACTATATCTGCTCTGGCTGGTGCTATCAGAAGCCATTGCTTTTACTGCTGCTGTAGGTACTATAAAGATCTTTCAGTCTTCAAAAAAATAGCTCTGTTTTGGATCTCTAAGAGGTAGAAAAATGCTTTTACAACAGTTACTGGCATCTGTTTCAGCATGTACATAATATCTAGCCTCACAGAATTTCTTCTTTTACTGTTTAAAAAGACAGATAAATTTGATGAGAACACAGTAACTTAAGTTTTCCTGCCATGGAGTAAAAGTTCTATAGCATGTTTTCATTTTTTAATGAAGATGTAGAAATTAAAGATGAGAATAATTCCTATTTTTTTTTCCCCAGGAAAGATTCCCTCCAGTTTTAGACTGGACTACAAAGTCAAATCAGACTCTTAATAACATACACTGCACTTATTGAAAAAAACCAGAGAATCATTTAATGCAAAAACTGCGCAGAGAACTCAGAGTCACTAACATAGGACCATAAAATATTAGAATTTGAAAATGTGAGAAATGATTCCTCCCCTTACTGTTTTTGGGTTCTTTTCCCCAGAAAAAGTAGACACCTCCACTTGCATACCCTTTTTTTGCCTGGTAGGATCTGGAGGCAGAGAAAATGTATTCTGCATCAGGATATTTATTTGCCTGCCTTCTTCTCTCCTCCCTTCCTCAACACAGCACATGAATTTTTGATCATTTTCCACTGTACTGGTGATTTTATCATAATAATAATTACATGAGCGGGTACAATTTGCTCTTCTCAGGTGCACCTGTTTCAGTCTTCTGCCCTTTAGAATACATCTTAACTAACATTTTTTGGGTATATTAGTATATTTCATAGGGTCAAATATATAAACTATTTTTCCATTATAGAAGAAGTTGTTTATGTATAATGGGATTTCCCCCCTCTCTCCCCCCTCCTCCCTCCCGCCCCGAATATCTTTGCTAGGGTTGCACATAGACTCTGATGCAATTGTTCTGAGTATTTCATGGGAAAAATAAGTACCTGAACACTCTGTAATCCCAGATGAGAGAAAAGGGATGAAATTTGAAATTCAGAACTGATAAAATAATAATCCCTGCCTGCCTTTGGTAAGATTGTGGGAACCAAAAAAATCCCCCAAAACCAAACCCCAAAGGCCAGTCCTATTGTAATGCAATCAATGGGAAGACTCCAACTGACTTCAGTGGACGGGAATGAAACATCACTTCAATGAACTTTTAAGATTTAAATAGCTCAGATAGCTCCCTTCCTTCAGCTGCTTCACTGCTGAGCCCATCTCTGGATACACCAGGAGGCTTTACAGGCCCAGGGGTGGCTGCTCTCTGACCATGCTCAGGTTTTGCATAAGGCACTTCAGAAATACGTTTGGGGAAAAATCTTCCAACAGCTGAACCCTGCGGGCAAAAGAAAATTGTGGTTTCACAGGAACTTAGTGTCTGAGAAAATACCCATGTGTGATTCCTGCTGGCAGGGTATGATGCTCTTGTCCCTGAAGCCAATGGATCTTCTGTCATTTACTTCAGGGGGTGCAGGACCAAAGAGCTAGGCTATGAGTTGGAGTCTGGTCCTTGTCCTGATCCCCTGGTTTGTAGAGTTATGTGATGACTGATAGGTAATTCCTCTGGTGGAGGGACACTGCAGCATTGCTCAGTTGTGTTCTCACAGCATCCCTCTTTACTGCTCCTCTTTGCTCAACCTCTTGTGAGCTGTGACCCACGCTGTTCCGAGGCTGGTCTTGTGCTATGCGTACTGTGAGCCTGTCCACAAGTGCAGTGAGAGCATGCAGAGCTCAGTGGGATAAGGCGACACCGGGCGGGCCAGGAGAACTGACCTCCACGCCAGCGTGGTGGTGCTGTGGATGGGCGACACATAGCAAGCAGAGCAAGCTGTGCTTGACGGCCTCTCCAGGGTCTGTTCTTTCATGGTGGCGTGCCACGGCATCACTAGTGCTTGCGTACACACGTTTTCTCCTCTTTTCCATTTGTAACTGTTCTGAGCAAAAGGGCTAGCAAAAGGCCTACTGATGGTAGCTTTTAACAGAATAGAACAGCACATCTTCCAGACCTGAAACTGGTCGTATTTAATCAATGCATTTTAATTTTAGGCTCATCCTTTAGATTAGAAAAATAAGTTCCTTATAACTTTTGTATAAAATACATATTTTTTTAATCTCTGTCAGAGAAGAATATTTTGTTCTTACTGGGGATTG
Source organism: Rissa tridactyla (assembly GCF_028500815.1). NCBI lineage: Eukaryota > Metazoa > Chordata > Aves > Charadriiformes > Laridae > Rissa > Rissa tridactyla. The sequence continues at coordinate 66,290,957 of NC_071467.1, read as the reverse complement.
CTGGAATTTTTTACAATATCCAGTACAATTTGAACTCTTATTTAGAAGAATAAAGCAATATAAACATACGGACGTGAAAAAGCAAATAGATGTGATTTGCCCTGTCCTGCAGAAAACGCTACAGGCAAAAGATCACAGTGGCAAAGTGGGAGTGACTAAGTCCAGAAGCCCCTCTTTGAATGAGATCTGCTTAGGAAGAGGTTTCAAACACTTTTTCCTCTTAGTTTGTTTAGGTTTTGTTTTTTTTTTTTTTGTGTCAGATGACGAAGATCTCAGCCACACGCTCAGCTTCCTCTTGGTGCTGGCGATTTCACTGCCTATTTCAGGCTCTAGCATGATAACGTCACTTCTGCATGGTTCCAGGAGAGCTGAAGTAAACACTCCCATGCAGTGCTCTGAGAGCCCACATACAGTGGCTCATGCTCGTTCTGCCAACAGAGCTGTTTCATCCCAGACACTATATTGTCTGCATAAATAAACTGTAACAGGAATTCATACACCAGCCATTCGTCAGTGATTTTATTTCTATTTTTGCAGCTTGCAGTAATTATTTCCTCATAGGGAAGCTGATTCCTCTTATATGGACTTTTCTTAAGATGGAGCATCTTTTCTGTACTTTTCTTATGCTTGTTATAAAGAAAGATTATTCATCTCTAAATTTATAGCATCTAGACATGTTCCCACTTGCAGCACCCAGACAGACAGTTATTCACTTAGCTCTTCTCAACACCAGTTTTTTAAAAAACCAAAATAATATTTTCTTTTTGAAAATGATCAGAGTCTTTCTTTTTCATCATACGTAGCAACATCTTTTTGATCTTATGACATTACACATTCATGTTTTTCTGCCAAAATCCAGGTGCCTATTTGGACTTGTTTGCTCTCAATGCTACTATTGCCATGCTTGTGACCAAAGTCTAATAAACTATAATAAACCACGAAATAAAATATGAATTTCATTAGTCAAATTAATATGTAGAAAGCTTATAACATGAACATATATAAATGCTTGTGTCTTTAATTAATAAAACCTCATAAAACCATGTGATAAAACTTGTTTCTGGGCTTTGCTTTCAAACCTCATGACATTAATCAGTGCTGATTATTTCTTGAAGCTAAATTGTCCCTCACTGACAAGCTGATGCTGCAGAGCTTTCAGGCTTTTTCTGTGTGGGGAAGATGAAAGCTTTGAATTGAAGAGGGAACGTGCTGAGGTTTCATTCACTTTCTGTGCACTACAACCTTCTACCTCACTGTTCTGGTGGAAGGCGTAAAAGATTGCTGGTAACACATATGGGGGTGAAAATGCTCACTACAGTGGGGGAAGTAAGTGAAGGCAGGTCCTTGTCACAGAATCATAGAATTTTCTAGGTTGGAAGGGACCTTCAAGATCATCGAGTCCAATCATCAACCCAACAGTGCCAAAACCGCCACTAAACCATGTCCCTAAGCACCACATCTACCTGTCTTTTAAATACCTCCAGGGATGGTGATTCAACCAGTTCCCTGGGCAGCCTGTTCCAATGTTTGATAACCCTTTCAGTGAAGAAATTTTTCCTAATATCGAATCTAAACCTCCCCTGGTGCAACTTGAGGTCATTCCCTCTTGTCGTATTGTCTGTTACTTGGGAGAAGAGACCAACCCCCACCTTCTACAACCTCCTTTCAGGGAGTTGTAGAGAGCGATAAGGTCTCCCCTCAGCTTCCTTTGCTCTGGGCTGAACAACCCCAGCTCCCTCAGCTGCTCCTTATAAGACTTGTGCTCCAGACCCGTCACCAGCTCCATTGCCCTTCTCTGGACTTGCTCCAGAATCTCAATATCTTTCTTGTAGTGAGGGGTCCGGTCGCATCAGGTCTGACCAGGTCTAAATCTGCCCTCTAATTTTTCTGCTTCGCATAGGGGAGTTCAACATGTAGTACTGACACCCATGTTTGTGCCTGTCGTCAGAGAAAAAGTGATGGTCGTCAGCTCTGCGGTCCATGGCTGCCGCAGAGCCGCTTTTGGACTCCTGATGGGTGGCCAGCCTGGGGTTAATTTCAGATTGCTCCAAGTTATGGCATGAGCCTTTCTGTCATGCACCTGGCCTGGAGTCAGGCAGTGCAGAGGCAGGAACAGTGACATCACTGAGGAGGGACGCTGACCTCACCAAGGAAGAACAGTGATGTCCCCGAGGACGGACAGTCCAAAGCACGGCAGCTTGGTGGCAGGTTCTGCCAACAGTCCAGTAATCACTGGGCAAAACCAGGGCAACAAGTCAGGTCTAATGTCAGCTTAGGACCAGTTCAGGGTCAGGGCCAGCTAAGGACAGATCTACCCTATGACATAGCTTGGGTTGCAGCAAGGGCCTGTGGGTACATGGAGCTCCCCATGGGAGGAAGCCCAACGGAGGCCAGTAAGACCTGTTAGTGTGCCCAGGGCCCTGGAAGCTGTGTGCGGTGCTCAGCTTGGGGACATGAGCTTGAGTTCTCGGCTGTGAAGGAGCATCTTGTGAGGCCGAAGAGGGAAAATAGATCGTTAGTTTGTCATCTCAGATACAGTTGACTGAAGTTCAGTTTTTAAGTCATTTGATCTCAAGTCCTTGATGTTAAGCCAGTGGGTGAGTGAGGGAAAACAGAGATTTGTGAAATCAGGCACCCTCAGCTTGCTCAGCTGTACGTGCATTCCACGCTCTGCTTTCTGGTCGCCAAAACCTCCTCTCCCAGGAGGCCTGGTGCTGCCTCCACAGGCTATTGCTGCCATACATGGCTTCGGCAGAGCCCTGTCTACCAGAACCATCTTGCTATCCGAGTCTCGACTTTCACCTTCTTCCTGCAATGACCAATGTATTGAAATGCATTTGGAAATTGAGGTGGAGGGAAAGAAAAAGGAAACAAAAAAGATGAAACGAGGAAGATAAAAATGGGGAGGGAAGAAAATGATCAGGGAAACTAGAATCTCAGTTTCCTTCTGCTAGACACTAATGAAAAGCTTTTGAAGTGTTAGACCACATATTTTCAGATCTTCCTGGGATCACTCTCTGCTGAAGCTGCTGATCACCTGCTTTTTATCTCTGAGGTTGACTCTTTGCTGAATGCTTGCTCCACGAAATCCAATTGTCAAGGCAAAATATTTCACCTGCTGTAGTTAAATCTCATGATTTTTTAAGCCTGTATCCTGATTTTCAGAGCCTGACTCATGGTTTCTGTGGAAAACTTCAGCTTGGCAAATGCTGAAAGCAGTGGGAGTATTTGCAGCTTGAAGGCACTGTTCAGCGAGAGGAAGAGTGGAGGAATCTGCCCCTCAGCAATTAGTAGAATCGCTTTCTACGAAAGGACGTGTCATTTGGTAGGTTATTTTAGCATGCTGTACAGATGCAGATTATTTTTTAGAATTTTTAATTGGTGATACCATAGCAACTTTATACAATGAAAAACAGTCCAGGCCAGATTGTGCCTGACAACCACCCGCCTGTTTGGGGGTGGCATAAAGCTGTACCGACCCAGCAGGACTTTGAGAGGCTCTTGATGCTCCGAGTCTTGGTGTGGAAGGCTGTCAGATAGGTGAAATGGGTTCCTCACCCCACAGCTAGAGGGAATGGGTCCATTCCTTGTCTCACTACAGGCTTTCCTGGGTCCTGTGGGAGTGGTCAAGATGTTGCAGCTAAAACCCCGAGATGCCAGAAAATGATTTAATTTCCAGGGTTCTGATAGAGTTTTACCCTCTGTGAATCAGAGATGAGAGAGTGTCTGAAGAAGTAGTGCAGGGCAGAAATACATGTAACAGATTGCTTTGTTTCTAGGCCTACTAATGCTGCCACACTGAATAGTTTTCTTTCAGTGATCGGTAAGAACTAGGCTTTTCCTCTGTGCATCCATCTTAAACATTGTTTGCCCTTTTGGGGATAAAAATCTAGATGGGATATGCTTAGTGCTGGCCCCACTTCCCTTGGTATCAGTCTGACAGTGAGGGGCAGAGAAGAGTGTCACATCACTATTGTGATATAGGTCCTTTGGTGTTCTACTTTGTGTAGTATTGTGCTTTCACGCATGAAGTCTTCTCCTTTCTGTCACGTCTAAGACATGTATCTGTGTGTATGTATGTATATGACTGTGAGATGTTTTGAAGTCATTGATAGAAGTGAAAATGGACTATGCTTGACTGGGTGAGTAGGTTAGGGACCAGCATGAAAAGGCTAAATGTATGAAGTGGACAGAATGGATGTAAGCGTGAGACGGTATAGAAAAGTGGAGGATGTTGGCTAAAAGATGGAGAATAAAAGAATCATGAGGGCATTGTGGCTCTCATCCCACCTAGGGAAGATGGAGAGCAGACAATGACTTTCACTGAGAAATAGAGTGATGGGAAAAAAGACTTTCAGGCAGGTAGACTTTCAGGGGGAAGTAAGATGTGATCCTTACACTGTGATAGGCAGTTAAGATAAGACAGGGTCAAAGTAGTGCCGTGTATATGCTGCTTATTGTAGACACATATTAGAGCAAAGACTGTCTTTTAGTGATTTTAAAGTCTTTATGTGGAGACAAAATTCAACACGTGATTAAATTGCACCACATATGTGGTGAATGGTGACTCTTGCAAAGGAGGATTGTAACGAGAGTGAGAGATTTTACAAACTGCAGAAGCTTGAATGGAAAGAACTGAGACTGGTCCAGGTAGTGGAGACATGAGGAAAATGCCTGACAAATACACATTTTCCCTTTCTGTATGGCAGGAAAAAGGGAGGCGTGGAAAGAAGGTCACTTACCTTGATAATATCAGACTCCTTGTGCAAGGCCTCCAGCAGCATTGTACACAATGTGTGGAAAAGGAGCTTGAAGGAAGAGCAAGTACAACACTTGCCTGCATCGTTCCCAATGTAGATTCATTAAAAACCTAACAGGGAACACCACTGTACTAAATACTCATGCACAAACGTTTTCCCACCCTTGTGGATAGCCCTGTGTCCCTGGTCATTCCCTAGAGATATGCACAAATGAGCTTAAAAAATACAGCAGAAAAGGAATGTTGCTGAGTATCCCTTTATTCAAACCACTTCCCTTGGGATTTTAAATGGAAGAAAGCAATCTGACTGTGGGAAATTAAACATTCTTGAAGCTATGAGCAGAATTTATCATGAGCTAATGCTATTGCAGTAGAAAAACACCTGAAAATGTCCCCAGGGGTGTTTTAATAACCATTTTTTAATGGATTTTTTCTTTGAAGATGGAAGAATACGCTGTGTCTGTGTATGTGTATGTTATTATTCATCTATAAGAATTTAGCATTAATTACCAATGTAAAGAAATCTACCAAAGACTAATTAGATGTATTTTTGTTAGTTTCTGCTGCCTATGAAAATGAAGTTCCACATTTTGAATAGCAGTTTATGAAACATGGAAGTGTTTCTTTTTTAATTAGGGAGTTGTTAAATACTGCTCCCCATTCTGCCAATGTGGTCAATGAATGCATCGCTGTTGCAATGTTACATTTTAAAAATATGGTGGTGGTCACGTATTTTTTCGAACACATTCATAATGATGAGCTGAATTTTTCTCTCCGCATTAAATTGCTTTTCATGAGAAGTTAAATAGGAAATACCACGAAGCCAAAGCTTACGTATTTACTTCTGCATAATGCTGCGCTCTCCAAATCCCTTCTCTGCTTTATTAAACCATAGATAACTGTTCCCCTTTCCAAGTAATCCTAGTTTTGTTGAAATCTTTATATCAGTTTATGATAAAAGATTATCAGAATGTTACCATTTTTTGAAGAACGGTATCACTTCATCTTTCATAAATACTAATTAAACAACTCAGGCTTACGTCAGTGCCAAGATTCATGTCAGCAGTTAGTGCAACTTGTTATTGTAAGATTAGTTCTGACACATTCCTTCCAGCACAGCAAGCAGTGGGATCCTGTGCAGCACTGGGAAGAAGTCATCTCTCTAGAGACTGCCGGTAGGTATCCAATAGGAAGGAAGACTGCTTTAACAAGATTAAAAACTCTCTGCTGACATACTCCCTAACTGAATCATCTCAAACTGTAAGTCTCACCACGCAGAAGGAACGAACGTATCACTCATCACCCAGTCTTCTTCCCGTACGACACTGATAGGCCATTTGTATTCTAACATCTCTACCCCGCACCCGATGCACGGCTGTGGGGCTGGCTTAAGGAGCCTTCTCTGGTCTGGTCAGGGATCATTCACAACTGCAATAATTGGCAATGATTTCTTGACTACAAGAACATCGAAAGAGGCTTGCTCCTTTGAGCAATTACTTGCTGTGAAAGAGATGTAAGGGAGAGAAATGACCTTATTCTGTTCAGCTGGCGTGTACACTGCTGATTCAGTGGCATTCACTGGGCTCTGCTTAAGGGGGTGCTGGTAGTGGTGTCAGTGCCTAAATGTTACCATTTGAGTTAGCTGAGATATCGTTGCTTCAGTGCCCAACAGAAAACTAAGTAAAAAAGATGAGCTGAAAATCTAAAACACACTTTAAAACTAAGCACCATTAGTTTCAGCAAATACCATGGGAATTTGGGAAGTAATGCCGTCTCATGCACCTGGCAGAGTTCATTGCATAGTCTTTCTCCAATACAGGAGTGTTATGCCAGCACGCAGACACTGGTATCTTAAGAGCCGTGTAAAATGTTGCATCTCCTTAATAGAGCTCATCCTCAGAAGAACTGCTGTAATTGTTCAGATTCGCAGGGGTTCTGTTACAATGCCTTTTGGGTATCATTTCATTTTACTCTGAATGCTTGTGAAGCCGTAGAGTATGGTGACAGGAAGATACAGACAGACAATGCTTCAATGCAATACAGAGACTGCTTGCCCAGCAGTGGACTGTGAACCAGTATTCTGTCTTGTTTCACAGCATGTTAAGACCCAGATTTTTCAGAACGGTGTAAGCATTTGCGTGTCCAGTTGGCGTACGCAGTTGCCACGAGTGTGTGCGCAACTGTAATAAAATGTAAATGTAAGGGATGGAATACATAACTAGTGTCCTGTGAGCCTAAAGTGTTTCAGTGAGTAGTGCACTCACTCAAAATTGGATTTTAATCATATTGCAGTTCTGGAAACCAGTCTAGCCTGAAAACTTGGATCTTCACAAGAACTGAGACATACACTAGCATTGCCGTTTATGCTACAAATTTTTCTCTCTTTTTAATTTAATTTTTCCTAATGAGGTGCCATTTATTTTTAAAAAGGCACTGCATATCCACAATCAGAAAGTTATTAAATAGGTAAGCCTTCTTTATCCTCCTGGTTGCTGCACTGACTTGAAGTGAGTACGTGAAGCATTTGCTAATGACGTGTTTGGACCTCAGCATTAATCTGAAGAAGAAAATCATTATGATACAAAGTGGTCTGACTGATCCAGGAGTTGCATCAGATTATAGCATGCTAGAAGGTGCATTTAGACCATGTAATCTGTAATCAAGTGCTACTTGGAATCAAGCGTATCATTCAGACGCTGTCTTTGGCCATACTGGAAAATAAGCAGTTAAGATCAAATGCCAGGTTTATGTGTCTTCCAGGTGGTGTGTGTGTGGTGCTGTTCTGAGCATGCTAGGGCATGAAAAAGAGGTATAAACATGAAAGATGAAAGCACAATTTTTGATTTCTGTCTTCATCATATACTGAACACCAAGTGGGAGACCAAAGCATCTTTACAGAAAGCAAAGCTGTGAAGCGTGATGGAACTTTAGGGCTTTGTCACGTGTGCTGCATAAATGACAGATTCGTCCAAGCAGTATCGTATTCAAAGAACCTAAGTCTGCACAACTCTTAGTAGGCTGATCAAAATTTGGGCTCACAGATAGATTGGTGTAAGCCAGACTGAGGGTGCTTCTTAGTAACAGCTCATAAAGCAGGCAGAGATACAGTGGTCCTGGTTGGGTGCATCAGTCATCATCTTTGTCATTATCCATCTGAAATGGAGGGGTGTTGTGATATTCTTTGCTGGTTTTAAATCTGCAAATATGGAAGAAAGCTATATCACAAACTAGTCCTGTTTTTTTTTTTTGCTGAAATATGCTGAATTCCTACGCTAGAGAACTTTCCATTATTAAATGGAGGACAAATGGGCTCTTTATGAACTTCAAGGGGACCACAGCTATACAATACAGGTTTTTTTAGGAAAGGTCTCAGATATTATAATAAAGGGCACCTGGGCAGTTTTGTTTTGTTTTGTTTTGTTTTGTTTTGTTTTTTAAGGTAGAGAGAAATCATTTTAGTCTATTACCAGTTGATACTAAGACTAAAGTCAAGAACTCATACTGCATTAACACACGTGGTGCTGCAACTGGAGACAAAGGCACTTAGGGGCACATTTTAAAGCTATTTAAGAATTATTCAGATATTTTCATTTGTTTGATTTATTTACTTTGGGGTCTGCATATTGTAGCTTAGACAGCACATCTTTACGTGCAGAATAATATCCCAAGGTTATGGGAGGGAGGGTGCTAAGAAAGGCTCTTATATCAAAGGAAAGGCCATAAAAGGGAGAAATTAGTCTCATTAATATATACGAAAGAGGTGGGAAAATTAATGATAACTCAGAAGTTGCTGAGATGAAGTTTGAAGTTTCTTCCTTCGGGCATTTTTGACTTGTGAATGTATAAACATTTTGTGTAGAACTTACGGAAGAAACTAAGCTTTTATTTCCACTTACATAACTGAGAAACTGTCGAGTTTATAGGAAAGGAAAGGAAAAGGCAAAAGGGAAAAGGGAAAAGAGAAAAGGGAGAAAGGAGAAAGGGAAGGAAAAAACAAAATCTGGCTGAAACCAAGTGTGAAACATTTATATTCAAAAGAAATACTTCTGTTTTGTTTTGTTAGATTATTTTAGAAGGACTTGTGAGCAACTAAAAGGGGAATTTGAATGGGAAGCAGAATGGCACCTTCACAGATAACACATGTACACACAGATAGAAGATATTTGGTGCATGCAAGTTCCTTAATTTAAACTTAAGAAGTATGATTTACTCTGTTCTTATGCTTAAATTAACTGCAATTTCAAAGGCATAATGTACGTACGCTATAATACTGGGGATGGTAATACCAGAGCGCTTTTTAAAGTGTATACCACTATTTAGTCTGTTCATTATATTGGTATATGACAGGTATTCAGGCTGTTAAGTATTAATTGAAAGCTGACAAAATAACTGGACTTCCACCAGAAAGAAATAATTAATTCTTTCCCCAAAGCAAAGATTGCTGTTAACTATTCCAGAACAGTAACTGTTAAAGTATTCAGTCTCAGAGATACTCTAATGAAGACAGAAGGTTTATATAGGCTTGGCTAGTCCCCATGGTAACAGCCTTTCTACTGGGTTACCATAGGAATCTTCAAAGCCTTTGTAAGCCTCCCTTAATAGAGCATATACGCTTTCCAGGCAGACTGGAGGATACACCTCCTGTTGTTAAATATAAATATAAACAGATTTTGTTTTGGAGTGGTACTCATCTCTGTTTAGCTAGCTATGCTACTTTTTACGTTAAGAGTTATATTAAACATTGGAGTCACCTGTGATATAAGAAAATGTGTGAGAGCTGAATAGTTTTACGAACAAGACGACCCATTTACGTTTTTACCTAACCCACAAGGAACCGCAAGCAAAAATACTGTTCTATACAGCACTTTCAACATAGCCCAAACATCACAGTGCATTGCCCTTTCACCTTCCTGTGGACGTTGCAGGGCTTTAGTCAGTCTGAAGCTTTGCTGGACAAAAGTTATACAACAGGAAACAAACAAGCAAGAAATGGAGCCAAAGGAAACAAACAGAAACCCCAGTTGAAAGAAACAAGCAGAGAGCAAGCCAGCAAGTGACTTCAGATCTGTAGGTCTTTCAAGACAGTTGTTTTGAACTTCTTAATAATGTTCCTTGAAACTGTCACCTGGACACAGTAGTAGTAGTTTCTTGGATAACTAGTGAGGAATTGCAGTTTCACATCCTTGATCCTGAGGCTTTGTAAGAAGGGGCAGGTATGGTGGAGAACTGCAGGTTGAGAGAGAACCGCGTACCTACTTGCTGGTCTTGTCATCACGGCCTTCATTTTATTCAAAAGACCTTGACAAATGAAAAATTTTAATACAGTTTTGGTTCTGTTTAAGCTCCCAGGATTAATACAGTGTTCTCCATACAGAGGAATGACGTTAATAAGACGAGTTGTTAAGGAAATCTAGCCAACATCTTCAGGGCTTGTTATTTTTCCAAACAAATGCTAGCTACAAGGCTTTCTACTGTAAGGCTGACAGCATCATGATGCTTTTATGTTCTGCTTTCCAGTTGGCTACATTTCATTATACAGTTTGGACTTATAAATCAGTGGAACTGAATTGAAGGACATGGTCTTGCAGGATGACACTAGCAGAGAATTTGGCCCTTGAGTTCCAGTTACCAAGATACCAGCTTCTACACACATCAAGATCTTATGAAAAGCAGTGAGACTACTTACATGCTTTGGTTAGGCAAGTGCTTCCTTGTCTTACCAGAGAAAGAATTCTGACTGGAGAAAACAATGATTTTGGAATTACCTGAAAATGCATTTATTTTTTTTTAATGCATAATTGGAACTGCAGATGTGAAGATTGCTATATGTTGTGGTAAGTTTACACAGATGGTATGGCAAGACACACATCATACATTGCTCCTTTCCAGAGCTGGTAAAAAGGCAATATATTTTTCCAGAAAAATATTTGAATGAAGCCAGAAATGTAATTGATTTCACAAGTAACAGAGGTGCCACTATTGAGGACATTTTTGCACACCCTAGTCCAAAGATGATCTCGCTAGTTAGCCAAAAGCAGACAGTGCGAATCTGAGGATAGCAGTCATCCAGAAGCAATCTGTGAGACAGAAGTCTATTTACAGGGAAAGGGGATGAGAAAAAAAAGAGAGGTTTTGTAGAAGAGTTGATAAGGGATTCTTCTGTGCATTGATAATTTAAAGGCTGCTTTAACTGTCCTCTGCCAGTTATGAGTTTCTTTTACACAGAAGTTGATTCCGTATTTTTGGTTCCATTTTAGGAGCTGACAGAAGTCATAAAGATGGTATCTGGAGCAGCAAGAGAGATAGGATTATGCAGGGTATGACATTATGAGCGCTCTCCAGTGTGCTCTCCCACTAAAAATGTAGAATCCTTACTATTTTTGGAGGTCTGACTTGCTTAGCCATGTATTGTCTTGCCAGAGTGGATAGTTGCAGGACTACCTGAAATGAAGGTCTAAAAATAAAGCCATGACTAATTCATTGTATGGTTCAACTAGTTATGTGTACACCAAATGGAACAATGCAGGTTTAATTTCAGGCATTTTATTCTTTGACCATGAGAACAAACAGGATGATGTGGCTCAGATAACGTTCCGTAACTCACTATTATTATACAGCTTCTAAAAGGCCTTGTAAAAATGGCTCTACCTATAGGCTTTCTGTAAGAGTGCATTCAGTATGTGAAGTCCCCTTATTTGCCCTGCTCTTTGCCACTGAAAAGTCCTTACAGGCTTCGCGTTGCAGAAACTGTCACAGAAGCTTTTTGGAGGTGAGAAATCCACCTGGTTTGTGACTCATGTTTTGAAACTGTAGCTGCAATTTTTCCCAAGTGTGAAGAAACTGCTGCACTCACTGCAGCTTCCCAATAAAATAGCCAATGTATTTTATATGTTTTTATGTTTGCATAAAAAGTCACTGACGATCAAATTGTATTCTTGTGGAAAACATGCCACGTGACCAATTTGCCTGGACTGCAGGGCATGCACCACATCTGCTCCATTACTAAAGGTGCTAAAATGGATGGGGGTAGGGTGAACATATTTGGCAATTTTATGGCAACAGGAGCTCATTCTAAACTCCACTTGTAGACTATCTGCCGACAGATGCACTGTCTTTCTCAGTGAGCAAGAAATTGGGCATAGCATTTCTGTTCTGGTGTCTGTCTCTATCTGCCCTTGGTCCCATTTGTATCCCCACTCCTTTCTCTCCTCCCCATCTTGTGTTTCCTGTTTGGTCCTACAGAGCCGGGGGATCAGACCTTACGAAGGGCTGAAACATGTATCACTCTAGTTCTCTCTCTGGTGTGTTTTTTGCAGCAGATGTTTCCATCTGTGTACCTTACTTTCCTTTCCTCACGAATATGAATTTACGTACGCAGCATATTGCATTATCTTTGTCTTTCCCATCTGTAGGACCACTTCTCCCTCTGGCCATTCTCAGGCACGTATGAACACACTCCTTTACACAGACATGTTTGCTGTAAAGCCAGACCAGTGGGGACACCTATCCTACGCACCAGAAGTAAAGGGAAGACAAATGTACTGGAGTCTCTTTGGCTCCTGCTGCTGTCTGTTCTGCTCAGGCTAAGGGTTGAGGTAATGGAGTGGTGCCGTGGCTGGATACAGGCTGTTTGGAAGGACAGGCTGGGAGGGTGAGGATGGAAGCTACCCTTCATGTAAAAGAGCGGTGGGAATGCATAGGGTCTGCCTTGGGATGGATCATGAGACAGTCAAGAGCTTAGGGGTTAAGATCAGAGAGCAGAGACATGTGGTCAATGTTGCAGTGGGTGTCTGCTACAGACCACCTGCTCAGGAAGAAGTAGGTGATGCCTTCTTCAGGCAACAGGAAGAAGCCTCATGTTTACAGGACCTGGTTCCTCACAGGGGAACTTTAACCACCACAATGTCTGCTGGAGGGACAACAGAGAAGGGCACAGAATCCAGGAGTTTTCTGGAGTGCATTAATGACAACTTTCTAACACGGGTGATTGAAGAAATGACAAGGGAAGGCACTGCGCTGTACCTCGTACTTACAAACAAGAAAGAACTGGTTGAGGATGTAAAGTTCAGGGGCAGCTTCTTCTCAGCGGTTCCCAGTGAAAGGACAGGAGGCAATGGGCAGAAATCATAATACAAGAAATTCCATTTAAACACAAGAAAATGCTTTTTTTTTGTGTGTGTGTGTGTGTGTGTGTGTGTACTGTGAGGATGGTCAAACACTGGACCAGGTTGCCAAGAAAGGTTGTGGAGTCTCCATCTTTGGAGATATACAAAACCTGACTGGACACAGCTGTGAGCAACCTGCTGTAATTGACTGTGCTTTGAGCAGGGACAGTGGACTAGATGATCTGCAGAAGTCCCTTCCAGCCTCAACTGTTCTGTTCTAACTTTATAATGTAAGAGAGGCAGTAGAAAGATTCAGATGATGATGGAGGAGAAAAGGAAAAATGGGGAAATGGGGATTGTACTGGATCCAGCATGGCAGTAGAAGGAAGCACCTTTCGATTTGAAAGTAAAAGCAGAAAGACAGCAAAATAGGGAAAATCAAGAATGTCCTAGCCTACTGTCCACCCTTTCTAAGCAATGAGGTGTTAGCTAGCAGCTCTTTTCCAATGGGAAATATGGGATACCTGGGTTGGGAGGTGGTAATGCACAGCTGCCAGCCCAGGGACAGTACTGTTCTGCTGTCTGTGTTGTGTGCTGTCCTCAGTTGATGAATCCTACCTGGTTCACCATATGGTTCATCACATGCCATGTGTGCTGTATGGACTGGTAGGGCTTCGTGTTTCTTCCCTGCTCCCCACCAAGTCTCTCTTGCTTCGGAACTACTGTGAACTTACGGTCCTGTGCTGGCATCTCTTCTCCTCATCGTGACCTGACAGCATTGTCCAGCTGACCCCAGCATCTGCTGCAGTGCAGAGGCACTAAGTAACCACACGTGGTACAGCACCAGAGGAACTTACTCCCTTTGGTTCTGTCCCTGCACACACCTCTTCAGATTGGTATGACAGAGCCTTTTTGCCATCTTAAAGACTATGTATGCTGTTGATGTTGGCTGGATGTGTTAGGCCTGAGCTAGTTTAATGTTCATGAATACTTTTTAACTTGAGGGAGAACATGTCTTTAAACAAAGAAAAACAAAAACCAGATGAACATGATTATATCTCTGTTTAGAAAAGCCTGGGCAACCATCCCTAGGGTAACGAGGAAAAGAGGTCACTGAAAAAACAGTGCAACCTACATCATGAATGGGGGGAGGGTTGAGGTATCTGAAGTGTAGGAGCTGTTGACAAAGACAACTGAAAGCTTTTTAAAGGAAAGAGAAATCATGTCAAGGAATTTCTGCCCTCTGCGTCACAGGTACCTTTCTGAAAAAGAAAGGAGGACACCAGAAGTTGCAATTTGCATGCCTAGGGGAAGTGATTAGAGTTAGATGCAGTTAAAGAAACTACATAAAAAAACTACAACTTGCTGTTGTAAGTGAAACGTTAATGCCAAGAATCAAGTAGAAAGGCAAGGAATTAGCTTGTTTGTGGGTTTAAAAACTCAGAAGATTTAACAGCTGGAGAACAAGGGGAAGACTGTCAAGGCAGCAGCACAGGACTGAGAGTCGAAGGAAAGGGAGGTCTGAGGTCTTTTTAGTTTGTTCAGTTTTGTTTAAGATATTTCAGCAGCTGAACTGCCTGTAGAGCAGCCTTGAGTGCAAATGTGCCTAAATCTTTTTTGATTTTAGTGGAACTGTTCGTGTGAACACGCTTACCCATGGACTTGATCGGGATGCATGCTTGAAATCATAATTCCTTCATTCAGTTAATGTTTATTTCTTAATGTATTAAGAAATTGCATGTAGAAATTACCAAGAAAGTAAAACGGATGCATGTGGTATGAGAGAAAGGGCAGTTAAGCCGTAGGCCAAGCTCTAGTGCAAAGAGGCAGAGAACTGTGGGTGCCAAAGGAGCTGTTGAATGGAACCACGCCAGCAAAGACAGTGGAGAATTTACCCTGTACATACGAAGGTCTTTCTGGACACAGTTAGTCTGTTAACAGCTTTCAAGATCACAGAAGACATGAGGAAGAAATAATTTCAAAAGATCCCAGAAATGTTGAGTTGAAAGCAAGGAAGTGAATGTTTATGAGAAACATTTATGAAAATATTAAGTTTTGGCAATGTGAGCATCCCTTTTAAGCTGAATGGGAGGGGCGGGGTTTAAAATCATAAGTAACCCCTTAAAAATTGATGCCAAGATACTGCCTAACGGGAGCAACAGAACACTGGAAAATGTTCCTGAGAGTATTGGTTGCTGTGTCCTTGTTTCACGTGTTTAGGTTAAAATTAAAAATATATTAAATAGAAATGATAAAGAAGACATCGTCTGAAAAATGTACCACCCAAATCTTTGAGCAGTTATTTATTTTTTTTATTAGTTGGTCAAATGATGAAGTCCCAGTGAATATTTTTTCTCAGTTTTTTTGTCTCTGTGGCGGAAGTACTGACTGAGTAAGGAAAACCAAAATCAGAAATAACAACTTAAGGAAAAGAGTCTGCAGCTCCTGCCTATAGCAGGGACTAAGTATATATGGACTGTACATATTCATTGTGTATGACAGTTGGAAAATTTATTTTCCAGAGAAGGAAAATATTACTAAGAGTTGTAGAAGATTCTGATGTAATGATTTCCACCTCAGTCTTTTTCTTCCCCCTTCCAAGTTTATAAATGTTGCTTTTCTTCATTTTTCTATTCTAGTACCGATACGTAGTGGTGAAATTGCAGAGTGGAGGTTTGCAACACACTGTTGGACAAAACAAGAGCTCTATAGGTTATTCATTGTAAAAACAATATGAACAAGTTGAGACTATTTAGCTCTCATGCTTCAGAAAACTGAAAAAAAGGCCATGCTCTTTTGAAGGACTTTGTAACTCTTAATATACATATGCATACAATTTTCCAGATGCACGCTTTTTTGCCCTCAGCAGAACTGCCACATGTCTGACGCTGTGAGCCTGAGGACAGGCAGCAAAAACCCCACCAAAGGCTGCACCTTGTAGCAATCACTTTGTCTTGTAACTTGTTACGTGTTGTAAAAGACTTGCTGTAAATTCTTATGTTTCTAACATATTTAAGTTAAGCTTTTAACTTCAGTGTTTTAGACTTCTTGTGCATTCACATTTATCTTGTTACTTGGACACTTCATAACCTTTACTATTCATATTTTGTATGACATTGCTTTGCTAAATCTCATTCATGCATGTGCCCCCCCATACTTTTACTGCAAAGGATTCTGTTGAGATCCTCACCAGCTAGAAAGAATTTAAATCTTCTACTTTTTAATTGTAATAGATGGTTTCACTATATGTTGTAGTCCTTGAGCATTTTGAATGATTCACCCAAAAACTGAGTAAGAAGAATGGGAAATTAGAGATAATTTTGGTGTCTAAAATCAATTAATTCCGAGTTTTGTGAGTGCAAATTATGCTTTGAGAGCTTTGAGATTGAAATTATTACCTCCTACCTCCTGAGCAAAGATCGATAAAATTAATTTTAATTGGTGATTTTGCTACCATCTAGGCAGAAGAATGTGAGCAAATCGAGCAAAAATATCTAGAACTGAATTTTTCTAAATTAGACTGATACACTGATCATGCTGTCACCAACCATTGCTAAATATAAACATTCACTTCTTCAATTTTTAGTTTGCCCTCATTAAGAAACACACTAAAAAGTCATGTGCACTTCAGCATCTGGTAGCCTGTGTTTTTATGTTTCACAATAATATTCCTGACATACAATCGTAATAAAGCTGCATCTCGTATAACTGGTAGATATTTTGTGTCTTTGCTGGTCTTGGATAAGTAATATTGCATCCAATCTTACTATTTAGCACTAAAATGTTATGGGCTAAGTCCCCTTTATATTTTTGTTCCTTTCTAAAATTTTGGTTGTGTAAAAGAGCCTTGGAAGTGGCTGCAGATTTGGCAGGGGCTTTCATAGATATGGCAGTCTTGATGAGTTCATAATGACTTACAGTGCCCAATATGTGAAGGATGAAAAAGAGAAGGCAGTGGTTCATCGACTGTCATTCCCTGCACTTCCCTCTGCTCATGCAATGTGGCTGTGAAACATTTTCATATTGACAATATTGTGTTTTGCTCGTATTTTACAGTCGTCTTCCACATGTGTAAATGGAGCAACAGGTGCAAGACTCCTGCGTTTTCAAACATCAGTCCTTTCCACGGATGAAATAGTAAAATATAATAGGATCATAAATGAAGGAGGAAAATGTGGTGAAGGTAAAGGTATGCATATAGACAAGAACAAGTGTGTGCGTTGCATTTTATGACATTACGCATGGCATATGCACACACACTTTTTGTCAACAAGCCCAGCCCTTTTGAGGTGAAGAGGACTTCAGGCATAGATCGTTGTAGAAATAGAAATGACTAGAGCATGTGCTCAAATGCAGGCTTGGCACAGCACCATGAAATAAATTCATGAATGCTGTTCATAATAGCTTGCTGCAGTTAGAGATTGGATAGAGATTTAACTGCAATGAGTGACATGACCAGATGACATCAGGGGAAAATAAAAGCTGTTTTGTCAATACTCTTGTTTTCTATCTTGCTACTTGCCATTATAAAGTCAAAGTTAAGTCAGAAGTTTCTACCTAATAGGAGACAAGATTTTATGCCTATTACCTGTGCATTCTCTGAAACCTGTATCTCAGATATAACCACGTATTCCATGTATTCAGAATATTTAAATGTAATGGTCACCACTGTACATTCAGTTCTCCCTGTCCTGTCTGTTGAGATCTGTAGAGGCTCTTCTGCTTGAATAAACTGGTGTAATTCATGCAAAATTACACATAACTGAGCCAAAGCAACACAGGTTTTGCTTTAGTTTCCTGTTTGGGTTTGGTTGTGACTAAAGTTTTTTGGTCATGACAGTTACAATTCACAATGTGTAAATGGTATATACCATGTATATGTACCTTTAGTCTCACAGCTTCTGTGGGACTCTCCTTTCTGATATAGTCATGTCTAAAATTTACGAGCAACAAAGCATTTAAGACCACAGACAATTGTGAAGTGAATCTCCTGAAGAGATTCTCTGTGAACGTTACCACTCAGTTTTCAACGGCGTGCTGCAAGAACCTTTGTGTCTAGGGATAAGGGCAGAGATCTTTACAGCAAGTCATCCTAAAAAGCGAGGTGGGGAGAAAACCAGAAATTTTCTGGTACTGGAGGGCAGTACTTTCTCATCTATTTTTTAAACTTTATTGATCTAAAATGGTTAAAATATAAACAATGCAATAATTTTCAAAAGTAGGTCACCTTTCAAATACTCATGTGAATATAAAAATCATTAGCAGTGAATTGTGTAAGTTATGATAAAATGTATGTGATGCTTTGATATGGTGAACCAAAGCCTGTTGTGCATCAGCAAACTTTCGCAGTTAAATCATAGCTCTCTGGTAGCACACTTTTGAACATTTTTAAAGAGAATGGTTTAAAACCACCCCATTAACTCCATTGTGTTTTCTCCCCACAGGTTAGTTTTATTGGGTGATGAATATCTAAAATCTTCCACGTAATCATGCAATAAGATTAAATGACCTATTAAAGGACTAGATGCTACTATGGTTTGGAGCAAAAACAATGGGTAAAAATGTCATCTCAGGGGAAGCACAAGGAGAAACTATCGGAGGCACCCCTCTGTGATCAGTTTTTCTGCTTTTCCTCCTTATTCTACCTTTGTGATAGGAATATAGTAATGGGATTCCACCTTAAAAATGTCAGCATTCTCAACAGACATCTTGTCAGCTCAACAGGATGCGTGCATGTATGGTAGGTTGCCTGGGACAGAGCAATGATTCTATGAACTTGTCAGTGGAGGGGCTCAGAATTTTTGAGCAGAATGTTTCTCAGTGAGAAAATGCCAATTAATTCAGTTTAAATGTTCTGTGGGAATGTGTCAGGATTGACTATACTTTGTTTGTTTTGCTTTCAATCAAAACAAAGCTTTTTGATAACTTTTTTATAATCTTGTCATGACAGAATATTTGAATGTTCCATTTTGGAACAACATTTCATTCAGAATTGTGTTTGATATTATAAATTAGGCAAAAAAAAAGTCAGAATTAAAACTTTTCCTGTAAGTTTATCTTAAGTGAATTTAAAAAAATGTCATAGGGGAAACATTGACTTTGCTTCACATTAGAAGAGGGGAAATGTTAAGATGTCAGGAAAGAAAAATTCTACTTTCATGAAAAGTAGCTGACAGAAGTCCATCACTCGTTTAAAAATGAAAGTTACAGTTTTCAAAACAAATGAAACATATAGTTAAATGAGTGAAAATTGATTAAAAATAATGTTTTGCAGTCATCTTAATTTTGAAATATTAAAAAAATAATTGGATCTTCTATTTATTAAGTGACTGAAAAAAGTTTTCCAAATGTCCAAACTAATATTTGAATATTTGAGTTCTGTCACTGGGCACTACTGAGAACAGTCTGGCTCTTCTTCATTCCCTTCCATCAGGTATCTGCACACATCAATGAGATTCCCCCCTGAGCTTTCTCCTGGCACAAGAGTCTCAGCTCTCCTCATATGAGATGCTCCAGTCCCTTAATCATCTCCACAGCCCTTCACTGGACGTGTTCCAGTAAGTTCATCTTTCTCTTGTACTGGTGAGCCCAGAACTGGCCACAGTATTTCAGATATGGCCTCATCAGTGTTGAGTAGAAAGAAAGGGTCACATCCTTTAACCTGCCGGCGGTGCTTTTCCTGATGCACTCCTAAATGCTGTTGGCTGCCTTTGCTGCTATGGTGTATTGCTGTCTTGCAATCAACTTGTTGTCCACCAGGACTGCAAAGTCTTTCTCTACAGAGCTGTTTTCCAGAAAGTCAGCCTCCAGTGTGTACTGGTGCATGGCATTATTCCTCCCCATGGGCAGGACTTTGCATTTCCTTTTGTTGAACTTCATCAGATTCTTCTCTGCCCAGTCCCTCACCTTGTGGAAGTCCACTTCCAATTTTGTGTCATCTCTGAGCTTGCTGAGGGTTCACTCTACCCCATTGTCTAGGTCCTTAACGAAGAGGCTAAACAATATTGGGCCCAGTGTTGACCCCTGGGGTACACCACTAGTGACTTGCATCCAACTGGACTTTGTGCCGTTGATCACAACTCTCTGGGCTTGGCTGTTCATCCACTTTCAATCCACTTCACTGTCCACTTATCTAACCCATACTATGTCAGCTTGTCTATAAGGTTGTTACAGGAGACTGTGTCAAAGGCCTAAATAAAGTCAAGGTAAACAACATTCATTACTCTTCCCATCATCTGTCACGGTAGTCATTTCATTGTAGGAGGCTATCTGGTTGGTTTAGCATGATTTCCACTAGGTAAATCCATGTCAACTATTTCTGATCACCTTCTTGTCCTTCATGTCTTTGGAAATGGTTCCCATAATTAATTACTCCATCACCTTCACAGGGACTGATGTGAGGCTGACCAGCCTGTAGTTCCCCAGATCTCACTTCTTGTCTTTCTTGAAATGACATTTGGTTACTTCAAAGATAGGAGTGATGATTGCTTTCTTTCATATTTCCTTTGCTTTCACATATTCCCTTTTGTGACAAACACTTAGTATTCCCATATTCATTCATTCCCTTACCGTATGCACAGGCAATGTTCTAGATTTCCTTAATGTACACACAGTCATTGTTGTGGGCTCCCACTCAAACAGTAGGGAGATTAAAAAGCAGAACATTCAGATAGGACCCTGGAAGAGCATTTTTCTTCATCCTGTTTCTCTTTTTGAAGTACATCTACAGCTTATTTCACTTCTATTACAGACAAGAGAAAGAGAGACAGAGATGCAGGCCTTCTTTCTGTCCTCTTAAAAATGAAAAGAGAGTTCCCCTGCTTTGGTGGCAGAGGTAAATTACAATTCTGGAAGCATTTCCTTGCCACTTCTGATCATGGCTGTTTCTCTGGCTGGGACTGCCAGCAGACTGAGCATCTTAGAAACAGTCTGATGAGGGAATCAGGTGTGAGAGAGTTTGGATATGTGAGCTACTAAAATAAAGTGCCTCAAACATCCTACTGTTTTCCAGATCAAGAAGTATGCTGGACCTGTAGGTCTTCATGACCCAGCCAACAATTGACCTGGATTGTCTTCCTGGTTGGGCTTTTAAGAACTGCATATATAAAACTGACTTTAACTAGATCCTATAGTGTAACTGTTCTCTTGGGAGTTCGGTGATATATGTAGCCCCAAAAACCAAGAAGGGTATTTTTTTTTTGGTAGAGACAAGTAATAGAGAGTTTGTTGTTTCATTTAGTACTTTCACTTATATGCTGGCTCTGAACCAATGTCAGCAATTTGTCTGAGGCTGAAGTCTTTGTCAATGATAGGAAACAATAGGAACCGCCTTCAGGCTGTAGAAAACTCATGCTCGTGTGGAAACTTGTAAACATGCAGAACCAGAAGACCAAAGAAATATCTGGGTACAACTGTAGAGATAAAAGAACGACATCAAAACCCGGAAATGTGCCCAGTAATAGTGAGACATAATTTGATGGTAATTTTTATTTAAAGGCTTGTGGGAAGGTTAAGAAAGAAGAAAATAAACTGAAAATAGAATTGTCATCTTCTAGAGACCACCAGCCTAGATCAGAATAATAAAATATCCTGGATCAACTCATCTGTTACTCAAAACCACATAGCTCTTTTACCCATGGGGAAATTTTAAATATGTGGACATCTGCTGGGTAACAAACATTTGAACTTGGTTCATTAAAGCGCAGTTCTACTCTTTAAAGTGGATATGTGAGAATGACATCTAGGACCTCCATGTTTGTGGTCTCTCAAAGATCACTCTATCAGATTGTTTTTGCTTACTGGTTAAAAGATGCTTTTTTAACATCAGTCCACAAACTTAACCTTATTTCCTTAAGGGAGTCTGATCTTTCTGCTTATTAGGCATTGCCATGAGAATTTTCTCCCTGTGATACCTTTGCAGCCTGAACCGTAGACAATTCCAAGTATTCAGAAAGCAGAAAACATAGCTGTTGGTGAGGCAAAAAGAGAAAGAGAAGCAATTCCTCACTTGGGCTTCCTCACTTGGGCTTCCTATCTTTGATCCTCTGGGGCTGGCTTTCTCTCTACCCTTAGCAACTCTGATCAACGTGAGCAATGGAGAGGCTGAAGCAGTCCCTTTGTCCTGTTGCCTTGGAGAGAAGCTGATTTCTTGTCTTCTAGAACTCACAGCCTGAGCCTAATAGTATGAAAAGCTGCCACGAGCAATGGTTTTGTGGAGAGCAGTTATACAGTTTGAGGAAGGGAAATGGTGAATAATGAAGACTTCTTTATTCTAAGCTACAGACCTGAATTGGATTTTAAGAAGAAGGTGCTCAGGAGTGAACCGTGAAGAAACCACAATGTTGACATATGATGAGGGACATGACTTAAAGTCAAAGGGCTTACTCCTGATTCTACTGTGCATTCTGCTCATTAATGTAATCTGCTAGTCCAGCCATCTGTCTGTCAAATGTAGAAAGCTGAAACATGCAGGTAGGAAATCACAGGAGGAGATTCACCATGGAAAGGCTCACAACAAAACTGGAGCAAATCCGTTAACTTGGGAGAGAACAGGGTGGGAGAGAGAAAGAAAACATCTAAAAGAGCGTAGCCCTGGTCTAGGGTTGAGCAAGGTCTCTTCCTAGAAGTACATATCACCCTAGTCAGCATGCAGTTGCTACTAGTGTATGTAAAATCAACAAGTTAAAAAGTGCTAGTACGTATCTTCAAACTTGGATTGGAAGAAGTAGCTATAGTGTCCAGGTAAATAATTTTCCTCTCTAGTTTTTAGACTGGTACACTCAGTACAGGTGGCTTCAGGAAGCATCTGTCCCCAGAGCCCTGTTACATAGCTACCATGGGTACGTAATTCTTTGTATGTTATGAATACATACCTTGCCCTGTATTTATCATCTTTAGAAGAATAGTCAGCTAATCTGAATTATATAGATTTTAATGTACTTGTTTACTTTTGGGGACCAAATATGTATGCCCAGATATTGCTCCCATCAGTCAAAATAGGTATATAAGACACATGTTTAAAAAAAAGAAAAGAAAAAAAGAAAGGAAAAAAGATGTTTGTGAAATCATGAAATCTTTGCTTATCATCCCAGATTGCATTTTTCATATAAGAAGTCGTATGATTTTTGTGCAATCCAAGAATGGCTCTTAAATGTTTTAAAATATGATTAGACTATATTGCAGTACCAAAGAGAAACCTTTCTGATGGGATATATTCTAGCAGTCTCTTTCCTTCCAGGAGGCAGCAGCCACTCCTGGAATCATTATTGAAAGAGTTACAAGGACATAAATTTTCCATTTAGGAATTTAGGAGTCAATAGAAGGAAGTAAATCAGTGCTTATTCTCCTGTACAACGTCAGAGAAGCTTTGCATCATTTATTTTACAGGGTATGACAAGGCCATATCTTACATTTGCTGATACATTTCTGAAATGTGTTTAATACAACATTTATTGTATTAAAAAGTCACTGTCATTGAAATGTAATTTAATGGCATAAGCTTGTCCTACAAAGGTAAGTAAACATATTGTATTGTTCCAAATCTCAAAGCTCTACAACAGCAGAATTCTAAACCCAATCACCCTATTAAAAAAAAAAAAATAAAAAAATTGCTTTTCTCCTTCATCATTGTGAATTATGAAAGAGTCTCCAATTATATGATGTGCACATTCTTTGCTACTCTCCCCCTTTTTACACATGATGGACTGTGTCTCGTAGTAGAGAAGGTTTTCACAGCCAAGGAGTCTGCTCTCTGAGGGCTTCCTTCATTTGTTGCAGAAATTGGAAGATGCACAAGGCGACTGTGGGAGGGTGGAAAACAAAGGTTCCTCTAAAAGAGTTGGATGCTGTTCAGATAATTGAATTCTATTCGTTGTAGACATGCGAGAATTCCCTAAACCAAGTGTTTTATGCATGAACACTTAAAAGTTGTTCTGCTACCACTTTACACTCTTGTCTGTGGATGGGATGCAATCAATAGGATCCTCATGTTGGATACATAAAGTGCTACATATATATCACCAAATGCTCTTAAAAATCCAAGTATGAGGCATCTCAAAATGGACATCCATATTGACTGAATGTTTTTGTCTTTAATTGCCCTTTGTTTCTGCCGTCCCACTGTAAATTGGGGATAGTCAACCCTGCCTCTTCACAGGAATGCCGCAAAGATAAATTAGTTGACATTTTCAAACATTAACTTGCACTCAGAAGCTGCAGTGATGAATGCCATTAGTGAACTTATGAGAAACTCATTTCAAAATGTTGTAGATTTCCTCACTGACTGACTGAGTGAATACCCACTGGTTGACTTTTGAACTGAGGTAGAAATCCTGAAGAAAAGCTGGTACAAAATTACTTAGTTTGTTTATTTAGTGTTACATGAAAGCACAATGGAACTTGGTTAAAGTTACACCTCAATTTTAATTCTGACATTGCTTAACTTCTAAAAATTTTACTTTGCAAATGTGTTATTCTCTTAATGCAGATTTTTGGTAGTTTATAGCACAACATAAACGGTTTCATAAAGCTTTATATGCAGGAATTTATACTGTATTGTGTATGGTAACTGACTCTTTTTTCTTACTGCAATTACACTCATTAACAAAGACAACTAATACCGTCGTGTTCTCTAGGCCACATCCTGAAACGCCATGTGGCCATTTCCCTCCTAGAAAAATGTGTTTATTGTGGATCACCATCAGCTTCTGCAACGCACATGTCAAATACCTTTGGCATAAAGTTTCGTCAATGTGTATGCAAAATATTTTTTCCATAAACTGTAGCATGAATAGAAGTTTGTAAGCAATTTTCTTTTAAGAAAAAAAACCACACCAATTTACAATTTAAAGATCTAAGGTGTTAAAGCAAACGAAAAGAGAGCTGAAGTGATTTAATGAAAAAAAGAAATGGAAACTTTACCTTCAGTTTACTTTTGCTCACCCGACATACAGATTTGTATATTCCACAGAGAAATAATTCTACCTGCATCTTGTACCATCTTTGTTCATCAAGTACAGCCCTCTTTATTACTCCCGTTCAACAGGGTACTCGGGACACAGTAACTTTTAATAAGCAAGGAAACCAGTTGACTTTAGTGAGGCCACTCAGATGTAAAATCAAGTACGTGCCTAAACGCTGTGCTCTGGCCCATTTAGCTAACACATACAGACAGTGCTTCATTAATTCACCAAATTTCAGTGAAATATAAAGTGGAAGAGCTATTGCATGCATGCATTTTGATAAGAAGAGGTAAAACTTCAAAATCTCGTTTGTAAAGTACACAATATAGGAAGATAACTAAATGAATATTCTATTTGTAACAAATCCCATCCCTCAGGGTGACTTTTTTGTTGGACCTCTGCATCTGAAAAGAAGTAAGAGTGATACACTGAGCTAAAGATGAACCTACTTCTTAAGAAGAATGTTGATTCCATTCCCACCCATTCTCAAGAGTTTGATTTCAGCCTCCAGGAATACACCACGCTTCGAATCCAATAAGGTAGTTTTTTCAATGATGCATTTTTTGCATCATTACCTTACACACCACAAAACAGATGCAGGTGTGAAGAAGGCTCATTTTTTTCGGGAGAAATGCTATCACGACACAAAAAATCATACAGGTTTCATTTGCACACCAGATGAAAGTTCTAACATGCAGAAAAGGAACTGGAATTTTCTGTGCTGCTGTTACGTTGCAGGGGCACAAAGATAGCTCTGTTACACCTGTGTGTCCTGTGTTGCTTCTGGCATGTCCCTCACCGTAAAGCCCGTAAACTCCCCTTCAGTGCTGTTTTATGGAGATATGCTTTAGCTTAGCTCTGGTTTTGTGTTCCAGCATCTGGCTTCGCTTTCAGAATTTTCTTTGAAATTTGACCATTTATTTTCTAAAATGGATAATGTTAAAGGCAACAAATAATTCAACTCTGTCAAAACTTAGCACTTATTAGAAATACAACCCATTCAATATCAGCATTTTTCTAAAGCATTTTCTCTTAAGGAATGTGTACCTGTGGTGGATTTTCCCCATTTTTTTTCCAATTTCCCAACACTGCAGTTTCTGACATATCTCCAGCGCTTCGGTCCTCTGTTACAGCTTTCTTCATCTGTAAGGTTTTTATCTGTAACCATTTTTACTGACTCTTTTGCTACTTTGAGATGTGATGTGTTACATTTCTCTTCCTCAGAACTACCTTTTAATGTTTTTTTTTGGTGATGTGGGTTTGTTAAGCAGCTCTTGAAACTGTTCACCCATTGCTTGCTTTATTTTTTATCTGTTTGAGAAGCCTTTCCTTGATCATCCTAGGCTGGCCCTAAACTTGCCTGCTGAGAGTTTACCAAGCTGATAAAGTTTTACTATTTGTCTGTCAGTAATCACTTTACTATGCTTATAAGTACTATATACATTCTTCCCTTGCCTCTTCTCATGCCATTTTTTGCTGTTTTTTACTGCTGTCTATCTTCTGTTACATACAGAGTTTTTGCCTGTTCTTGTCTTTCTGGAGGCATTTTGGAGAAAGTGGTTTTTCTTTGTCTTGTTTTCTTTCTTTCACTTAATTCTGCTTGTTCTTACTTTTACAGATTTCTATGTGGCTTGTGTTAAAACCAGATACTATTGTGACAGGTTTTGTGTTGCTGCCACATGAAGAAAGGTTCACGCTATAGAAATAATGTCTTGTGGTGGACCTAATTTTTAGCAGCTAAACACTGTTCTTGAAGCCATTTTGAATTTGCCACTCATGATATGTCTTGCCTGTTAGCTTTCTACTGGCCTTCAAAGATTTTTGCTGAAGTTTGATATCTGTTATTGTCAGGGTCTGTAGGGCTGAACAACAGGCAAGTGAGTGGGCACACAGCAACCATGAAGTCAAAATCTGCAATAACATGCGAAATACATGACTGAATGTCCAAATTCTAGTGGAGGCTGATCATTCAGTAACCTAATCTTGGCATGTAACTGTATTGTTGCAGGTACAATTTTGTATCTGAGTCCAAACATGTATTTATGAAGTGTGTTTTCATTTTTAATACTTCCTGAGGTCTGTGATTTAAAGGTATTGCTGTTTCACTCTTTAATCCTGACAGCTGTTTTCTTGGTGAATTGATAGTTTCTTGTCATGTATTTAATTACTGTTTAATTCTTAAGTGCTTTTCCAACCACTTTATGATGTTCCCTTTCTTTTGTTAATTGCTTTGTAATGAGAAGCATGTAGAAGAAAATGTGAAGGTCATCATATAGTCAGAAAAGTATTCTTGACACATCTTGGCCCTTTTTGTGACCGCTGGGACTGTTGCCATTGACTTCGAGGATGGTGTGGACGCTGTCTTGAGGGTAATGTTCCTCTCTCATCATTGCAGCACGAGTGCACTTTCAAGTCAAACAACTAATGTCTGATACGTATGTCCTCTTATTGTCTCAAATAGCTACAATCAAAAGACAGTCTCTAAATATATGCATTTCACTGGACTACATGTTCTACACATTCTGATTGTTGTGAGCTAAGAGTGAGTTTTTAGTGTTTGTCTGTCTCTCAGTAAATTCCCATTTATTTAAGCTCATGAGTTGATAGTTTTGTTGGTGGTGAACAGCAAAGCCGCCCGAGGCCTGGGAGGTAAAAACATTCTTCTAGGTATCCCAGGATGAGATCAGTCAAAGCCTGGAAGAGATTCATAAAAGCCCTGGTTTTTCAAAACAGACATCAGTTTTCAGAAAGAGTTTGGTATATATTTGCCTTGCATGACCAAACATGCCAGCATTTGAGGGGAATCTAATCCTTTAAGTGCAGAGTAAAAGTTGATAGTTGGCTGTATACCCTGCTGATTAATTGTCTTTTAATTTTATTGCCTAATAAACATTTGGGAGTTGATTGTCATGTTTAAAATTATTATATTTGGACATAGTAGGGGACACAATATTCAGAGGCTGTGAACATTCATAGCCCCAACAAATTCAGTAGGGGCACAGGATTTTTGTGAGTACAGTCTGGAACAAAATGTGAGACGTTTTAATTGTGCATCAAATTCTAACATTGTGACCACAGAACAATCTAAAAATATTTCTCTATTATTTCTGAGTAATTTATCATTCTGTTTTTTGTTGTTTTTTTTTTTTTTTTTAATTGGTTTGAGTAGTTCTTTCTACAGCCAAAGTAAACTAAGTGGGACATCACTCATTTGCTACTTACGACTCTTCACTGGCCACTTAAAACTTCAGCTTTCATTCAGATGTATCCAATTTATCTTTTTTTAGGTTAACAGTTATATGTTTGTCAGGCTTTCTGAGCTATTCTTACTAGCTTCTATAAATATTCAATCCTAATATTACAACTTATTATTTATAAAAATGGTGTGCAGCACATCTAGTAAAGTATTATTCTTGGTTTTGGAACAATGACTGGCTTAAAAGTAATTTAGAGGACATAAATAAAAATGGTAAATGAATATGGTTCTGCTTTTCAGAGGAGTCAAGTGTCCTGCTTGATACCTATCCTTCATAGGTATCTTAAGTTTGTTTTGAAATTCATTTTATTATAGGAAAATAAAACAGCTAGTTATATTAAGAATGATTTTATGCGTTTTGCAAATTAGGAAAAAAACTAGTCTATAACACTTTTTCATGAATATTGGAAAGGATCTTCTGTGCCTTCTTTGGAGAAGCCAAATCTTTCATCTGGAATTTAATTTTTCAAACAAACAAACAAACAAACAAACAAAGCTTTATTTTGGGGGAGTTAGAATGTTGCTCCATGATACAGTCATAAAAATGTACTCTCAACCAACCACTGCAGAAAAATACAATTGTTTTCACAGAGTCGTTAGAGATGAATGAGCAAGGAGTGGACAGAATGTGTTGCTTGATAAATTTAGCTCTGCCTCTGTCTGCTGCTTGTTTGTGAGCTGCTTTGGTCTTCCTTGAATCTATTTGTTACTCTAAATTAGTCTTCTGTCGTGGTGGCAGCTCTTGTGTGTTCCCACGGCCCTGGGAGCTATGCCAAACATGTTCTGCTGCAAGCAGAGCCTCCTGAGCAGGGCAGGCTAGAGGGGATGGACCAGAGTCAGGATCTGGTCTTCTAGCTTGGCCAGCGGGCAAAGGCTGAACACTCTTCTCCTTTTGATATAAAGCCAAATAAATATTACAGATAAATCACCCAGGTATGGAAAACAGACTAAGAGCTGAGGACGTGGAACATCTGGATCTCATCAAAGGCAGAAATCCCAGCCAAATATGGTGGAGTAGTTATCTCAAAAGCACATCCTAATCTCAGCAGAACGGAAAAGGAATGGAACCTTTGAGTAAGAAATTCTGCCGGTGCAGTTACTATCTTTGAAGGAAGCTGTGAACAAACTTGTTATCAGCGTGTGTTCTCTCACTGAAGAAATAGTAAATCAAGTCTAGAGAGAAGTCAAAGGAACCTATACCAGCTCCCAATGTTGATGTTAAATGATCTTTACACAAAAGTATTAAAGTAGGAAAAAAGGAACTATACCTGTGACACAGCTGCTTTCAGTGGAATCAGATTAATCAGCTTTGCGGATCTGAACACTCACTCTGATTGGACTCACAATGACATTTGCAAGAATACATTACTGTTGAGAGATGGAATTCTTAACCACTAGATCAACCACAAACTTACTTAAGACAACAGACAAACATTCAGACTAAGGGGTGCTACTTGTGATTCAGGCCACTATTGTGTAAGAGAAAAAACTGCTCCCTTAAAGAAATGAAAATAAGAGATGAGACAGAAGTACAGAATACAAAGAACAGGCGAGAATCATGCAATGATGTTAGTCATCAAGAGCTGGCTTTACAAAACCATTGATTGAAATGTACAGAGGGCATCAATACTGTAGCTCTGTTATAAGGTATGGACTCATATAAAGAATGGATGGACTGTTTTAATGAGTTTCTCAGTGGTGAAGTGGATAAGGACAAAGATTCAGAGCCATTTTTTTTTGAAAGAATATAAGGAAGCAACCAATGCATAAAGGAACAACAAGGTTTCTGATGAACTATTAA
The DNA here is from genome assembly GCF_028500815.1 of Rissa tridactyla. Taxonomy (NCBI): domain Eukaryota; kingdom Metazoa; phylum Chordata; class Aves; order Charadriiformes; family Laridae; genus Rissa; species Rissa tridactyla. The sequence goes on along the minus strand of NC_071467.1, from coordinate 66,261,076 downwards.
AACATAGGAAGGTGTAAGTTAAGTCAAAGATCTACAAATTTATTTATTATGTCAGGAATTTTGGAAAAAAAAAATCAAAGTATATGCAAAGTGGGAATTAAAACCCTAATTTTTCAGATGGACAAAATAAAAGACTACAGCAGAATTTTCTCACCTCATAAGATGCCATCTAAGTTTTACAGTCTTACATATGCTTAACAGTTACTCAGAGAATTTAATAAGAGAATATGAAGGAATTACAGAAAAATAGATCTGTTGTGGCTCAAATATTTTCAGTTTGTCAGCTGCTTGATAGAAGACGTGAACATAATAAGAATATATGATTTTACAAGAAGATTGTATGTGATGGTATAACTTAAGACAGTACAGTGGCTACAATTAAAAATTTGCATTCCCAGGAAAAGCATTAAAGTTTGTCTTTGAGAATATAATGAGAGAATGAAATCTCTGCCTAATTTGATATGAAGTGATACTACTTGCTCTCTACAACACCCTGAAAGGAGGTTGCAGCAAGGTAGGGGTCTGTCTCTTCTCCCAAGTGACAAGCGATAGGACAAGAAGAAACGGCCTCAAGTTGAGCCAGGGGTGGTTTAGATTGGATATTAGGAAAAATGTCTTCACCAAAAGGGTTATCAAACATTGGAACAAGCTGCCCAGGAAAGTGGTTGAGTCACCATCCCTGAAGGTATTTAAGAGATGTAGATGTGGCGCGTAGGGACGTGGTTTAGTGGTGCACTTGGCAGTGCTAGGTTAATGGTTGGACTTGATGATCTGAAGGGTCTTTTCCAACATAAATGACTCTATGATTCTAGTCTATGATAAAGTAGGAAGTAATTTTTAAAACAGGAATGGAAAAAATGCAATGATAATTGCAGAATTCTTAAAAGGACATGTAACTGGCGATGCATATACTATTAGATTGGCAATGTATATATTATTACATTTAAGTAAGTTTTTTAATCTGTATTTTCCCTGGTGGTATATTTTTATACACATGGTATTAGTACACTTGTGTAAGCATTTTCTTAAAGATTCTTAAAATTCTGTTCCCTGTGGTTAGCCCCTATATTGTGGATAAAGTAAGCAATGCATCATTTACCAGACATGTTGAGTACCTGAAATTTAGGGTATTTGGAATGCAACATGTTATTTGAACACTGCTGGCTAGCGCTAGGCCTGGTATTGTTTCCTCAGTACTCAGTAAAAAAATAAGAAAATAAATTCTATTTTCTTCCACTCTTTATAGCACACCAATTTCCTTGGTATTTGAAGTCCTATAAAGCAGCCATCCATTAGATAAATGGGAGGGAGGAATAAGAAAGCTGTGTTTATAAATTCAGGGTTCGAGGTAGACCTTAGATCATCTTTTCTCAGGCAAAATGGGACCTATAACTCAATGAAATTACATCAGAATAATTAAGATCAGAAAATGACCTTTCAGGACACATCCTGCTCACTGTTTCTCTGCCCTTTAGTACAGCTCTGTAACAAAAATGGGACAAGGAGCTGCTCCTAATAGGTTACACACAGGTCCTCATGACAAAGGATATGTGGGTGCTGTTAAACTGATGTATCAGTTCTGTCTCTGTATTTCTACCCAAGGGATGTCTGAGCTTGGTTGGAATCAATAGCAAGAGCTGGGTAGCATGATAGGGTATGCTTTAAGAGAAAAAAATCCTTTAAAATAACAAATAAATTACGGCTATAACCTCGTCATGTAAAATCCTCCCAGACACATGTGGAACCAGGAGGTTTGTGTAACTTCCTGTAACCTCTGGCTGGAAACGGCACAGCTTTTTCCATAGGAGGGAAAATACAGCCCTTTGTGAAATAAGGGATGAGCGTTATCATACAGATTTTCTTTTTTGGTCTATGGCCTGATATGGCTTCCAAGGTTTGCCTAATGTTTCAGGCAACGATGCTGCTTCAGCTCGGCTCTTCTGGGGGAAAGAGGGGAAAAGGATGAAAAAGAATGATATGGTTGCTCTAAAAGCCAAATCATATGGTTGTTTCAAAAGCCTCTGCTGACTTGAAAATCCATTAATTCAGCTCTTCATTGACTAGTTTCTGAGGAAACAGAAACAGAGAAACGGGGCTTTCACTAGAATAATTTAGGGGAGAGTTATGGGTGGCAGGTGGAATGGTAGTTTCATGGATGCTCTGATTCTGCAGTGAAGTAGCCACAGAAGCTGGTTGTCAACTTGTTTTCTGAGTAAGCACAGCAAAAAGCAAACTGCACCCTTTTAACAAAATCTAGGTCTTGTTTTGATAATAACAGTAGTAAAAAATGCCACAAAAGAGGAGAGATGTAGAGAAAAAAGCTACACTAACGCAGCGATTTCTCAGCAATGACCATACTGGTGCCACTATTTGAAGAGGAGTTCTTGAACCTCGAAAGGTACATCAGAATGCTTCATTGGTCAAAATGGAGGACAGTGACTATCCAGCACAGCAGTGGATGTGAGCTGCTGGGCTACTGCTGCTTCTTGCTCCCGAGGAAGTAACATGTCTGGGTAGACTGTGGGTCTTCCCTCTAGTTGCTGCTCTTCACAAGACGGTGGCCATTTAAGTGCAGTTGAAGGACATGTAGCTGCAGTGACCTGAAAGTGCTATTTGTCACCAAACACTTGATCACCTTTGTGCCTGAATCTTGCAGCTCTGGAAAGTTCCAGGTAGGTGGGTCTAGCTTATTGCTAGCACTGGTATATCCTCAAATTCAATAAGGCTCAGTCACCTTGAAATTGTATCATCAGCCTCACAAAGAGTATGGCCAGACTTCCTTTGATTTCAAACAGTTGTAACGTTGCCATAAATATCTACATTGATGGTTTGAAGCAAATCTCAGGAGCTTTTGGAGGCCGACGAATCTTTTCTATGCCTGTAACGTAAACCAAGAGATGTCTAGCACTGCCAGGGGGAGTTGAGTGAAACAGTTTTGATTGTTTTCTTTGTACACGGAGTAAATAAAAAACATTTGTCAACACAGGTTGCTTTAACTGAAAAGTTATCAAGTTAATATTGATGTTTTCAAAAGAGAAATTTTAATTTTTATTCAAAAAACTTAACGTCAGTTAGTTACATTTAATAGTAAAATAGGTGAAGAATTAAAAAAAACCTCCAAACCCACCCAAGCTTAACAGTTTCATTTGATTTGAAATGGAACACCCTTTGCTGTTTTATTTCACTGTGGAAAAAAATAGTTGATGGCCGATGGTCAGACAATATTAATCAATTGTTTTGCTACCTTAGTTATAATTGCCTTTCAGTTCTGTGATGATTCAAAGCAATTTGCGTGTCTGATGTTCCTTTTCTCTTTTTTTACCTAAAGGACAAATATTGTCCATGGCCTCAAACTGTGCTTTTTTTTTTAACCATGAAAAAGATGCTGAATTACAAGTATTAAAGCTTGGAAATAGGAAGGAAAGTGGTGGCTTTACCTGTGACATAAAGTTGCTGTTTTGCTGTGGAAGACTTATGAAAGTGATTAATCATCAGTCCTGGCTGCAAAGGAATAGTTACATTCTTTGACAGAAGTGAAACAATTTTTATCTTACATTTTTCTGTGCTCCCCTGTTTTCACATGCAAATCTTTGCAAAAGAGGAAAGTATCTGTACCTGCTTCCCCCTATAACATAACCTTCCAGTGCTTCATGTCAAAAAGAGTCATTTTCAACACCACTAGTTAGACAAGTAGCAGCGGAATGTGGTCTTACTGTCATGGTTCTCAAGGCTAACTTGCTTAGCTTATTTTTGAAAAATAGACAAGGTACTACCTAAACTTTAAAATCCTTGAAATATACTTACAGTATTAATTTTTTGTTGTTGTTGTTGTTCTGCATTTTCAGTGTTCAGAAGACATTGTAAATATTTTGTGTCATTGATACTTAAAAAAAAGAAAGTTAGAACTTCCCCCCTCTGGCCTTTTCTAAAGAGCACTTAGGGAAATGTGTTTAGAAACGCTGTGCTGAAAGTTTTCACCCTTTCAATTGCACACCGTACACTCCTGCTCCTTGTAGTTCCTGGAGCTTCCAGTTGAGACCTGGGTCTTATTCCCGCAAACACTAACCATACATAATCAGGGACAACCCTGTTTCCAAAGACATTCAAGGCTAATGAAGCAAGACAGGAAAAATAAGCATCAGTGTTCCCGCTTTTTCCAGCTGGGCACTAAGGGACTGAGTGATTAGGATGCTTGCCCAGTGCCAGAAAAGTTTGTTGGAGCAACAGGAACTGAACATATGTCTTCATTTTCACAGGCTCCTGCTTTAAATAGAGACCCTCCTTCCTTCTGTGAAACCTTATTCTTTCTGAGATGCTGTATTCAAGATTCAGAATGGGCAAACCTGAATATTTGAACATATATTTTTTTCAAATTTGTTGTATTTTGACCAACTTAAAAAAAAAAAAAATATTGCCTGCTAACATTCTTTTTTTAAAGGCCATTAAATAGTCTGGGCCTAGATGTTAGGCCACACTTTCAAAAATTTTTGCCAGCAAAAATATCTTCCTTATGCAAACAAATCGATATTTATGTGTCCTAGCTGGACATTTACATGAACAAATATGAGTTTTGCCTGGGCAAACACTGATACATGAAGGCTCCACTGGCATGTCTCAGGACAGAGCTCTAACTAAACATGTTTTCTAGCAATAAGTAAACTATCCATTTTGGAAGAGTAGTGTTCTATGATTTAAGAAAAATGATATTTTTCATATTAGTAAAATCTGGAGGAACAATAAACTGATGGGAGAGAGCAGAAATGTTTGATTCTACGTTTTTTACTAAGTTTTCAATTTTAATAAAGCTTCTTCTTAGAAAGTTATTATTTGTTCCTTTTTCAGTGTACTCTGCAAATTTTTGCTGTAATTTCTAGATGCAAGTTCTCCTACACAAATCATTAATCCAATGTCTATTTAACTTCTCAGTTTTGAATGAAAAGCTTTGATTGGAAATTCAGGGCAATAAATCAAAAACTTTTGAGGGGGCAGGGAAGAGAGAAAAATCCTGTGATTTTAATTTGGAATAGAAGGACTGTTTGTGTTCTTTTGCTTAGGATTTGTCTTGGGTTATCCTTGTCGGCTTCAGCTGTCTACTGTCACCAAATGGAAGACCCTGACTTGAGAACTGGAGACTCTTCAAAATGTATGGAAGTTGAATAAATCAAAATAAATATCCTCTCGCCTGCACTGCAATTCTTCTATTCAGACTGGGAGGTCTTGAAGGAGTCTGTCTCCTTGATCCCCTCCAAGTTCCTTGGAATTCAATGCAGAAAAAGAAGTAAATGCCTACATTTAAAACTGCAATCCAAACCCCACTGTTTTCTTGCTACCAACTCATAGAGGTGTTTAAACTCTACAGTATGACTTATTTTTGTCTTCAGACCTTCTTTAGGTGTCTAAAACATGCGCTTCTCTGCTCCCTATAAACCATCTTATGAAATCCGTTTTCAGCCAGTTCCTTCAGAAGAGGGCGATGAGAGTCAGAAGGCTGATCTACCCTACTAACTCAATCATATGTATAAAGAGTCAAAAATCTGGATCGATTTCTTCCTTGACCTATTCCTTGCCTTGCTAAACAGTTAAATCAAACCCCCTATTACTCCCAATCAACAAGGGAGGAGAAGCCTCACATTTTTTATTTGCTGTGGGAGACAGAACCAGACATCTTTTCCAACTTTTAGCCAGCTGCAGGGATGTGCAACGAAGTTCACTGAAAATGTCTTTATACTGGTACTCCAGTCTCTGTGGTGTTGCACAGCCCAGCTGTTCCCTTGAGATCACAGCACCCCTGCTCTTGCATGCAGCCTGAGCTCCAGGTACTACGAGTTTCCTTTGCGGTAGCTGGCAACAGGGACCTTCAACGTCCCTGCTCCTCGTGGCCCATCAGAGCAAGGGCAGAGTGTGGTGAAAGAAAGCCAGATTCACCCCACTTTTGGAAACCTTCTTGAAACCAAACACATCAGAGGATTGTTTCCAAGAATATTAAGTAGCATGCACTAGCCTGGCCTTGAGGGCACTCTTGCAAATAAGTAGCGTAGATGGTGGTTAGTATGGTACCGAAGTTACTAGGGGCAACCAGCACTGGAGGTGTGCCCTCTTTTATCAGATCAGCCCTGCCCAATGGTCTCACCCGAGCTCACTTCAAGACATCATAGCCTACACTGCAGCCATAAACCATCAGCAATGTAAACCCAAGATTTCTCTGACACAATAATTTAACCTTTGCTGAGAGAATCCATTCGCCTTTATATCGTTTGTTATTAGATGATTTAATTCTGCTTTCTACTTCACGTCCTTTTCACCATACACCAAAGCGATTCAAGTTGGTACCTATCACCACAGATGTCCTGAGCCACATGCAATGTAGATTCATTGTCTCTGTAACCCCTGTGTGCCTCACATCAAAGATGAATAGTTAATCCCTTGAGTTCCACCACAGTTAAAAGTAAAATGAAGTTTGTGTTGTTTAGTGGGAAGTTTATAAAAATTAAAATTAATACATCAGCTACTTGTGCTACTTAAAATATAAGGTAATACAACTTCAGGATTTCTCTTTTTAGACCTCTGAACTTAGGACTGATTCCAGTTACTTCACAACTGTTGTGTCATACTCAAGCTTCATGCCACCAGTGGCTGGGTGTATTCGTCAGACCAGAGCTGTTGGTGAAGCTGACTTGTAGAACATGTCCTCTTACTCCAGGTGTGACTTACGGTGTGGGACTCAAAATGAGTCACAAGCAACTTAGCCTTATATTCCAAAGTGCCCCCTGACTGTGAACTAAGGGGGGATTTTATCATTTCTGCTTTCATAGGATGCCTTAAAAAGTGACAAGAACTTGTCATAACCACTAATAACTGAGTTTGAGATGTTGAGCGTAACTTGAGCCTCCAGAGTTAAACTTCTCAGAACAGAAGCCATGATAAGGGCTAATGCTTCCTGCTGTGTACGAGCCAAATACAATCAGGCATTGAAAATATTCCAAACGTCCTCTTCCTCCTGCCTCCTTGACTTGGGTGAAATTCAGTGACCCATGATTCTGCTTAACTGATCCCAGATAATGAGCAAGGAAAACGGAGGCACTGTTTTTACACCAAACAGGCAAACCACAAGCACTGTTTTGGCTTGGACTGTTTGCCTGTTAATGTAAGACCTTAATTTCTTTTGGCTTTCTAGAGAATCTTTACACAGGCTACTGCTCAGCTTCAGTAGTTTTAATCAGGCATGATATAAGGATATTCCTAAAGGCTATCTCTGGCCTAGTGAAGATAACCTTTAGCTCCTTCCGTAGTCAGCAGAGAAAGGCAGGGCCCAAGTTTGGCTGTAGTTTAAACCCGAATTTGATTCATCTATAAAAGAAAATATGGTTAACTTCCTGCTGTAAATCACTTTCTAGAGGATCTGTCTTTCTGCACTGACTACGGAGGGAAGAAAGAGATTATCCATTGTGGATGCTTCTGCTATTTTAGTCATGTTTTATCATCAAAAATTACACCTGCTAAATATTAATAATTACATGCCAGCCTGAGTAACGTTTGTTCTTAGAACTACTTAGAAGCTAACTGCAATACATTAGTAACCCCAGGAAACAGAAATGAAAGTGTAGTGAACAGATGCCGCCCCGTTAACTGTTTGGGGAAATCCGGTTACTTGTCGTATCTGCTTTCTCTTCTGTCTGATGTAGCTGGCTGGCAAAACACAAAAGGCTGGCATAGTCAAATCTCCTGAAGCATTTAGACGCCTAACTTCAGATAAGAAGGAAGTGGTTCTTCACAAGCATTTACCTATATCACCTTTAAATCTTACCTTTAAAATCAGTTTGTTTAATAAAAACCTGGTGTTGATGTTTGTCACAGCAGGTTGAAGAGAGCTGTAACTTGGGAGTTACAAAATAAAAGATCAACTTTTTGAGCCTTCTTTGTAATTCTCTGTGTGCTACAGTGCCTGAACGAGTAAAAGTTGTGGAGAGGGCACATTGAAAATAGTCTGAAAAGTCAGAAAGCAGAACAAAAAGCGATTCATACCTTCTAATTCATTGACCTTCAAACCAGAAAGCTTTCAGAAGTGTCAATTCAAAGAAGCCTAGAAGCTAATAGCTAGGTAGAAACCATGCTACAGTATGTTGAATGCGTACTTACTCAGCGTTAGTGCACAGGGAATAGATGCACAGTGCACAGATACTAGATGTCTGTTGACATTGACAGGGTCAGGGGGTTGTGGCTTGTTTTTTTTATATTTATTCACTACATATAGAGAGGTAACACCAGCTTGCATTGTTCAAAGAAAATGTAGTTACAGGGGTGCTGTAAACCTTTATCTGTTGACTTATCTGCATTCTTATCTGGTCAGCCACTTCACGCAGAGAGGACAATCCTCATCGGAGCCAACAATTTTCCTTCAAACACCCTCCCTTTCACTGTTTAACTGAATGTCTTCCATTCTGTGTAGCGTTAGGAGAGCTCCCTGGGTTGGTGTTTTCCAGACCACATCTGGGAATTCGACAGTGTAAACTAGTGGCAATTTACAGTACATATGGAACTTATTTATCAAAAGTGTCATCTTTTCCCAAAATTGCAATCTTTCTACTGTGCATCAGAGAGGCTTGTGAGAAGAGTGAACCTTGAAGAAAAATGATGAGGTACTCAGTGATAGTCATATCTATCATAATTCTGTGTCGCATTAAATATAGCTTCTGAAGAAGACACCATTTAAAATTGAGTTCGTGCTCATCTGAAGTTGATACTTAACCTGAACACTTTTTCACACAGAAATTACCCTCTGTTTTTACCAGACCGATCATTTTTCATATTGACGATATGCTTTATTGTACAGGTTCTCTATACACCGTGAGCATTTCACCCTGTTTCTCTGAGTCTCCCCAGAGATGTGGTGGTTGTAATCACTGTAGCAAACAAAACACAGTATCACCGGTTTCAGCAGGAAGGGGAGCCAGGAGCCAATCATGATAAACAGAGAGGCATTGACCTCATCAACAAGGGTGCCGTCCCGCAGGACCTGGACATGGAAGCAGAGCAGGTCTCGTGATGATAACATCTTCAGCCAAGAGACCAGACTGCCAGACAAGCCCACAGCCACATGGCAGGTCCGAGGTCTAGCAAGCAGGTCAGGTCAGCAACAGGTAAACAAGTCAATGATGGGATCAATCGGTGCTTGGGTGTGGTAGCCAGGGTCAGAGACAGTCCGGTGGTTGTAGCCCGGTCCGTGGTCAAGCCAAGGAGTCAACTCAGGGGGTGAGGGCTGAGTTGCAAATTGCTGGGGCACAGCGGCCAGGACTGGGCATAGCTACAGCGCAGCCGCTCTAACCAAGGGTGAGACCCTCAGATTAAAAGCTTCTCTGGAGGAAAAAAAAGGAGAGCGACTGCTGAGGCTTCCTAGTGGTCTCAAAGAGCTCTCCTCAAGGCTCAACACCTGCCTAAACTGGCCCTGATCCCAGAGTGCCAAACCCCCGGCCAGAGGGGGGGTTTGCTTCAGTGAGCAGCGTGCACTGAAGCCTGCGCTGCTGTGGCCTGATTGCCCCTCGTCCACACAGACCTGTACTCCTGCAGCAGGGCGCCTCTCAACGCCCTGAGGCCCCTGAGGCCAGCGTCGCTCAACACGCAGTCTGCGGGCCAGCGCAGGGTTTGGGAGGCGTGAGAAAGGGATCCCAACAAGTGGTTGCTGGATCCTGACCGTTCTTAGTGCCCGGGGAAGGGATCTGCTGCATCTTGTTTGCAATATTAGTTATAGTTTCCATGTTTGCAAATATAACATAATACAGATTTGGTAAGCAGTAGTATTATGTGGAATTAGTCTGCTCTGATTTAAGGATCTAAAAATTACATGGCTAAATCAGACACTTCAAAAAGCTGAAGTGTATCTTTTAAGTAAGTCACAATGAGAAATTTTGGCCTTTTGGTGATGTGCGGCACCCAATTTAAGAAGATATACTAAATCTGATTTTAGTATTTTGCACTCAGGATTTTTGTCTTACAATTGCTTATATTTTGTCGATTAAAACCTGCAGTAGACTTGGTTCATCTGAACTCATTCTCTTTAGGATCCATTGCCAAAGTGCATGGAGGGAAAAAATATGTTTGTAATGTACAAAGAAGTTGGCGTTGTTTGTAGGGAAGTTCACTCTCAGCTCCTGATATAAAACGCTTGAATTCTGTTATTTCTCATGAAAGCTCTTAAGTGTTCACAAAAGAAACTCCCATTTAAAGAGAAAGCAACTGACTTTTAAAACCAATCTCTTCTTGCACCTTTTTCCTTAAATGTGAACACAGCTTGTGAATCTATACTGTCACATTAGAGTTCGAATTTGTATGCTAGACATTAATAAACATGGTTTCATGTGAATTTTTATAGTTAATAGCTCTGCTTCAGACATGTAAGCCATTTTATGCATCAACTCTTCACACGTTTCATGGCCCCACACAAGCCCTCAAACAGATTATCATACATAAAGGCCAACCAAAATAAATGGCGTCAGATCTTCTGAAAGCTCCATGTTTACATCTCTCACCAAAACAGGCAAACTTCTGACATGTTGTCTTCCCACACCTCTTGTTAATGCACCACCTTTTGTTAACATACCTTTTGTTATTGTGTTTTCATATCTGGCCCTTCATAAACATTTTGTGCCTCATCCACACAAAGTAAAGTTAATTGAGCAGGATTTGCTTTGTCTGTTAAAAACAGAAGTTTGGAGTTCCGAAATAAGTGATAAAAGCACGATAGATGTCTTTTCTATTGTGAATACATAGGCTATTTTAATCCTTTAAAGATAATGCCATATACATGCTTGCTAAATAGTATGTGTACATAGTCACAATGTGGAGCACAGGAATACAAGTTGTGGTTACGAGCTTTCTCTATCTACACTAATCTACAAAGTTAATTTAATTTTTACAAGAGTGCTGCCTATGCTCCAGTCTGGGCCTTCCTCCTGGGTCTGTGGTGTCTATGCTGGGCCAAAATGCTCAGAAGGCTTCTAGAGAAACTCTTGCACACAGGAGCAGGTTGGCATGGGGAAGGTGTTAAAGGTTTTCCCCGTTTCCATTAGGTCAAAAGAAAGGGTACTAATAAAAGAAAGTTTGGCGTTTTCAAATCTGAAATTCAATTGGGTGCTAATGAACAGACTACTTCGTAGTGATGTGGCAGAAGCTAGATCATGGATAAATATTGGATGGGACCGTATGAGGGAGGCTGAGACTGACAGGAGCATCTCCTTATACAGAGAATTTGAAGTCTACTTAAAAAAAATATCTTTCACTGTCTCTTTCAGGCAAAGTTTGAATTAGAAGGCCAAGCTGTGCAAAGGGGAATTCTGGACTGTCTCTAGGATGGAGTTAAGCTGAAGGAGCAGTAGAATGAGGAAGAAAATGAAGGAAAGCATACATAGGGCTTTTTTTTGGGGGGGTGATATAGATTACATACCTCTTCTGTTGTCTAAATAGCAAGTCATAACTTAAGAAATCCTTTGCAGAGGTTGTGTCATTTGCTTCAAGTCATGAAGTATGCCCCAGAAATGTGTAGCTTAGGAATGGTGTTGGGGGTTTTTGGACACTAAAGCTTCAATGTCCTTTAGGAGAAATGGTGCCAACAATCATGTACATAATGAGGAAGATTAGAGGAGAAAGGAGATAATACATTGAAAGAGGCAGGTGTTACTATGGGTCCTACCACAGCAGGCTGACGAGTGTCTGGCAGGAGGGAAGTTCACCAACACTGTGACAAGCAGGGGCATTTCCTCACTGGCTGTCTTGGGATGCTTAGTAGCTTTGCAGAAATAAAGTGCATAAGGTAATAATGCAGTCAGCAATTATTGTTACTGGTTTGTGTGGTTCAGTTTTGCTACTTTTATTTTGCCTTATTGTTGCTACTGCTAATGTCTGTTCGGCGTTTTAAGAGTACCTACTTACCACAATGGAAACAGAGGATCATGTGTATGGGGACATGCGTGGATGGAAGATGGGCATTTCTGTTCCAGACCTGGTGCACAGGGTATTCCATCTGCAGCCTTGCCAGCTTCACCTGCTCTTACACTGTATTCCTACTTGTACATTCTGACGTGACTTTTGTTTGCCACAAGGTGACTTTTTAAAAAAAAGATAAATGTTCAGCCTGTGATAAAGTTGCTTAATGCTTTTCTCCAGAAGTAGTAATAAGTCAGTAGGTCCATGTTCTATATTTCTGTAATGATTTCAAATAGGTGTTGTTTATAAATTTCAGGCTAATTTTTCCAATCAGTTCTCCACTTTGTTGACATCCACCATGCTTGTAGACCTCTCCTCTTTTGTGTCATTGGGTAATTAAAGGAAGCATCCTCTCTGTTTCTTCCTATAAGCTGCTAATGAAAATATCAAACAGCATTAAATCCAGAACAACCTCTCAGGGATCTCCATTCAATACAGTCTTCAGGCTTATGGTGAACCATTAACTGCTCTGTGTGCAAACATTTTCAGCCGCTTCATTTGCTTACTCCACAGTAGTTGCATCTAGCCTCTGGCTGCGTCTACATTCTCAGCACAAGAAGGACATGGACCTGTTGGAATGGGTCCAGAGGAGGGCCACAAAGATGATCAGAGGGCTGGAGCACCTCTCCTATGAAGACAGGCTGAGAGAGTTGGGGTTGTTCAGCCTGGAGAAGAGAAGGCTCCCGGGAGACCCTCCAGTACCTGAAGGGGGCCTACAGGAAAGATGGAGAGGGACTCTTTATCAGAGAGTGTAGCAATAGGATGAGGGGTAACGGTTTTAAACTGAAAGAGGGGAGATTTAGATTAGATATTAGGAAGAAATTCTTTACTGTGAGGGTGGAGAGACACTGGAACAGGTTGCCCAGGGAAGCTGTGGATGCCCCATCCCTGGCAGTGTTCAAGGCCAGGCTGGATGGGGCTTTGAGCAGCCTGGTCTAGTGGGAGGTGTCCCTGCCCATGGCAGGAGGGTTGGAACTAGATGATCTTTAAGGTCCCTTCCAACCCAAACCATTCTATGATTCATGACCTGATTTGGAGAAGCAATGTATCTTTGGCCTGTTTATGTGTGTTGGTTTGTTTTTGTGGAGATTTTGGAGTGCGTGGCCTAGACCCCTTTGAGATTAAACTAAATCTGAATTTTGGCTTCAGGTATACACTGAAAGCTCTGCAAATCCCTCCAGAGATGGGTGGGGTCCAATCTAGTGATTGGTTCTTTAGATGTCTTTGAACATGGGCCTCTAGTTGTGCCTGGTCCTATTTTGCCAAATTACTTGCTGTACAGATGTATTTTCCAAGCTTGCTTATGAGACTATCATATAAGACAACTTTGAGAGTCCTATTAACGTCAAACCCACTTTGGCTTGATTTTGATTCCACAGCTGTGCTACAGTGGCTTAACTCCATTGCTTTAATGTTTTCTTTAACGTATGAAAGCTCCTATGTAATTTGTAACTGACTAAAGGAGTATATATTTACAAATGCTTGAACAGCCTCTTTATATGTCATGGGAATTACAAATTGTCACATCAGTCAGAATTTTGTGAAGCAGCATTATAGTCTTTCTCTCTGAAAACTGCTAATTTGAGCATAGTACTTGTCAAAACTGGGTTGTTTTTTTTTTCCTAGTTCACTTTTCTTTGTCCATTTTACAGTCAGGGAAAGAATATGTCTAGTAAGACAGATCTTTTATTTCTATGGCTCCCTGAGAAAGGCTGTTGTTGTTGGGATGCCTGTTGCCAGCTTCTTGTAGGAAATTGTGCTCGTCGCTCATAGTTGCCACTAATAAAATGAATTGCATGATCTTCTAAGGAGCAGGAGTCTCTGTAAAACTTTGCATAAAATTTGTCTTTCCAGGGCAAAGTACCAAACTGTGCAAATGGGGGAGACAAATGAAGGAAAAGACAAATCTCCTCTCCTTCCCCCTCCCCTCAATGAAAGCTTCATGTTGGGAAATATCAGGTTTCTAAAAAAGGGACGCTCTTGAACCAGCAGAACTGGGATGGTGAAAGTTTGTGAGAGGAAGCTTGAGCTGAACACAGACTCAGATACTGGGTCCAGTCCTCTTCTGGTGTAAATGGGTAGAGCTCCATTCCTGGGGACTGTGACAATTTACACTAGTTACACTTTCTTCATGGAACTTCCAAGCGTCTTTCTTGACTGCAAACTTTTGCTTTATTCTTTGACTCTTTGACTTTCTAAGACCTGTATATTTGCTTAGAAGTATTTACCAGAAGATTAAGTGCCTGAAAATTTTCAATGCATTTATCACTCTCTCTGCTTTTGGGTCTAATTCTCCTCCTAAGCTTTTTGTTAATCTGAAATAATGCATGGCAGTAATGGCAGTGCCTTTGGTGAAAGCAGCAGGAGAATCAGGCCCCACGTATTTTTGTTATTTATATACGCAGAAGTTCGTGATCCTGATACCAACTGCAGGAGTGTCAACACCAGTAGTGACTATGGCAACAGAACAGCTTTGCAGACAGAATTATCACCCTTTGTCATCACTTGGGTAAATCAAGAAGCCCTTCCCAAATATGCCCGAGCCTCTTTGTTTCTTGTCAGTTGCATGGCACGAAGGCACGTCCTTTAGCTCAGCCTCACGCTTACTCCGACTGGACTAAGGCGAAGAGAAGGTCCATCCAGGTGGTTTGTGTTTGAAGTGCTGTGACAAGAGGGCTCTGTGCACGCCCAGATCAGGCCGTCACTTCGCATGGTAGCCACAGTGGTAAAGCACGCGACAGAGTTATTTAGTAAGAACTGTAATCATCTCGGGGAGTGAAGGAGAGCCTGTGGGGCTGGAGACTTCCCTGCAGCAACTGATGAGCTATCTGTGGTGCCTTTCAGAAGAATAATTTTGATACAAGGAACAGCTCAGGCTGTTGAAACTGGTCTTCCTGGATTTCTTCAAGGGGGATTTACTGATTTAATCACTTGACTGGCCTCTGCATCAGATCATTGATTCATATGATGAAGGCCTTAATTAAGGCCAAGGCCTATCAGTGCATGCGGCAGTCACTTTGTCTTGGATCTTCCAGCTTCAGGAAGTGAAGTGGCAAGCAATAAAAAGCCCGTTTTGTACAGTTTCTGATGAGTTGTGTGGGCCGGTCAAAAGGGAACAAATACTTTTGAGAAGGCTTTGAATGAATATGAGTGGATCTCTGGTTATCATCCCATTGGGAAACAAGTCATCTTCTTTGTAACATTTTAATTTTTTCAATTGCTCATTGTTGCTTGTGGTTCTGGTTCCCAGGACTTGGTGACCATAAATCTTCATGTGAAAGCAATGACTTCTATTCCAATTTATGTAAGATGTGTTAAGATATGTTAAGAATCGGCAAAAAAATATCCTAGAGTGGACCAGTTTGCAAAAGACATCTTAGTGCAACTGGGACTGAATATTTGCGGGTCTAGCTGCAGACCAAATCCTGCTGACTCAGACTACTTTCCATGTATCAGCCTGCAAGGTTCTTTACTGGTTTAATCTGTAGGCAGCTACAGGCTGGCCGGTCCATAATTTCTTAAAAACAAATCTTCCGATCCGCACTTTAAATATCTTCAGAAATGTCAGTTTTTAACGTAGAAGAATCTTCATGTAAAAGGTCTTGTCATTCCTAGCTTTGTCTACAATTTCTTACGTGTTCACAGTGTTGCAGCATGAAGTCATTTGTCCCGATTGCTTAGTCAGACTCCAATATGAAATAACAGGCTAGGAAATGATACAGAAAACCTGCCTATAGCTCCTATCTTGCTATTGCTTTTGCTTCAGCAGTAAGGACTGTGGCACACCTGTATGCATTCGATTTTCTGTAAAACATGGTTGACCGGTGAACGTTGGGTTCTTGGCATCATTTGAGTGGTTTAACTAAAGAATTTCATTTTAACCAAGAGATTTGTGTCCTTTAGTATACCAATTAAATAAACATTAAGGCACCATATCAAGTAATCATGCACTGTCTCATATCTTTATTGTCATAATCATTCAGTGTGTTATGAGAAAGATAAGACAAGGTGCTTCATCAAACTCAGCAAGACTTGTAGGTGACTAAGAAAGCTGTGATTATTATCCTCAAGTTACAGCTCACTCATGAAACAGTCAGGCAAAATCTGCTGCTTGATATCTGATGGGAACCCCAGTCTCCTCCATCTGGAATTCAAAGTATAATAGTGACCCATGGTCTTCATACAGCAGTGGCAGCAATATGGCGATATGTTCCACATGAAACTGAGTATCATCTGTTGACAGTTGAGTCACATGTACCCTGCTGCTGCTTCAGAGCAACTTGCCTCTCCTGAGCCATGCTGCTTCTGCTAGGTATCATAATTTGTTATGTTAAGGTACCAAAAGATATAAATATATATCTTACAGGCTTTGTAGTGAGTGCTATATATCCTCTTATTTATCCTTGGGTGTTCAAATATGTTGGAAAATCTGGACTAGCAGGCTGTATTGTCTCCAAACATTGGTAAAACAAAATGAAACAAACAAAAAAACCAAAACAAAAACTAGCACTGAGCTGAGAATGGTGGCACATTGCCCATGCTCCATCTCCACCTTCAATTTAAAAATGACCTCACACAGAGCAGCATTCATGCCGTCTTGGCTTTTGACACCGGGACTAGGCATTTGCAATGACTTCTGGAAAGGACAGTGAGAAACACTGCTTTACTACCTATCAATTCAGCAAACCCTTTGGATCCCTAAATCTCCCCAGCCAGCCTCTGGACTTGGGTTGCTTCACCATGGACTCATCTGCATTGTGTCCAGGCACTGTAGTGGTCCTAATTGGAGCTGTCATAAGGGATGCGTACACTATGCAATAAAGTGAGCTAGTATCACCACATTCTGCGATGTCCTTTAAGATACACCAGCTCAGGTCTTGTAGCAGTACAACTACGGGAAAGCAGCAGCCTGTTGGAGTAAATGACCTTCTGTAGTGTTTGTATCTTTGCCTTCTGCTCTACTGCACAATGTATACATAAGCTTTTTGCTTCTTCTCTTCCTTCCTGACTGTCACTGTCTCTCCCCAGGGGCTCTTCATCTCCCGAAGAGTCTTGGGTGGAGATAGCAGAAATCCTTCATAACTGAAGAAAGGGTTACTAATCCACTTCTTACACTTTCCCAGAATTTTATCTTCATCGAAAACAATACTCCCTCTTCTTCCAAAGATAAAAAATACATAAATGTTACTAGTTGCTATTGTGTGATGATTTTTTGTGCAAGAAATTATGTCCCCTGTAGTGAAGTTCTTATCTTTAGTTCTCTCATCTCCACAACAGTCAGAAATTTAACTCGGCTTCAGTATGTAATTCTTGCTGCCCTCTGGAAAGTAACCTAACAGGTAATCAGGAATGTCTTTTCCATTACTAAAATCTGTCCTTACAACAATGACAAAAGGAAAAAACAAAAATAGAAAAAACAAAGAAGAGAAAAGAAAGGTGAAAGAAAAAAAATAAAAAAGAAAAAGAGAGACCATATAGAAGAAGAGGATAACCTAGACATTGTCTGGGATGAAGCACTTCGAGAAAAATACTATGCAGAGTCAGGTCTGCAATGGTCACAGCAGATCTTGGAGACAATGAGACAGTGGGTGAAATTAGCCTGCCCTGCCTTATGTTTATCTGAATCAGACACCCATGTTTGTGTTGGATATCTAGCGTCCTTACTGTTGATGTAGAGAAAAAAAACACCCTGGAAAGTGAGTCATCTAATCGTAAAATAGGTTGTGTATAAGATCAGTCAGGTGTATCATCACTTGGAGAGGCCCGTTTCTCTCCAGTGACTGCATTACACATGATATTAAATTGTCTGAAGTCAGGTGACATGAAATCTAATATCCTATGTTGTAGCTGAAATAACTGTGTTAGTACATGAAAGTTTCAGAGCCCGACAAAGAGGCTACTAGCTCTTCAGAATCCCATCAGTAATAAAGCAAACAGAAGTGAGTTGATTTATCTGGTGTAAAGCAGCAAGATCCCATTGAGAAGATTGCAGTGACCCAAGATTTCGCTCCTCATGGTGAAGATGAACATCTATCTGCCACATTTTACATTTTATTACCTGGAATCAGATTCCTCCCACCTCACTACAGCTGACTTTGTCACCCACGCGGCCTTCATGGGTGGTGGAAAGCAATGAGCACCATTAGCATGGGATTCACTTGACCTATCTAAAAAGTCTGCTTTAGGCAGAGATAAGTAGCTCCGTAGTTTGTGTTAATTGGACTGACTAGATGACCATTGTTTTTAAGAACACTTTACGGTGATTCACTCCTGTGTAAATGTCCACATTGTACCTTTTAACCACCAGGAGAATGGTATTCCTAATACATGGAGTATCTGATTCCACCTTAATTTATCAAGGTCATAGAGAAATCTTACAGTATCAAAAGCTTTATATAATATAGCGATTAATTTTTTTGTCTGTTCCTATTTCTAAGCTGTTTTACTTCTCATGCAGCTGCCACTACTCCTGTTCATTGGAGTAACATGAGAGAGACGATATTAGGGTATACAGAACAGAACAGGGCACATCATTACTTCTCCCAGTAAAACAGACCTCAGTTCTGGTTGCCTCAGTTCTGGTTGTTCTCCTTAGGCACCAGTGGTACCTCATTTGCAGAAAGCACTCAGCATGCCTGAAAAGCCAACTATTTTAACTTAGGTGTTTTCCATGCATTTTGAATGCTCTTATCTCAGGCTTTAGCCATGAAGGAAGGGTGGCTGTGATACCGGGCTTTGTGTTGGAATATAAAGTGAAGAAAACACTCCATTTTTACTAACCCAGAAAAAGGATTCTCTCCTCTCCCTCCTAACTGCTACTCAGATTTTAGAAGAAGAAAAGGCTAGCACATTTTTTGGCACAGAAACACTTCCAGATTGTGTCTTATTTCTTTGAACTATACAGGCTAAGATAATGATATAAAGATAATTATATTTCATGCTTCAAACTGAAGTTGATAGGAGAGAAATATCCTTCTGTGTGGAGCTTTTACATCATGTTTAAAACATCTGTTATTAGCTGAAGCCAGAAAGACCTATGCATGTATTTAAAGAATACATTTAAAGAATGGAGAACACAATCAGCATTAAAAAACAACCTTTTTTTTTCTCCTTATATTGGCTAATCTGATATTGTAGTTGCATCAACAGTTCAAAAAAATAGAGAAAGCTTCTTTAGAAACAACCTCACCAAAAAGGAAAGAAAAGGCAATGGTTTAGACTCCAATAATTCAGTTCTGTGTGAGGAAAAGTGGTTAGGATTAGAAATCGAGACGCCGTTTCCTGAGAGCTGCTAAGATCCGTCACTGAGGGAGACCGTGGCGGGGCTGTCTATAGCCAGGCAATGCCTCTCTGCAACCCCTGTCACTATTCAGGAAGCTGAGTAATGATGTAGTGGAGGCTACTTCAAAATTAGTTATTAGACAGATGGTTGCAAAGGGCCTGGATTGCCCCTCTTTTAGGTTTTGTACAATTTAAAACCATACCGAGTGAACATAGAACATGTAATTGAAAAAATATTAATAAGGAAACTTTACGGAACTTCGCAAGAAGACTTCTTCCAAGGGCTTTTGTTGCTGGGAATGGAGCTGGTGCAAGAGCTCTCCAATAATGCAATAACGAGCAGTGAGACTTGGTTGGTGTTTGGCCTTCTGCTGGGACACGAAGCAGCAGGATTTCTGTGTGACAGCTGGCGGGATGAGACTAGCACAATGCCTAGTGAAATAAATGAAAGCCGTGTCCTGAAAATTAAGAGAAGTGGTGGATGGAGATCTATTGTGCTGCACCCGAAATATCTGAGATATGAATCCTTCCTCTTCTATCTTGTTTTACTTAGCATGCTCTTGGTGCAGATGCTTTCACGAGAGGGAACTGCAATGGCATTAAAAACGTTATGTTACCAAATGAATTCTTCTAGAAGAAGGAGGAATAGAATCACAGAATAGTTTGGGTTGGAAGGGAACTTAAAAGGTCATCTAGCCCAACCCAGCCTGCAATGGACAGGGACATCTTCAACTAGATCAGGCTGCTCAGAGCCCCGTCCAACCTGACCTTGAATGGTTCCAGGGATGGGGCATCTACCACCTCTCTGGGCAACCTGTGCCAGTGTCTCACCACCCTCATCGTAAAAAACTTCCTCCCTATATTTAGTTTAAGTCTTCCCTCTTTTAGTTTAAAGCCATTACCCCTTGTCCTATTGCAACAGGCCCTGCTAAAAAGTTTGCCCCTGTCTTTCCCATAGGCCCCCTTTAAGTACTGAAAGGCTGCAATAAGATCTCCCCAGAGCCTTCTCTTCTCCAGGCTGAATAACACCAACTGTCAACCTGTCTTCATAGGAGAGGTGCTCCATCCCACTGATCATTTTTGTGGCCCTTCTCTGGATCTGGTCCAACAGGTCCATGTCTTTCCTGTGCTGAGGGCTCCAGAGCTGCATGCAGTACTCCAGGTGGGGGCTCACCAGAGCAGACTAGAGGGGCAGAATCACCTCCCTTGACCTGCTGGCCACACTTCTTTTGATGCAGTCCAGGATACGGTTGGCTTTCTGGGCTATGAGTGCACATTGTTGGCTTATGTCCAGCCTTTCATCCACCAGTACCCCCAAGTCTTTGGCAGGGCTGCTCTCAATCCCTTCATCCCCCAGCCTGTGTTGATACTGGGGGTTGCCCCAACCCCGGCACAGGACCCTGCACTTGGCCTTGTTGAACCTCATGAGGTTCAACAGACCCACTTCTCAAGCTTGTCCAAGTCGCTCTGGAGGGCATCCCATCCCTCAGGTGTGTCAGCTGCACCACTCAGCTTATTGTCATCCTCAAACTTGCTGAGGGTGCACTCGAACCCACTGTCTATGTCATTGATTAAGACATTAAACAGTACTGGTTCCCATACAGACCCCTGAGTGATACCACTTGTCACCGATCTCCATGTGGACATTGAGCTGTTGACCACTACCCTCTGGATATGACCATCCAACCAATTCCTCATCCACTGAACAGTCCACCCATCAATCCATATCTCTCCAATTTAGAGAGAAGGACATTGTGGGGGACCGTGTCAAAGGACAGAAGTCCAGATAGACGATATCTGTAGCTCTTTGCTTGTCCAATGATGTAGCCACTCCATCACAGAAGGCCATAAGGTTGGTCAGGCAGGACTTGCCCTTGGTGAAGCTGTGCTGGCTGTCTTGAATCACCTCCCTGTCCTCCATGTGCCTTATAATAGCTTCAAGGAGGATCTGTTCCACAATCTTCCCAGGTACAGAGGTGAGGCGAGAGGTCGGTAGTTCCCAGGCTCCTCCTTACTACTCTTTTTAAAAATGGGTGCAATGTTTCCCTTTTCCCAGTCACCAGGGGCTTCACCTGACTGCCTTGACTTTTCACATGTCATAGAGAGTGGCTTGGCAACTGCATCAGCCAGTTCCCTCAGGACTCTGGGATGCACCTTGTCAGGTCCCATAGACTTCTGTATATTCAGGTTCCTGATCAGGTGGTCACGAACCTGATCTTCTCTCACAACTGGAGGGACTTTTCTGCCCCAGTCCCTGCCGTGTGGTCCATCCACTTGAGAAGTGTGGGGAGAGAGGTTGCCAGTGAAGACTGAGGCAAAAATATTTTTGAGTACCTCAGCCTTCTCCTCATCCATTGTTACCAGTTTGCCAGTCTTGCTCATCAAGGGGGGTATGCTTTCTTTTACCTTCCTGGCTGACATACCTGTAGAAGCCCTTATTATTCTTTGTGCCCCTTGCCAAGTTCAGCTCCAGCCGTGCCTTGGCTTTCCTGACCCCATCCCTACACAACTGGGCAGTGTCCCTATACTCTCCCCAGGATACCTGTCCCTGCTTCCACTGCCTGTGCATTTCCTTCTTGCCCTTTAGTTTGACCAGCAGGTCTCAACTCAGCCTTGCAGGTCTCTTGCCTTCCATTCCTGATTTCTTACACCTGGGGATCGAGAGCTCTTGTGCTCTGTGGAAAGCATCCTTAAAGATCTGCCAGCTCTGTTCTGCTCCCTTGCCCCTGAGGGCAGTTTCCCAGGGGGTCCTACTGACTAACTCCTTGATGAGCTGGAATTTTGCCTTCCTAAAATTCAGGGTCCTGACTTTACTCTTCCCCTGCCCCATATCCATCAGGACTTGAACTCCACCAGTGCATGATCACTGCAGCCCAGGCTGTCTCCAATCTCAGTGTCACCAATTAGCTCACTTGCGTTGGTGGCCAACAGGTCCGGTATGGCATCCTCTCTGGTGGGTCTGTCTGTTATCTGGCTTGAGAGGTTTTCCTCAACGCACACTGGGAGTCTCCTGGATTGCCTACAGCTTGCTGTGCTACTTTTCCAGCAGATGTTGGGGTGGTGGTTGAAGTCCCCCAGCAGGATGAGAGCCTGCAAGCGTGATGGCTCCTGTAGCTGGAGTAAGAAGGCTTTGTCAACAGACTCCCCTTTATCTGGTGGCCAGAATTCCTTTGTTGCCTTCCTTCACCTCCCAGAATAGATTTTGTAAAATTCTAGAGATTTTGGTTTTCTTCTTGTCCACTGAACTTACAGAACGATTGGATAACTCACTATCTTTTTCTTTCACTGAATAATTTTGATATTTCACATTTGAATCACTGTAAGATCTTGAAGCTGTGGTAAATAAATAAATAAATAGCGATAATTCTGGGGTTAGTTCCAAATTTTTGATTTGTAAAAAGGGATGGAATACCCAGATCACCAGACACTGGTAAGGATAACCCCTTCACGCTATTAGGGTAAGAAAGTGCTGCCAGAACATAAAGCTGTGCCATTTGGAAAGGAGCTGGCGCAGCATCTGACAGGGTATCTGACAAAGCAGTTTGCTTGTACGTCTCTTGCGGTACACAACATGAAGCTGAGTGCTGGCAGAAACTCTTTGAGTGAAAGGATGTTATTAGGTCCCCCTTTCCTCTGTGACTGGCAACGTGACTGTAGCTGACTGATTACTGAAATCGCTGATCATCATTTTTAGTCTTGAAACTGTGGGTCTGTGTTTTCGGTTTTGTTTTGCTTTGTTGTTAGAGAACAGGGTAATAATTCATGACGAAACCATACAGGCTACAATAAAAAACCCCACAGAAGAAAAACCTTTGCTAAGCAGTTGGTATTCAGTTCTCCGACAGGCAGAATTTAGAATAAAAGGTTACTAACATTTTGGCAGTGTTTTCCTCAGGCTTTCTCTTGTATTTCTGCCAAATATCTCACAAGGCTCAGATTTGATTAAAATGGCAATGCTCTCTGCTACTTGAATGTAATTAGAGCCATTCATTACAGCTTTAGTTGACAGTTTGGCAACCTGTACATTTTTCTGAATATGGACAGCATTCCATGGAAACAGTTCAAGGGAAGAGCGCAAGAAGAGGGTCCTCTCTTGAACTGCAGCAAATGGAAGGCTGTCTATGTTTAGAGAAGTTTACAGGTTTCCAAACTGTCAATCGAAGCTGCAAGGAAGAGCTCTAATTAGATTAACGTAGCAGAGCACCACATTTTTTTGTCAGCCAGCTCCTGCTAGCTCCTGCTATGCAGTTATCACATACCCTATAGGACCATTAAGTATTTCTGTTGCAAGTCACTCTGTTTTGCTGCTATTAACCCCGGTCTTAGAACACTGTTGGACGGAAAATAAATCAAGAAAATGTGTTTGCCTACGTAAACCTTTTCTGCAGGCCAGCCTTTTGCAGAATTTAAGAGAAGATTTTTAATCTGCTTGAATTTCTCACCCTTTCCAGTATATGTCAAATAAAACATGGCTCAAATAAAGTCAGAGCAGACCTGGGCTTCTTTCAGGTTCCTAATAAATTATATCTTTAGGTTCAAAATATTAAGTCAACCATTGTTACTTTTCATTTTGCATTGTTCTATGCCATGCCCAGGAACTGCTAAAATATAGCAAGAAATGTCATTTTAAGCATCTCCCAAATAATCTGAAAACACAAACCCTGTTGATTCCAAGACTTAGTCCAAAATCTGATGAGAAGAACTTTCTGTTTTCCCTGTGGCTCATCGCTGTTAAAAGGGAAAAGGAAGAGTGCAGATTAATGGATGGGGCAATCCGCATTTAGTTTTGCATTGCTTGTTGCTGGGCTACTTCAGCATGTGAACCAGGGGATGATAGCCTCATTGCCCTTTTGGTTTCACGGCAAACTGAATACCGAGGCTTTGCAGGAGAGTGGGTGCATCTGGATGAAATATGGGTTCAAAGTTGGGATAGTCTTGAGGTCATTTGTTTGTTTACAGAATTGTACACAAAGCCCAGTTCCTCTGAACAGCAATAGGAACACGCAGACCAACAACTTTTGCCAAAGTCTCCCACCAGACAGTTTAGCCATGTGCCAGAGAAACATCTGTCTCTTTCTGCCTCAATTCCTTTATCCTCTGACATTTAACTGCTTTCCTCATTCCCAGCCTCGTTAGATGTCCCAGTCCCTATGTCTGAAGTCTCAGAAAACCACCTAACTCTGGATGCAGCCATGGCTTTGGGCTGGGCAGTTAGAAATGCTTTTATTCTGCTTTGCAGTAGGGCGAGTTGCAGAGCAGTCACAACTCGGGGCACGGAAGGCAGCAGGAAGCTGTCGTATTCCCGATCCTGAGTGACTGCCGAGCCGCCCCCCTTTCCTCCCAAGTCAGCTGAACCTCCCTGAGTGAGCTCAATGCCATTACTTTCACAATACCTATGATGACCTGTAGTTGCCTGCTTTGTTTGTGCTATTTGTCTTCTCTTAAGCCTTGTGTATTTTTATACTACGTTAAATTCATTAGATAAGAAAGCAGGAGAAGCTAAGTCAAACAAAAACCTTACTGTTGGTCATGTACTCTGGTAGGATATACTTACATTGCTAACAGCTGATGTCACGCAGAGCTGTTGTTGTCTTATGACTGATGTTACTGGGACAGTACTGATTTTAGTGTGTTTGGGTAAATTCACACCTTTAAGTGAAACAGCTACATTGGTAAAAGACCAGCAGAAATTTATTGCCTCTAATGGCGTCGAGCAGACATATTTCTTAAATCCAGCCTACCACCATGGAGCCTGAGGCCATGGCATGATTCCCAAGATAACCAGTGCCAAACATACATGAAGTCGGAGGACCAAATTAACAGAGTAATCACAAATGTTTAACTATTTATGTAGCAGTCTTCCTATCATGACATTTCAGCTCATTATTGCAAAACGATTTTATTCCCCTCCCATTCTTCTCGGAACCTCCCTCTGCATGATCATCTTTCTTTCCCACACAGTAAGGAAAGAATGGCTTTCAGATGCTGCTGTTTGGCTTGGCAGAGGGCCTCACTGGCGATACCTACTGAAGTGATTCTAACATAAATTGGGACTTTACTGGCAGCCCAACTGTATTTGGTGCCCACCTCTGTACAAATGCGTCACAGTTGTGTTACATTCTCCCAGGGGTTAGTCTGTTTTAAAGTCTTGCTTCTCATGGGAGTGCAGTAAATACATTACAGTTCTGAAAGTTTTCCTATGCCTCAGAAACAGTTTCATGCAGTTCTGTCTCAAATTTTCTCTAAAATGCGTACGCGCTTAGCTGTAAGAAGCTACTCAAGTCACCTTGAGAAACATCCTTAGCTCCATGTGTTCTTTTACCAAGCCACAAACATTAATATCTGTGTTGGATGTGAAAGGGACTTTGAAACAGTAGGTTAAGGTACTCAATTTGACTCTGAGACTACATGAAGTCTATCAAAAGCAAAGTAAAATATTCTGGGGAGGGCTCTGTAGTTAGATTTGTTTCTAGCAGTTTCCTTGCAACTCCCTTGGAGTTCCCTCCTCTATACTGCAATCTGCACTGAACACGTGGCTGAGATGGAGATGGTCACAAATGGCCTTCAAAGGAATTCCCTGCCTGGGTAGGATGCTCAGCACCAGTTTTTTTTCTTCTGATGCATGGGAACTTTTGTGGCCAAAAGTGACTTACAAGACTCCAGGTTTCACACTTCAACATGTTTCTCTCTCTTCTTCAGAGGCTACTATAGTACATGACTGATATTACAGTCACATTACAAGGTCAGTCTTACTCCATTTCTTTTGTAGGAGCTACACATTTCAAGGGGATGTCTATAGACTAGCCACACAAAAAGTACTTCCTAGTGCTTATATCTTTTTAAGATCTAAAGTGATAATTGACAACTTAAAATATTTTGACTTGTCCCGATCCTATTCAAATTGTAGAAGTCCAGATTGATATACTGCCTTCTTTGGAAGTGAATTAGATTATTTAGTTACAAATCCCCTTATTCCTTAGTGTTTTAAGTAAGTCTGCTTTAACAAAACATTATCGATAAAGTCAGTGTCCTTATGTATTAAAAAATCCAATACGGAAATGATACTGACACTCAAGTGATATTGATATGAAACTGAAATAACTGGCCAGAATGAAACACATCTGAATTTCAACAGTATTTACCTTATAGTTCTTAGATCAATTCTTACATCTCAGACAGGATAAGAACATTTTTGCCTTGGCAGACTTAAATTCATGATGTTTAATGAAACATCGTGAAACAAGTTCAAATTCCTTGTTTCCTGCTTTTGCACATTACCACTATTTGACAGAACAGATGCCCATCTTTCTTTATGGTTTATTGACAGTCCTTTCAGTTTTATTAATTGATGTTAATATCATCTTGTGGTGTGTTGACCTTTGCTGGCTGCTCGATGCCCACCCAGCCTCTCTCATTCTACCTCCTCATCAAGGCAAGAGGAGAAAATAAGATGAAAAAGCTCATGAGTCGGGACAGAGACAGGGAGATCACTTACCAGTTACCATCTTGGGCAAAATAGACTTGACTCGGAGAAAGCGGCCAACAAGATTTGGACTGGACGGTGAGAAACAAAGACAAAAATTAAAACAACACCTTTCTCCCCACCACCCCCTTTCCCCAAGCTTAACGTCACTCCTTCATTCCTGGCTATTCCACCTCCTTCTGCCCCGAGTGACGCAGTGGGGTGGGGAAAGGGGGTTATGGTCAGTCCATAATAGCTCCTCTCTGCTGCTCCTTCCCCCTCACGCCGTTCCCCTGCTCCAGCTGGCTCCCTCCCACAGGATGCAATTCCTTCAGGATAAATCTGCTCCCGCACGGGCTCTCCACGGGATGCGTTACCTTCAGGAAAGATCTACCTGCTCCAGCATGGTGTTCTCCATGGGCTGCGGTGTGGACATCTACTCTACCACGGTGTCTCCAGGAGCTGCAGGAGAATCTCTGCTGGGGGACCTGGGTCACCTCCTCCCCCTCCTTCTGCTCTGACCCTGCTGCTCACGGGGCTGTTTCTCACACTGTTTTTTTTCCTTCACTACTCACTTCCTGCACAGTGTTTTGTCCTTTCTTAAATACTTTTTCCCCGAGGCACCACCATCTTGGCTGCGGGGCCGTGCCGTGCTCTGCAGCGGGTGGGTTGGAACCGGCCGGAACCGTCTGGAACTGGCTGTGTCCAGTGCGGGGCAGCTCTGTCTGCTCCTCACAGCCCCTGCAGCCCCCCACTGCCAGCGCCTGGGCACCAACACCTGTACACACTTCTAGACCACTAAAAAGAGCCATAAACTGGAATGGAGTTACCTTTTCCATACCACATGTAAGGCAGACGTTACGGTACTACTTTCATGGTGGTTGGCCGCCCTTGTCCTTGTTGTTTTCAGCCCTACTACAATCAAATTCTGCCACAGAAAGCTCCCTGGCCATCTGTGCGTTTGATCTCCTTTCACTGATCTCGATGTGAGAACTGAAATTCAGCTGAGCATCTCAAGCTGGAGTACCTTTAATTTGTCTGGGGTGGCCTCATGGGTACGTGGTATGTCAGGTATGGTATCTCTCCGAGTTCAGTCTCCTCTTCTGCCTTTACATTTAGGCCCAATGACGAGACTGATGGCTGGATCCTGATGGCTGCATCCTGTTTATACGTCAACTAGGGACAATACGTGGTTGTTTTGTTTTTTTTTTTCCTGGGCTAGGTTCTGCAGAACGAGACTGGCATGCTTATTTTGACTGTTCCGGCTCCCCCCATCATCATCTCCCACTGAGGCTGCAGTGTTAAATTGGGCCCCTCAGGGTAGCTTTTCTTTCAAGCTCCTGAGGACCACAAAGGTGGGAAATTCGTAAATGCCCTTCGCTGCCCAGATTCTTTGATTGGCCTGCCAGTTTGTCAGAGTATCTCGCTTCCAGCAGTCTGCACGCAGGGAGGAAGGGTGCTCAGATGTCTTGGTTGCTCTTCAGGGCCTCCCTAGCATCTTGCTGCACGTCAGCAGAAGACACTTTCATATGTCCCCTATGTTATCTATCTGAACTAGCTCCTGATGTGATCCACTCTGCTGCCCTTTGGATACTCTGGAAGGTGTGTTGGGCAGTGAGTGTGCACGATAAGGTGCCTTGGGGCCCTGCTTTGGGATTTGCCACATTTCTTGGTCAGGAATTTACCAGTGATATCCATTTAAAATCATAAATCACTAATCTCAAGTCAGGTTAGGTTTACATGAGGCATACATTATACGTGCAATGCACATAATTCACTTATAATAGTTTTTAAAAGACATACAGAAGAAAACTCAGACCTGATCCATTAAAAATTACATCAGAAAGGTCACTCTTTCTTCCCCTTGCCCATTTAACTTGCTGTTCCCACTGAAAGGGTTATCCCATTCAATCCTTCATATAGTCTCTACCTTAATGGAGCATAATAGCTTTTTTTTTTCTTGAAGAGGTTCTCGATAAATTCTTTCTTTCACCCCAAAACCCATTCAAGATTTTATCCTGGCCATTCTTAGTTAAATTAAATATTATTTCTCTTCCTTGGGATCTGCAAATCACTCTCTGTTAAGCTAAGGGTGATCTTCTGCACAACTCTGCTGAATGAGAGATAAAATTCATTCCCATCCTCTGGCTTTGGTGATTTTTAGGCATGTTTCCATGTGAAGCTGTATGGACTTCACATCTTACAGAAATCGATGTTAACAAACGTACTGGATACAAATGTGTGAGGGAGTTAAGTGCAGGTGGATAATAATTTCTGGCTCTTGGTTGAAACCAGACTCCGTGGCACTTGACTCCTGCGGCAATTTGACCCTCACCCTTAGTCTTAGCTTTTCTCACTTCAGCTCCCTGTTACGCAGCTGTCAGTCTCAGCTCTCCCTCTCCTCTCAGCCCTGTGACCGAGGCTGTGCCCACATGCCAGATGCCAGAGCCAGCTCTGGACCCACTGCACGGTGTTAATGTGCTGCCAGTTTCCCAGAAAGGAGCTGATCCCATCATACAGCAGACTGCTGTGATTCCTCAAGTTGCTCTTGCCCTCAAAGTGCCCGCTCTCCTCCTCTGAACTTGAAGGGTGCCCAGATGAGGGGTTTCTGCGTGGGTGTCTACACTGCAGACAGCGTTTCAGGGCCGGGTGTGTAAACCATGAGAATTTCAGTGGTTTGTAGCCTAACAGGGAAAATGTGAGGATAAATATCATGTTGTTATAATTAGGCTATTGGCTAAATAGCACTTTTGAGCTTTTTGACATTCTGTTCTGTAAATCCTCTCTCCAGTTCATGTTTGCTCAACTAGTTTCAAGCTTTCTAGATCCTAATTCCTAAAAGACCTTCCTTCCCCCGCTCCAGCAAGACAGCTAATCAGAAAGAGGTACAAATAATTTCTTTGTATGCATTGATTCGTAAGATGACCGGGATGCATTTGAAGCAGATGGAGTTCGTAACGGAACTGCCTTTAAACAAAGTATGGCAGCTCTGGCAGCAAAGCCACTGTTGGGACTGTATGTCAACGCAGCTACCCAGTGCGCTAGGTAGGTTTCCAACTGTGCTGAAGTTCCCAGCACTGGTCAGGACGCTTCTGTGGGTACTAATGCCTTTAGCTTGCAGCCCAAGCTGAGCAGTGCCTTACCGAGCACGCCAGGATGAATTCTGGCACAGACGCAGGGATCTGAAGCCATACCCCTGCACGTGCTCTGGGCGAGCGAGCGTTTGTTGCAGAACCTCGGTGACGCTGGGTATTAGGTAATTACGGATCTCTGCCTCTGTTCTGGCAGTGCTGAGGGCTCGTCACTTACGTGGCTTTGACAGCGCTGGGATCTGTTTTATCTTGTGCTGCCATGGACTTCCGGGGGCTGGAATCCACACACCTCTACGAATAGAGAAGCAGGTTTTCTGTGGATCATTTCTGACGTCTCAGCTTCATTATAGGGGTTTTACCTGAGGGGCTAGGTGAGTGGCAGCACGTGGTGTGGCAGGGGCAGAACCACGTGAGGTACTGGTTGCCCTGACAATACACACACGCTGACTGGTGACCTGGCTGCCGTCTCTGGCCACGCACAGTGGCTGGGTGCCTTTGGTAGCACCAGCTTGGTCCTCTTTCCTTTACCCAAACACAAAACTTGCAGAAATGTTTTATCTTTGACTTCATCCATATGCCAAATGTGAATAAAATGACTCTGTTGTTGCAAAAGAGAGGAGTAAAGAGAAATGTATGGGTGGACGGACTGTGTGATCATCTAAACCTCATTTCCTTAGAAACCCAAAGCAATCATGGATCTCCAGAATCCTGGAAAACAAAAAAAACTCTCTGGAATGTTACAAGGGGGTATATAATATAAAGGGTAAAATATGTCCTAGGTTTATTATTTCATTTCAGAGCAGTAGGGCTATGAATATAAAGCTGGAATACGTATGGGGAGGGGATTTGATTTTGGTGGCTGGAAGATAAAACATGGCCATCTCAAACCCAATTTCCTCCCTGCTGTACAGGTTTCTGAGGTAGGGTTTAATGTTTTCCCTGGAGAGAAAAATTAAATATTTCCTTGAAGAGTATTTATAAAACTAAAGGAGTATACATGCCTGTGACATCAAATCACAAATGTAGTGCTATGTTGCCCTGTGGGCATGGAAATATCAAGCTCTTTAGTACACTATTATAACCATTTTAAAATGCATTTCGTGCAAACAGTGTAATTTCTGGAGACACTTTAGTTGTACATCGGCTTACGGATTGTTATCACAGTTGTGGAAAGAAAAGAAGAAAATATTTCTACTTCCGAACACCAAAATCATACTGACAGGCCTGCGCTCTCTCTGAGGCAGTGGTGGTGACTTCTGTTTTCCTTTGACTGTACGACTGCTTTCCAACCCTTATGCAAAAGCATTAATCTTTGCTAGAAACAAAGCACATCTATTCATAAAAATCCCTTTGAGGATTTATCTCAGTATGTTTACAAGAAATAGCTTTTAAATGCTTTCACTAAAGCAGGATAAATTAAAAAGAAAGATTTGACCTGGAAAAATAACAATGACTTTTAGTCAGATACCCCAGTGTATCTGTCTGGCCTTTCCGTCACATTCAGGTTACAAGGCCATTGTCAGCATACTTGTTGGTTTGTTCCATGTATTTCCAGAAAACTGGATTGTAAAAAATGGGGACAACTTGTGACAACATAACATTTAGCTAACCAAAGCCA
This sequence comes from Rissa tridactyla, assembly GCF_028500815.1. Classification (NCBI taxonomy): domain Eukaryota; kingdom Metazoa; phylum Chordata; class Aves; order Charadriiformes; family Laridae; genus Rissa; species Rissa tridactyla. The sequence continues at coordinate 66,229,647 of NC_071467.1, read as the reverse complement.
TTTCTGATCATTTGGGTTAGAAGGTAGTGAGTGGATTCCCCAGTTATGTCTTTGCATCTTGAAACCTCTGATTTTACTATGCTGAAATGACTCCCCACAGACCGGTGTCTTGAATATCCTCAGTCAAGTTAATTTCATAGCTTTTCCTGGCACCTTGTTTCTGCATTTGCAGCTGCCTTTATTCTGCTTTCACATAGTTACAAAAATTTCCCTGATTTTTGAGCTGTGTTTTTTTCATGCTTTGTTTTATTACTTCCTGGTCTTCCCAATTGGTTAATGAGACTGATTTATCTCTTATCTAATATCCATTCATATGTCTATGAATAATCCTGCTTCAGCTTGGTATTTTCTTTGCATGAAATCTTCTCCACAGTTGAAGCCGTTCCCTCTTAAACTCTTCCAAATTCTACAGCATTTTTAAAATTTGCCCCTATATTAAAAAAAATAAAATGCAAGATGGGAGCTAGCTGTAGTGACATAGTCGCATTTTTAACATGCTGTTTTTATTAATACTGCCCAACATGGTGTTTGACTTTTCTCTGACAGTCACAGTAACTTGAATACAGCGCATTACCAGCTTTAATTTTTCTCTGAGATGACTGACTGGTGTCTTTATAATGGTGGTTTTGATTAAGTCTGGATCAATTTGAACAGATTTTCCCCATCTGATTCAAGTCATATTTATTTCTTTAAAACCCTGGACTGCTATACAAAAAAATCAGTACGGGCTTTTAACTGTCTCTTTTGGCCCATGAGCAGACTTCAAATGCAAAGTTTTTGATGCTTAACCCATGAAATATAATACATTTTAAATGCCTCAGTGCTTGAAAAGGGTTGGAAAGTGCAGACTATGAATGACTGGCTCTGCTGACCTAAGGAGAGCTAACTACACCGCTGTGAGGTGGGAGAAACATAAGCAAAGGTAGGGGAAACTGCTGGGATAGTGGGAAGGAGCTGGTAGCTGTTACGAGGGAGAAAAACACATGCAAGACAGAAAAACAGATCCACACTGGAACTGGCAGCTACAGAATTCATTTTGTTGGAGCTGTGACTGAAGACTGAAACATTATAGACTCATCGGAACTTTGACAGCAGCATGTGATTTCATAGTAACCTGCAGAAGATAACTGGATAACAGTTCAGACTGGCTAACAACAGTAACTTACCCATGCTGTTGAAGATGAAAATGGGCTTTCGCATCTAACTCTTACAGGGTTTTCCTGTGTGTTGTCTCAAATGGATTTTCATTTGATCACCGATGGCAGGAACTTACCCAGCCCGTAACTAGGATGGAATAAAACTACCTAATCCAGGTACGAAATGCTATTCTTTGAAAATAACGTTTTGTCCTTTCCCCAGGTTGTTTCCAATCTGATTTCTAGTACAAATTTCCTGCATGACATTGATTAGCATGAAACGGATTGCTCAGTAAATCTTCTAATTTGAGCTTCTGCTAGAGTAAAACCATACACTTCAAGGATTGTCCCTATCACGTCAGTGAAAAATATCTCATTACTTATTCTAAAATCCTGAATTGGGACTGGTATTTTAGTCAATCCCCAAATTTATTCTGATTCCTAAGAGCCAGACTCTTAAATGTTTGTGTTTGGTTCCTTATCCTGGTTGGATACTTCAGTAAGACTGGACTAGGTTACAATTACCCATTAAAAAGACTGCTACGGGATTTCCTTGAGGAGACTTAAAGTTTCTTGCAAACCTGTCCATTACAGACAGTATCTTTTCCATTCTTGCCCCAGTTCTGCTATTTCAGAACCACCAGCGGATTTGCTGTGGCTTACCGGTCCCCTGGAAACACCGTACCTTTGCTTCGGCTTCACACATCCCTACCCCTTGCTTACTGCTTGCTAAAACAAGTAATTTGTTTGGTGTTGTTATGAAAGTGCTCCCGCTCAAACTGTATATTCATATTGATGATCTTCTGTGATAAGATACTGTACAACTTTACAGTGTCATACACTAACCACAGCAGCATGCAGGGGCTCACATGATGGTCATTTAATATCCATGACTCACAGTCCACAGGACTAGGATTCCAGCCAGCTGGGATTTGTTCTAAGTGGCGTGAAATGACAAACAGTGCATGAGATACAGCTCAGATACCAAACATGGTGGCCAAGCATTTAAAAAACATGGCTTCCTGCCCTCTCCAGGAAAAAAATAAAAAATCATGCAATAAATTCACCCAATGACTAATTAATGTCATTTTTCAAAAAAATGAAGAAAAATTAAGTGCCAAAATACAGAATGTGGTATCTTGGCATTTCTAGGTGGTTTCTGCACCCTCCCCGGTCTTTGGTTGTTTTCTTTTCTTACCTTGACTTGGTTTCATTTTTCAGTTTAAGTTTTACGGTGGCAACTGGTAACTGCTCTGACTGTGCTTGTTCTTTCTGCCTGATTTTTGTATTTAAAACTGCAACTTATTTTCCGTGGCTTGGTATTCAGCTGGGATGTTATACAGTTGTGGAGTGCAAGAGGGATTAGATGTTACTCTGTGATTCACCCAGTCCCCGAGGAGAGCTAAATAAAGATCATCCTCTTCTCCTTGGCCCCAGGGAAGCTGGGGGGCAGATTATGAGCTAGCGGAAAAGACGAAGGCATAAAAAAAAAAAGCTCACCATCTGCAAAGAGGTTCCAGGAGCACACATCGCCCTGCTCTCGCATTGTACAGATCTGGGAAAAAGCGTGCTCCACTGCTCGGCTACCGTTAGTAGCCATAGAGGAGCAGTTTAAGGAAAACCAAACCCACTAAAAGCTCTCTTCCCCACATTGCGACTGCTCCTTTCACAGATATTGCTCAAGGTTTCCTTTTCCAACGAGAAGACGGTGATGTGGAAAGGCAGGACTCTGCTGTTTACAGATGCCTTTTCTCTATAGCCTGGGAATCCTGAAAAGTGATTGCCTTGTAAGGGCAGGTTATTTTCAACCACTCCCTTCATTTATGTTCCTGTTAAACCCATGGCTTAAGTGGGGCTTCTGTGCTGGAGAGATTTTGCGCTGGCTGTCTGCCCAGGGATGGATTGCAGCAAGAGTAGACTCCGACAGAAATAGGTGGTTATGTGTGTAGACCTCTAGGTCTTGAAATGAGAATATTGCTGCTAGAGGTCAAGGTTTACGCTTGCCAGTATTTCCCTCGTTTACTGAAGTCAGTTGACCCTCCTTTGCCAGTGCTGGCTATTTTTGTAACAGTCTCATAATGGTGGGGATTTTCTCATTTCAGTCCTTGCAGAAATGCAACTGGGGATACTTTTGCCTCTGAGACGTCATTAAGAAGTCCAAACTCTGTGTTTTCATGCTAGATTCTTCTAGATTACTTTTTTACAAGTGAGGAGTGTTTTAAATTCATTTCTAGGAAATATTTAATTGTATTTGTATGTGTTTTATCTTAGGCTTTAATATTTTAAGACTATTGTTTTATTCTCCAGAAACTCTTGTCTTTGCTAATCTCTCAGAAGAAAAGCTCTGAATTCTAGAAAAGAAAATCAAGACCGCTGTGGGTTTTTTTTTGTTTTGTTTTATTGTTGTTTTTTAAACCAATATGCAGCAGTTTTAGACTGCTTTTCAAAACACTTGGCATTATGGATTTAAAATCAAAAATCTCATATCTGGTCCTTATTTTGCTTTTCCATGGTTTTTAAGGAAGAATCAAGATGTGATTTGGAAAATTTGAAGAAAGAAGGAACCTGAGGGTTGACAGCTATGACAACACCTGCCTCAGCTTTCTGTGTTCCGAGTGGCACATTTAGTTATATTTATCCTTCTATTTTTGCATCACCATTTTGTCCCACATCTTGTCACATGGAGCAGGGTTTTGCTGCTTCAAAGTCTTTGTCAACTGTAAAGTCACTGCTAGATGTAGCTTATTTAAGATGAAAAGCCTTTCCAAAATAGAGTTTGACCTTTTTTACAACAGGAGCGATGATTATTTTTTTTCCCCAATGTTAAAATTAAGAGTTTTGCTGTAGTACTACCTGGTGTTACGATTGGCTTTACTAAGGCTTCACTGCCTTAACTTTTGTTTTTAATGCTCATTATGTTCAAATACGTTTTGATTTTAAAATAAATCTTGCTATTCACGTTACTGAAAGCAAACTTAAAGAGCCCTGCACTAGAACGTGATGAGATCTGTGATGATTCTCAGTTCCTTGGAGAATTATTTTAGCCTTAGATGGCACTTTGAGAACAGTCTGTCCCTGCACAAGTAAGCCTTCCTTAGTTACAAGGAGATACTTAATATAGGGCAGGATTGAAATCAATGATAAAGGTTGTAATGACTTCACTGGGTCAAGGATTTTACTATCGGATAGTGAAACACAGAAATGAACAGAAATGAACAATGCACTTGCGCTGTCTCCCTCAGGAGTTGAAGAGAGATCACTTTTGGTATTAATATTGGATCTCAACAAAGCACTGCTTCTTATGAAGTGAGAGCTGTAGCATGCATGAAGATGAATCCACACCATGCTATCCACTGGATTTTTTGGCTTGGTTTGCATTTTCTTGGCAATAGAATGCAAGGAAGGGAGCAGTGAACCCGTAGATATTTGTTCTCTATTAGTAGACAACATTGCTAAGATGTGGTTAAAAATTTGGCTGACTGGTCACAATGTCCTTACTGTCTGACAGTGTAAGCTATATTTGTTACATATTACTGAACACTGAATCAGTAGATATCTAGCAGAACATTTCAGTCACCTTTTGATAATAGCTGTTCCTTTCTAGCAGTTTCCACTGAGTATTGAGCAACTCAGACACTGTCTTGGGTCAGCTAGGCTTTGGAGTCTACTGATGCTTTCTGGTACAGGTATGGGAGTAAATAGACAGGATTATAATTTTCAATAAAAATTGGGTTACAAAGAACCCAACAGGCTAAGATGTTTTGCGGAAGTATTATCTAATCTTAGCTGCCTTAACGTCATGTAATTGGGAGACAGGAAAGAAAAAAACAAAAGCAACGAGGAGTTGTTCAGATTTGGAATAGTTCATTTTTCTCTGCCTTGCTCTATGGCTTATGTTTCCAAAAGAGAACGCATTGCCTTGGCACTGTGTTGACTGCAAAAAATTTGGTATTCTGAGCCCTACCCTGCATTTTGCAGGGCTGCCAATGCTTCTTTACCTAGTGTCCTGTTTTACCTTCCACCGGCCTCTACATAAAGGGCCTGAATCAAAGTTCATCTAATTCACAACAATGCCTCTCTCTCAGTGCGTTAACTATTAGTCCGCTGTTCATTCTTTGTACTGCCTTGCACAATTTCTTCTATCTTACCTGTTGCTGTAAAAGCAACACATGCATATGTGTAGGCCCAGGTGATGTATACTTCAGTTTGCCTAACTTAAGAGTTCAGATGTGCTGACTTTTGTTGCCACCATCTTTCTAGTCTGCTTGTCTGTCAGGAAGTTGTAATTAGAAGATCATGTCTATGTGGACATATTATTTTGTAGTACTGGTGAAGACAGCATCAGAAGATGCTCTGAGTAGGTATTTTGGAGAGCACATATAAAATCACAGCCAAATTGGAGGATATGTTCCACATAGCAAAATGTCAAAAGAGTCTAAAAAGCCTTTAAATGGAAAGTATTGCATAGGAAACCACTTTCTCATTTGCTGATGATTGACTTGTTTCTCCTGTAGAAGTGTGTCCTAATGCAACTTGCTATATTTTGTGGCTTCTGTTTAGCAGATGGAGATCTGTGGATCTACTGTCTGCAGGAATCAAACTGTGGAATTCACTCACTGTGGAATTCACTCACTCCACTTGGACCTTGATGGTCTTTTAGAATCATTCGAGAGGAAAGGAAGGGAAAGTCTGGGAAATTTTCATGGCTTCTGGGGAAGCCATGAAACGTTACAGTTTTGCAAATCAAACTTCTATAAAGGATCGGGCTGATTTTTGTAACTGAATTTACCAGGGAGGGAAAAGAACAAATGAAAACCCAGCTCCAAAGACCTGGGCTGAGGCTGGGTGTGAGCTCATTTCACAGTAAAACTCTATCAGCAGGGAAAACTGTGTGCCCATGTGTAACGGCAACGCTGGCAACAGCGTTGACAGTGATGGCACTACATTTACTGACCATTTGGGAGGCGGGGGACAGCACATGGGGGATGCAAACAGCTTCAGCACAACACTTCCAAGAGAAGAGAGAGTGAGCAGCAGAGAGAATTCCCCCTTTCTCCTTTTGTCACCCGTGATGATTTATGAACCTCTCTGCGGCTCTGTCCTGGTCTTTTCAATGAAAGAATCCAGCTAGCTTTCTCATAATGGCAGAAGTAATTAAAAAGGGGATCAACTTCAGAAGAACATAAAACACACACCAAAAGTCTGCCTCTAATGCTATCCCCTACATACCTTACTGGCGGGGATTCTGCTAATCTAATACCTGTTAATTTTCTTTCTAATTAGGGCTATAGCTCACCAAAGGCTGTTTTATATTTAATAGAGATATGGCTAAGGGGCCTAATCCTCAGAGAAAAAACCTGGAGCTATGGAAAGAGACTTTAGAAGAAGAGAGTGGAAGACACGGTATACAAGACACTGGAAGATCAATAGCTTGTTTTATCTTGGCTCAAAAGCACCATGGTAAGAGCTTATACTACTTTGAATAGAAGGGGGTTTTATAGGGAGACATCTCAATGTAGCCATACATGTATTAAATTTCATTACAGCCGTGTTTTTTGCAATGATGTGATGTAAAAAATCCCAGATCTTTTGAAAACTCAGAAAATTAGGGCCACTATGCTGTTAGCAGAATGGAATTATGAATATCTGGCATCCTCCTCCCTCCCCAGTGTCCCTCCAGTGCTGAAGTGAGGCAAAGAGAACACCTGGCTGCTGGGAAAAGACCATGTCTGGAAAGGAACTGTGTATGTATACATATTGTCTCTTTTGAGGTCAAATATTCCACTTTAAAAGTTAGACCGAAATTTCTCAATGAAATAGGTTTTGATCAGTTAAATTTTTGTTGAGCCTGAGTGTATCACAAGCATTTGTCATTACTTTATAACACAGGTGTCCTGTAGAATTCCTGTCTGAGTCTCTGGATTCCTGGCAATGCAGGTATTTCATAACTCAGTTTCAGGGGAGATGCAAGAGGCATATTGCCAGACTCTGGGTTCCCAAGCATGTGCAGAGTCTGAGGCTTCCTAAATCTGTAATCGTGAAAGCCCTGTGAGGGAGAAGGCTCTGAAAGCTGCAAGCCTCCCCATCACAGAACTGAGATTTCGATTTTTAGAAGTCCTGGAGCAGGTTTCCAGGGTCGGTAGCTGGAGCACCTTCTGTATGATGACATTGTCAGAGAACTGCAAAACTCAGAAGCTGCCCAGAGTCTACAGAAAGTGGCCTGCAAACATAGATTTGGTGTTGGAACAAGACTAGTATGTGGTGGCATTCAGTGGTGACTGTACCAAGATTATTTTGAAAACCAGGTTATCCCCGAATGCACTGATATGGCTTAATGTGCCTTACAAAAAATTCTTGCTAAAAGGAAATCCTCTATTTTTAGCTTCACTTCATGTAGCTGGTCATGATCCTTGTCTGCAATTCTTTATGAGCAAGAACCTTCTGTTAGGTTGAAGAGTAATGTGCACTAGAGTTTCAGGAATCATGGCTGTACTGTGCAACACATTCCGTCTAGAACATCCCCAACTTGTATTGAAGGAGAACAGATTACTGACTTGTCAAGAGATAATAATTTCTCACAATTTTTCGGAGATTCACTGAAACTACATTTAGAAAAAGCTATCAGGGCATTCAGTCTTCATCCTCTTATTTGCAGAGGCAGCTCTTTACTAGACAGCATCTACAGCTTGATCCAGCTGAAATTAGTATATGGGGCTTTCACAATTGTTCTGCACCTTAAAAGGTCACACTGGACTGGTTTGCAAAGCATGAGGAACAAACTTCAGCGATTCACTTGAAGAACTTGCACTTGAAGAAAATTCACTAGTATTATTGCACTGGGGTTGGCGTCTGCAAGGGTCTGCATATGAGGCTACAATGAGAGGATACCTGGAAAGTCTTTGAATTCTAAAGGAGCTTATGGCCATCTGTAATGCTTGCAGTAATGTAGGGCACCAATCAGGAGGAAATATATTTGCTTTCTGAACGTCTAGTTATTGCTAGTAATAAGCCCTTCTATAACTGTAATTCTGTTCACTTCTAACAGTTTGTGTCTCACAAACTCTCATACTACGTTTTAACCCTTCAGTTTTTCATTTGGTGCCCCCCCTTTTTTTTTTTCCAAATATGCCTGTCCTTATACACTGCCAGAGCTTGCACAAGACTAAACCAAACCAAGAGAAAACATCTGGAGATGTCAAAATGCGGCTGAATGGATGATGGAGAAGTCTCAGCTGGAGTATTTCATACCGTTTTGGGCACCATACTTCAGAAAAGATGTGGGCCAAATGGAGGTACAGTTCAGAGATTAAAAAGACTAACTGGAGACAGTGATCAACATTAAAAAAAAAAAAGTAGAATTAGGTTTGTTTAGCCTTGTCATGGTTTCAGCTGGAATGGAGTTAAACTTCTTGCTAGCAGCTGGTGTGGGGCTATGTTTTGGATTTGGGGTGAAAATAGTGTTGGTAAAACACTGGTGGTTGTCGTTGCTGCTAAACGGTCAAGGCCTTTTCTGCTCCTCATACCACCCCACCAGTGAGTGGGGGTGGGGCACACAAAATTTGGGAGGAGACACAGCCGGGACAGTTATTCAATATCTGCAGACAGTTTGATCCATGTATGTGCAGATAGTATAAGATATTAGTATCTTATTTATTATTTTTATATATCCCCTCAAAAAAACCCCTACTTTTCTGTTTGTATGCAACCTGTCTGTAAAAATCAATTAGAGTGATTATCATGTGATTAATATTTTTTCCTTTTAGCTTGCTTTCCTAAGGAATGTGACTGATGCAGTCCTGCTTTCTTTTCTTTTCCCATTCTTTGCATGTGTGTGTGTCTTTTGAATGCACTGGCCAGTTTCGGTGAGATTTGAAAGAGGACCAGAGATCTGTTCCTAGATGCTTCATGAAATCAGGCACAGAGCAGAAAAGGGTGATTCTCTTAATCCTCTTGGGGGGAAAACACCTGCTTGTGTTATCTGTCAGAGATACTCTTGTAAAAGTGTGGTTACGAATGCTGAGCCACAGGAAGTGCTTCATTCAGCATCTATGGCAGCAGACAACAGGGGATCTGCTCTGCAGTGAAGTTTTCGCTCCTGCTTATTCTCTCATTCTCTGGTCGTTAAGAAGTTTAAAAGTCAGTTATCACAAGCCCAAAAGCCATGCAAAATTAGGCTGCTTTAGCTCATATGCTTACCCAGCTACTTGTTTTCTTGTAGAGAAATTAAATTAATAAAAAGTCATGATCAGAATCCTAAGGGTGAATTTGAAAACAGCAAAAGCTTAGAAATCTACAGGTATGGCTCTGTCCTCATAAACCGTGCATTATGAAAACACTCTATTAAGATAGTACTTTGTGCTAAATTTTACAATGTTTGCTTTAAAATCTGTTGCAACCTAAGGCCTTTAATATTTCTCCTAGCCCCCCCTTAAGAATTTGTTTACTGCTGGTTTTTTTGGGTGTGAGGAAAGCAAATGTCACATTGGCTGGCTGCCTTTTCTTTTGGGCACGGTCACCGCAGATTGGCTCTCACTATTATTTATTTGTTTTTCAAATGTTCTGGGGCAAAACGATGGGACAGGAAACGTCTGAGCCTGTCTGACACTCCTGCAGCATGAGCCCTGCTGGAACAGCTGGGGCTCATTATTTTGCTGGGTATTCCTTGGTTCAGGCCAAAGTTTCTTGGCACTCTTTTGCCTCTCCTGCTGTACAGCTCCTAGAAAAACTATGTCAGGGTCCTGAGTGCGTTAATGGGCCTTAGTTGCTATGACGAACCTCACCTGGGTCCTCCACTCATTCCCTCTGCTCAGGGGCTCAATTGCAGCTTATTCCCTGCACAAATTATGCTATGAGCGTGCCTGTCTCTAGCTCCAGCTGTGTTGCAGTCATGCCTGGCCATGGGCCCTATTGACCTGGCTGGATCCTGACCTGTGGACTCTGCTCCTAGCTTGACATTGGACCTGCCTTGTCACCATGGACTTGCCTGGTGATCACGCGAATGTGTATGACACGCTACCACTGTCAGACCTGGCCTAACCCTGACTTGATGATTTGCTTGTCAGGCTTGACCTTGAACCTACCTTGTCACCACAAACTTCTCAGGACTACAGGAGGCCTCACGCCTCAGAGGTGCAAGCTGTAGTTTGTCTGAAAAGGGCAGAAGTACTTCCACTATCTGACCTTCCCTTTGTCCCCTCTGTGAGGAAAATTAGACAGATGGATCAAAACACTGTAATTTTGACCAGCCTGCATATGTGAATTTGCCCCTGTCACTCATTCTTGCACATCCAAAAAATCCTGCCTAAAATCAGGTGCTTACATGCACATATTGGTATTTACACATGTGATATGGCCACACTCATGGGAGGGGTGCCACTGAAGCGTGGCTTGCCTGTGCTAACCCCTTCTCCAAGGAATGGAAATTCTTTGAATTTCAATTCCAAGTGGAGGAAGGGAGAGAGGGAAGGAGAGCTGGGTATTGTTGCTGTCTGCTTCCCTGTGCATAGCACATATTTCTGCACGGATTTCCAGCAGCAGTCATTGATGATCGCATCAGCATTAATGTCCCTTGGTGCTTGCAATCCCTCTTAAGGAGGCCAGGGACTGGAGCACTGCATGGAAATGGGTCTGAATGCAGGAAGGGATACCAGGGACAGGTAAGTAGAGAGCAGAAGAGCTACTTTCTGTGTGGAGAAGTTCCATCCAGGTCAGTATATTTTCTCTGATAGAAGCCAACAGCAGGTGCCTGTGGAAGACTAGAGGAGCTGGCCATTTCTGGAGTGACTCCTCCTTTGTAACATCCTTCCTCCATATCTACAGTATTCCCTGGGTTAGACACTTCCTCAGGAATCTGAACCGTTCTGTCTGAAGACTCCCAATGGACATGGTCTTTCTGCATATTTCATTGTCTTTCAGAGAAGTTTGTCAGGCCTACCTAGCAGAGGGTGACACTGAGATGCGTAATTTCAATGTGTATTGTGCAAGCCTACCCTCTCTATTTTTTTTCTTTTGTGCAAGGAATTCCCTTCTAGAGATCTACCTAGGCCTGCCAGGGCATGTTCAGAAAAATATGGTTATATCACATCTCCAGTAAAACTGCTTTCACCACCTGAAGCTCCTTCAGTTCTGTGAGTTTTTGCTGGTAGAGTTTGGGTTGTCTGTTTTTCTGTGCTTTGTGCTCTTCCATGGGACGTAAGGTAGAACCTTTTTAGCTGACATACGTTGTTTCAATTGAGGATAATTTCTTTTGCTGGGTGGAAAAGAAACAACGCATTACATTGTGTCATAGATTATTTGTTCCTGGAACAAGTAGTCTTCCATGGCTGATGGAGGGTGACTCAACTGCACTTTGGAATTGTCAACTGCCTCTTGTACATCTATACACAGTAGGTAGAAGCCCAGCTTCCTTGTTTACTTTGCCGTGAACTTCGCAAACTAGAAAGAACTCTAATTCCCATAGTTTTCCCATCCAAATACCACTGAAGATTGTCCGACCAGCCATGCTTCTGTACCCAAAACCAGATCCAGACCAATTGCTCTTCTTTTGAGCTAGCTGGAGCTAGCTCACGTATTGAAAGCTACTAGATGTGTGTCTAGATGGGCTGATTAGGTTATTTGGCGATATGAATGATTTTATATTTATTATTTTTAGTTGATGTGGTATTTCTGAAGGTTTTCAACAACAGCAACCATTATCTTGACCTTGCACTCTCCGTCTCTTTCAGTAAAATCCGACCAGACAACAGTAGAGAACGTAGGAATTTTCTGAGGTTTATTTCTGCTGCAGAGATAGGCAAGAGTTTCCATTATCCTATTTCTGTAAGAGCTTCAATGACAAAGTCATGGGAATTGCTTGCATGAAAATTAAGCCCTTTGTGTATTCAGATAAGCAGCATGGTGGTTCTCTGGAATTCATGTGTTGTTTAGGATGACATAACAAATGCTGCCTTCATTCTCTGTGTGTGGCTGAGTGACTTTTAGGTGGCATCCTTCCTTGCATCCACAGAGATGGAGGATGAGGTTTACTATTTAACAGCTGTTGGTGACCACCTTTGCTCACCGATTTGGAGTCAATGATGTACTAATACCTTGTTTACCTGGAAGCTGACATCCCAGATGCAAAACAAAGATCGGTCAGTCCTCTGGCTTATAGTGGCTTAAGAAAATGTTCTTTCATTGTCAATATATTATGTTCTGATCACTAAAGCACCATGGACTTTGCTTACCTGTGATGTACTCTCTCATTTTTCCCCTGATAATTTCCAAGCTAATTGTTTAACTGGTGCATGATTTGGTTGCAAACCTTTCTGGCAAAAATAGAATTAATGAAGGTCTCAGGTGTGTTTCAGACAAATAAAATCTGCCTCGGGCCTCAACTTCATTTTAAAGTCTTGAAAGTAAATATTTTTTAAAAATGACAGAAAGACAAGGAAAACAGTTAAGAAAATCAGTTTTCTTTTTGGTAACGGTAAAGAATGCTTTTCATTTAATTTTCTTCCTCTGTATAGTGGTCTACCTTAACCTTGAAAAATGGTTGAACTGGGGATATTTCGTGTCAATTAGATGATGTATTTGAGTTGAATTAAATCGGCACTTAGAATTCCACCTTAAATTCTCCAAAGATGGCACTTGCTTAAGGTTCTGAAGATGGGAATATGATCTGCTAAAAATCAGACAAGTGAGCAGAAACAAACTATGACTTCTGCCCCAGGGGTAATGGAGACGGAGATGAATCCTGACAAGCACACACATGACAAGAGCTAGGCAGAGCAAGAACGGGTGACTCACAAATTGTAGTGGCACGTTCTCTCCAAGGGCCTCAGTGTGCAGTAATGCCTGAAAGATCTCAACCAGGATCACATGATGCATACAGTGGTTGGCTGACTGTTGAGCCATATAATAAAACCCCAACAAATTAAGTATAAAACAGCCTCTGGTGAGCTATAGCCCTAATTAGAAAGAAAATTAACAGGTATTAGATTAGCAGAATCCCCGCCAGTAAAGTATGTAGGGGATAGCATTAAAGAGGCAGACTTCTGGTGTGTGTTTTATGTTCCTCTGAAGTTGATCCCCTTTTTAATTACTTCTGCCATTATGAGAAAGCTAGCTGGATTCTTTCATTGAAAAGACCAGGACGGAGCTGCAGAGAGGTTCATAAATCATCACGGGTGACAAAGGGAGAACAGCGGAATTCTCTGCTGACCATTTTCTCTTCTCTTGGAAGTGTTGTGCTGAAGCTGTTTGCACTCCCCACCCTGCCCCTGCCATCCCCCACCTCCCAAATGGTCAGTAAATGTAGTGTCATCACTGTCAGCGCTGTCGCCAGCATTGCCCTTACACATGGGCACACGGTTTTCCCTGCTGATAGAGTTTTACTGTGAAATGAGCTCACGCCCAGCCTCAGCCCAGGTCTTTGGAGCTGGGTATTTCTTTGTTCTTCTCCCCCCACCCCCCCAGGCAAATTCAGTTACAAAAATCAGCCTGATCCTTTATAGAAGTTTGATTTGTAAAACCGTAATGTTTCGTGGCTCCTGGGCTTCCAAGATGCTTTCATGTGCCTTTCCTTCCCTTTCAGCTATTCTTGTTTGTCCACTCTGATTCTTCATTTCTCTGCCCAGTCTCTTATTCATCCTTTTCTTTCTGCTCCTTCTGCATCTTTTTCCCCATATTCTTCTTATATCCTTTTCAGTTCATCTCACTTAAGCCATTCTGCCCAGAATGCAGGTCTCCATTGCTTCTTCCTCATCTTGCCAAAGTAGAGCACCGTCCCTGTACGCCGTCTGAGTAAATGTAATCCCAGACACACAGATATTGCATGCAAATCTCCATGCAACCTCAGATATGGCAAATACTCAGACCAGAACAAACAGCAGTGGCAGTGGGAGCAATCAGAGTTTGTCTCATTTTTCAGTTCATCAGTGACCTCCTATCCCATCATCCTGAGATTCTGAGTCCATGAAAGGGACAGAAGAACTCTTATCCCCTAAGTCCTCCAGGGTGGATTCTACGACAAGCCATCTTGCACAAAGTGCTTCCATTCGGGGTCTGAAAACATTCTTTAGTTTCTCCTAGGTGTGCTCTGTGCTGATGGCTGTTGGCTGTTGGTTGTTTCCTTCCTGTTAGATGTGACTAAATTTCATGATCAATGGAGAGGATTTCAGCTGAAAAGATGGATAGATTTTGGCAAATCTGTTGTCCTTTTAAAGCCATGACCCTACAAGGCACGCATGGTATGAGTTGGCCGACAGTATTCTGGCAGACTCTGTAGACAGCTATTGAAGTCAATTTTTGGCAAGGATTTAGCTAGCTGGGTTGTTACACACGTTTTTTATAGTGACTGTAGTTTACTTCAACATGGAAGGAGTGATGTAGCACACTGATTTTAAAAAAGCTTAGTTTGGTACCACTTTAATACTAAGAGTATAGCTATCAAAGGGTGGCAACTATGTTACTGCAGCTTAATGAGTTACAGTTTGTCATTGCAAATCATCTGAGGAGTGTTAGCTAGTTAAACTCTGATAACCTGACTGCTTGTAATCTTCTTTTTAGAAGATTACAAAAATTAGCTTGTTATTGATCAACTTTGAGCATATCTCGATGCAGATCAGCCATTCTGAAGTATGAAGTGGAAGCCGCATAACCGTAAAATACCTGTCTTCTTCCCTGGCCCAATCTCGTTTTCTTTTTCAAACTTCTGCAATGGTGATTGCACTTACGTGTTTGCTGCCCTATTTGTTAACTATGCCTCAGCCAGGAAATGCATTAGAGAATTCCTTGTTCTGCATATCTCCATATATGCTTATATGAGGGCTCCAAGAAATAATCTTTAGTCAGAAGGTAAGGCTGCATTTGTATTTTAGTGAATTGAAATGCTAGATTGGGTCATAAATGTGAAAATGAATTCACTGTCATCAGATATGATAGTTTCTGTTTATCTCTTTGTTCCCTCTTCCCCAGAGTGCACATGCACATGTACACACACACACAGAGTTTGTCACAATTCAGTACAGCTGGTAATTTTCAGTTCACCAGAAGCTCAGAATAGCAGAGAAATTGTTCAGTCAGGCTTGATGTGGAGAACAAGTGTTTGCACACACTCCTCACTCTCTTTCTGGGAGGAAACTATCAAAAGAGGTTTGAAAAAAGGACTGTCAAAGAGAAAAGAGTCAACACATTTGCCTGTTCTTTTTAATACTCTTATTGCTGATATACAGGTGCAGGTCTGCCATGGTTTAGCTAAGAAGTGAAGCAGGAGTTCAGCTGCAGTATTTCTTTAACTGGAAAGGCGAACAGGAGCAAAACAGGCAGCATTTCACTATTGGGAATCTTCTGATGAGTGTGTAATATCAACAGAAAAAGCTTGAGAGGTCTTTCTTGAGAAATAACGTATTTCTCTCCTTCCTCTTTCCTGCCGTAAAAGCCTGGAATACTTAACGTCTCTCATAGCCCTCTGAAGAGGCAGAGGTACACATGACCAGAAAAGAGTTTGTTAGCTCAGGAAATACAGCAAAACAAGATAAACACATACTGCCGATAAAGTTGCCCTCTTCCACCCTTCCACCTACCAGTCTGTGTCCCACGGAACAGTCTTTTGATTCCATCGCTTCAGTCATCCACCAAGCACCAGACAAAAGTCTCTTTGGGGCTGTGTATTCAGTGTGAGAAAAGCTAGCTTCTACCAAGAGTCACCGGTAGATTCAGCTGTACTAAGAAAATAAGTTGGAGTTATGCAGACACTTAAAAACCAAATGCTCCTATTGCCCTTCTTTCTTTCTCTCAGGGCCAAAATATTTCCTCAGATACACATATTCATCTCCATTGAAGATAATGGGAAGTAAGCAAGTGTCAAGGAAACTGCACAAAAGACAGCTGTTGTTTTCTGCAGTAACATACAGTTTTCTACAGAGTAAAATATGTCACTTTTTAAAAATGAAAACTCTGGATAGAAACTCCACTTGACGTTGTATCAACGTTTCTAAAGAATGCCTCTCTCTGCTATATTAACTGAACAAGGAGACTGACCAATTTATTAAATGGTCTTTTATGGCTTAGGAGAGAAATTCATCCATTTTGGCTATAACATTAACATCAAGATTTAAAGCTGAAATGTATCTTGTCTTTGTGAAACAAATCTGAAATTTCATTTTCAGTTACATATATTACATCTACATCCAGGAGCAGCAGACAGTTTACTGAAATCCATCCTTCCCTGACATTGGCAACATCACAGAAAGAAGGCCTAAGTGTAACATGAAATATGAAAGTGTTTAACACATTACAAATATAGATAAGTGTATTTTTAATATAGATACATTGAAGAGGCATGACAACCAGTTAAGTTCCTTTGAAAATGCCAAACCAATTGTTTAACTGCTGCATGGAGCTGTAGGCAAGTAGGCTAGTGAGTTGCTCACAATGCATGAGCTTTTGTTCATATTATACAGTGAAGACAGACCAAATCTGCAACCTTCTCAAGTTTTTTTTACAATATGATCCAATTCATTCACATCTGATAAAGAATAAGCACTTGTACTATATTCAGTCGCTAAGAATTTTTGACAACATGCATTTTTTCTGGTGGTGCTAGTATTCATGGTCGGGGGGGGGAAGCAGATGAAATCTTGATGGGACTAGAAAGGAGGGACAAGATGGGGGAGGTCGAGCCACAGCCATGTTACTCCCCCATGTTCCCCTTATGTGCTCTTCAGCGGTTTTGTTACACTACATCCTTCTGGTGCCTCCAGTTACCAGGGTATATAATTTTATACTTCCTGTTCTTATAGTTCACTATAATAGACAGTGGAAAGTCAAAACCCAATAGTGCCTCACACCCTCGCACAGACAGGCAGACCGTCCAAAGAGTTTTAAGCTGGAATTTCCTTAATGCTTTGGAAAATTCAAAAATGTACCATAAAAACTATGCAGTATTTTAACTGCAGGAATGACTTCATGGTTACTTTGCTTTCACTGTAACATGTGCGCATCCTCAGATCTTCCAAAACCTTTCTAGAGATTGCACCAGGAGGTAATTGGCATGCTTCTCTGTGGTACAGCCACTGGGCAATTCAAGCAGAAGACAATTTTGGCTGAGCAAACTATGCAGCATGATGTGTGTTCCATTAAGGACCATCATTCCAGCTGAATGTGGTTGGTCTAAACTAACTTAGCCTGTACTGAAGATAGCAAGGTTGGCTCAATTATTCATTTGCACAAAACTCACTCCTGTTCTATTATTTGAGAATCAATAATAAGCATTCATCTGCAACATATAAATGAATATTTTTCACGTTATGTTGAACTGTGTATTTCCTGCAGGTTGCTGTCTGATGGGTAGTTGATGTGAACATGGGAGCTACTCATGATACGTTTGCTATGTATACTGGAGAATCATTTGTAGCCTGCTTTTTTTATGCGACTGTTTTACAAATAATTTAAACCAGGATAGAGATTTTAATGGAGGAAAATATTAAATAATGAATGCAAAAGACTCAGGAAATTAGATATTATCCAGCTTGTGAACAAATACCTTTGTCCACCTAAGAAATTAAGTGTGAACTGTGTGAGTGCCACTTAGCAGCCATCAGAAGAATAGATGGGCACAAGTGGTGATGTAAAGGACCCTCTGGACTACAGCAAATATAGTTTGTTTCTGAGTGGAGTAACAGCCTCCCAAAGTCTGCACAGACAAGCATCACTGCTGGTCTGTTTTCATCCTAATACTGTCAATGGGTAATCAAAATCATCAGGGGGCACTCACAACAGTGAACCACTGGGAGCTGTCTTGAGTAGTTCCAATGCATTCATCTGGACAAAAATGTGAGTGTGGTGTTAGTCCATTTTGCGGATACAGATTGGAAAACAATAATAGGAGCAAGGACTGATCAGTTATTATAACAATATGGATGTCTGGGTTGGGTCTGCTCACATGATACGTGCAGAAATAGAGTAACCTCATATTTGCACAAAGGATAATCTGGGAAGTGGTGACTCTGAAAGAGACTCAAGTGTAAACTGAATAAGCAGCTGAATGTGAACTTCTGTGGTCTCTGGCTAAGAGTGCTTGAGCCTGCTCTGTAAAAAGCAGGGCTGTCAAGTAGTAATAGAAGGTGGTACTGCCTTGAGGAAACTGCCACTAAAATCCTATCCAGTCTCTAAACACCAAGCAGCCTGGCATTAGGAAAGAGTTCAGAAAAGATTACAAGTCTGTAAAACCTATGTAAGTGTGACTGATGCAATGTGCTATTTAGTTTCTGTATTAAAAAAAAAAGCTTAAAAGACTCATTTATGGCACACAAGAGATGTTGAACACTAAAGAAAATGGCAGAAATGAGATTTCTGGAAAGTAAATGTAGATAAATCAAGCTAGAAATGATGTGCCTACTTCTTGGTGTGGCTAGTTGACCCCTGGAAACTACTTACCTAGACATGAACCTTGCTCTTGTCGCTGGAAATCTGTAAGCCTATACTGGATATCTTATAAAAGTTGTATTCCACCTCAGTCAGGAATTATGCATTTGTGAGAGTTTTCAGCTTTTTCAGCAAATAGGCCAGCAATTAAGTAAGCTAAAAGACCCAGTTACAGAAGAGGAAAGTGTTTCAAATAACTTCCTTGAAAAGCAATTAAGTGAAAATATTAGTCATGGACCAGAGTAAACAGATTTATACAGTGCTATATATAAAAGCAGAATAATTTTATGAACCTAACAGAAAGGAAGTTATCAATACTGAATTTCTGAGCATTTTACCACTATAAGAAACAATAACTAACAGCTTGCCTGTAACAGAGGAATCTCGCCTAAGTTTCTGTGAGGAAGCAAGGGTCTCATAGCACTTGCAGATGAGTTGCAATGCATCTCCGGCATAAGTATCATTTGATAACCATTATGCTTTCTAATCACTTTCTAATTATGCTGCATTATTACAAATACGATGCACAGCTGTACTTTATTTGTCATATTCTTCCTTGGACTTATTGACTCCAACCTGTATTCTAATTTTCATACTACGGGGCTGCCTGAAAAAGTTCATCTTGCCTGTTCTGGCTGCTGAGATGAAAACTTCATTTCTTCTACAGTCTATTACCTATGCTCATTTCTTTTTATATTTCCCTCCTTTCTTTCTTTTCTTTCCTTCCCTCCCTTGCCTTCCTTTCCTTTCCCTTTCCGTTTCTCATTGCCTTCCTGTTTTCCTCCCTTACTCCCTTCCCTTCTTCCTCTCTCCCTCATCTTCTTCCTTCCCTGTTGCCTTTTCCTTCTCTTTTTTCTCCCTTTCCTCCCTCCTTCCCTTCTTTCTTCCTTCCTTTCTTCCCTCTTTCTCCCTCTTCTCTCCCAGCCCTTCTCTTCCTTCCTCTCTGCCTTCTCTCTTCCCCGCTTCCCTCCCTCCTCACCCCACAGACTTTTGCCATTAAGCAGAAATTAAAGCAAGAGTGTAGTTATCTCAACTTTTTTTTTCCATTCCTAAGAAATATATATAATTAAAAGCAAAAGACAGAGTTGTTATTTAGTTTAAATTTGTAAGAAAGCCAGAAGAGAAGAGATACGTTGAAAGCACAATCATATTCTCTGTGTTTTGGAAATAAAAATGAATGATACTCAAATTACAGGGAAGCAGGGATGGGTTTGAGGTCTGGAGAGGTAGAAAAGCTACATTCAAACCTAGGCCACCCAGCTAGACAATGTAATTATGGCATGACGGTTTCTATAGCTGATGGCAGCCCAGGCTGACTCCTCCTTCCACTTCAAATGACCAGGTCAGTTGGAAGTAACCTTTGGTACAAGGCCTTGAATTCACAGCTCTGGACCTTTGTGTCTGTTGAGCTGCTTCAACCATGTGTGTGGATTTCCCCGGTGCCTGAAGCGCAGTCAGGTGTAGAACTGGTGTAGTCTGGTGTAGTCCTCTTTCAGCAGACTACATTGCAAATCTGTAGCTTCACTTTTTTGGCAGATGCTTGGTATATCTACTGCCCGTCTTCCCACCAGCATGATGTTACAGCCTCCAACTTTCCCGCCTGCAAAGGCAGAATCTATTTCGGTTGCCAGTAGCAGGGCCAGGACTAGTTTTCTTAGCCTCTACGCCACAAAGAGAAGAAGAAGTGGGAAGTGAGCCACGGAGTTCAGAGAGATAATTTAGTGTACCAAGGTAAGTACGTACTTCCTCAGGCACTCAGATGTATTAAGTGTTTTTATGGCGTGTAAGCCATAAATACAGTGAACAAAGTTTTGGCAATGGGAGCTTCTGTAGCTTCCATCTGGACTTCTGACTCCATTGCTGCTGAAATAAAGCAATGTATGTACAGCGAGCCAGTGTAAAAGTGACTTAACTGCTCTTTCATGGATCTCCTGACTAAGGAGTAAAAGGTAAAAGGGGCTTTTGACAAAACCAAATGATGACAGCTTCTGGACAGAATATTGTATTTGACCACGTTACATCTGCTTGAATGACAACCATATTTGACGATGCTTTGTTCAGCCTCTCACCCAAAAATACAATGCATTCACATCATTGCTTTTAATTGCATTTGTAAAACTAATTGACATCTTTCATGTTTTACGCTGATTGCTCATTTTACGTAGTACAAAAAGAAATGCACTAAAATGGACTTCAGCATTATTTAGGCGTAGTGTTGAACAACAAGGGGTTTGGATATCATAAAAAACCTCCAAAAGCCCATATGGGTATTATATCTATAAGTAAGATGGGGGAAGCACTACCGTGTTGTAAATGATGTTAATAAAATTCTGCTGACTTCACAATCAATGTTGCAAGACTTAAGTACAAAATCTCCTCCCCAAACTTTGCAGATTTAGTAAAATTTTCTATGTTCGTGTTTCTAAAGGGTAATTGAATGTATGATCAGTTTCTGCACCACTCATTAATGGAAAAGAGAAAGCACAGTTAGTTTTATTCATTGCTACTCTTGGTTACTACTGTAGTATTTCTGTTTTTATGTAAGTAATATTACATAACGTGTGTGACAATTATTGTCGTATTTCCATTGTATGTTTCTAAAGAAATGAAGACATTAAAAATGTCTATTAACTACCAATGTTATGTGTTATCATCCCCTTATTTGGCTATAAAGCAAATGCAGAAATGAAAAGATGAATCTCCATATTCTCACGCTGTACAAGCAACATTAATTAATTCAACATGACAAGCTTTGTGAAGTATCTGGGTAAGTCAATCTAGTATCATTTTGTTCATGAAGCCCAAAATATAGACTGACAAAGCACAAGTATGAAATGCATTTCAATCAGTTTAATCAAATAGAGTCAATGTAAAGAAAAGGGGCATTGTCAAGATGTGTCAGTGAACATTTGACCTGCCTTGCAGTTAATATTGTTTTGTGCAGATTTCTCTTGGGGGGATACCCTCTCTGTTCTGCATTTCAATTCTTAAAAATGAAAATTTTATGTTTGATCTGGTGAGTGGCAATCTATAGTAGGAATGATATAGGAAAGACATCACTTGCAAATCATTATCTACACAGAGTTTGAACACGTGAAATCAGACCCTTTAAGGAAATCAGACCATTTGGTGCAACTTTTGTCTGGATTGTAGGAAATTCTGCTTTCTCTGAATGAGATTTTGTCTGGTCCTTGTATAGATGCCAAAAATGAGATTATAGAGCACCAAATCCAAAATCTGCTGGAGAGTTTAGCTTGTTCTCTTCTCTAAGGCACAAGAAGACTTGGTCAGGAAAAAGATGTGGACACACAATGAATCTATGGCAGAGCCAAGTGGCCACAGAGCTTGGCAAACCATGCCTTTTTAAGAGCAGTGGAGAGGGTTTGCCACAGACGGCTTCAGTGAGACTTCAAGAGGGATTCACTCGTATGATAATTCAGGATTTTTCCCAGGACTTCCCAAAGTCTCATTACTTCTCTGCATCCCAAGTCTCCCTTTATCACTTGCCATGATCCCAGTGATAAGCAAAGCAGAATGCATGTCTGTATTTATTTCTGAAAATCTCTTCCCAGAGCTCTTTTCACAGTGCTTGATCTAATCCTGTAGTTTCTGATAACACTCAATATGCAGGCTAACATGAACAGGCAAATTATAGCGCAAATTAATTCCGTTTTGCCTTTGAATCTCCTCCTCTGCCAGGGAATAATATGATTGTTTTCAGGGCTTTAAAAACTGTCTGTTACTTTCTCTGAAAACTATAAATTGGGAGGGATTTAAATTCAATGAGTATGAATATACACATGCATGCACACCAGAAACTAGAAAAATAGCCGTTAAGTTTTTTTTTCTCAAGTGAAGACAAAGCTGTGGGAGCGACCGAGATTTGGAGAGTAGTTTCAAAAGCCCATTTATGACAACAGTATTTATTTCAAGGTCTTGTTTCATTTCCTAGACTCTCAGGTTTTGCTACGTAAAAAAATTCTCACTGTCTAGCTGCTATGGTGACCTCACACACATGAGTTTGCCAAGATATGGAGAGATCTGCAAGGAGAATCCTTAATGAATGCCTGAGTGAGCTCCTCTATCCACCTCTGTGAAGTGTTGACTGTTACACCTAGGAAGGAAGACTGAATTGTCAGTGCCAAGTTTCATGCCTCTCCTGAGAGATGACAAGAGGAAACCCACAAATTTTCTGGATTTTAGCCCCACCAATGGTTGCCATTTGTGCCCCCTCCTCTGATTCCTGGTCCCTTCCCCTCCCCAAGCCTAGATGGAGTCATGCCTGAAGGTCATCAGAGCCCATGGACTTACTGAAAGCATGCCCAGAGGACAGACAAGCTCAAGAATCACAGTGGGCAAAGTCATACCTTCAAGAAGTGCACACTCTGACCTGAGCAGGGTCCATTTTAGCCACTCATTGGCAGAGCACGTTTTCCAGGCAATGCTCCAAAGAACACGACTGCACGTTTTCCCCAACCTGTGGTTGGGTGAACCACAAGAAGTTCACAAATCTGGAGAGCTCTGCATACAGTTCAGCGTTTCTCCTGGATCTCTTGGAACTGCAATACTATGTTGAAGTATTGCAAGCTCTCTTATATGATTTTTGAATTCTTCCTGCTGCAGACTTTGCTGGAATGAGTTTAGAGCTACATGAAAGGAATAATTAATTGCAGTGTAACAAATCACGGGAAAAGTTGGTGCCTGGTTCCAGCTCTGGAGACAGACCTCTATCAGTCTTATTTATTTGAACTGGTTTACCCTTTAGTTTTACAACTAACAAACTAGAATAACCAGAATGGTCTGAAGTGCCTTATTTTGATATTTGCAGCATTTTCACCCTGGTATTTTATTTAAACCTTCCTGTTTTTCGTGAATATATGCTGCTCGGTCCTTGACTAAGACATTTAACAGCATAAGAGTGGAGTATTTTGCTGCTACAGACTTAGACCTTCTGAAGAGCCTAATCAAAACCAGATTTTTTTTCTTTAATTGGAAAAGAAATGAGTGTTTTGCACTATACACTAGCTAGTTAGCACTATCATAAGCAACCCCCTATTAATCACGTACGATTTTTTTGCAGCTGTGTACAGTAACTGACCTGCCTAGATACACTATAACTGAAGCAATTAAGGATCTTTTGTATTTTTTATGTAATTACCACTTCTGAGCCAGGTTGCTAAATACTTGGGACATTTGGGGGTATAATTTCAAGGTCATTATATTTTTGTTCATCTCATTTCCTAGGAAACCTATTTGCAGACTTGCCTAAAGCATCCCAGATACTGTACATTAAAGTATGGCAAATTAATTTAATCCTACCTCCTTCCACTCAGTGGGTGCATGTCCATTTTTCCAAAGTATAATACGCAGTATATTTTTAAATTGTAAACTATTCCTGTTTTAATGATGCAAACAATGGAGAGACCAAATAAGCTAAAGGAGCTAACACATTTATCTCTACATTCTGCCATCTGTTTGAAACTGCTGATGTAATTCCAGTTTTAAATTACATTAGATCCTGCCTTCTGGACCCCTTTCCCCATTTACTTTTTTTTATTTAAGGCTTTAGAGAAAGCAGTGCCTTCAGGTTGTTGACTACTTAATAAGAAACTGTGTCTTTGACTGGTTTCAATCTGGACGTAAATGTAGGTTTCCTGGACAAAGACGTATAATGGAAGTAATAGCTTTATTTCCAAAAGATGAAACTTATTCTCTGTGTACAATTTGATGAGAGCTGTTTTCAGCAATAATGCTAGCAACCAGCAGATTTGTTTATACTGAAGAAACAGCAGAGATTAAGGGTTGTGTTCTTGCATATTCTATTGTCTAATGATGGAATTTCCAGTTTTATCTCTGCGTTTATGCTTCAGAATGAGTTTAATTTCCTCTATGTAACCTCTCCCCCTTATTTTACTGGTTTAATTAACAACCTTATATTTACTTTTCTCAGCACTTCCTTTGCCTATTGAGTCTACAGTGGTAATTCTCCATTCTCTTTTCTTCTGGTATCTTGTGCCTGGAATCATTTCTTTGTCTGGATCTGATACTAATGTTGATCTTTTAAGGATTTGCTTGAAGGGATATTGGTCAGGCTCTGTCTTCAGCAAATCTATCAAACACATAGCCTGATTTTTGCACAGTCACATTAAAGTGTTGAAATCATGATTCAGATTTAAAAACATTTGCATCACAGAAATTAAACAAATGTATTCTGGTTTATTTTTTAATTTTTATTTTTTTTTTTAACTTTGGTTACATTCATTATGTACCCACAGAGCAGTCAGAAGTATAAGGACCTCGGAAGAAAGATGGAGTCCTCCACTGAAAAATTTGCAGACTTCTCATTTGTATTGATTTTAAAAGAGAGAGTGCATAATAAAAATTAAGAAAAATGCATTTCAAGCAACTTGTCATGGTACAGAATTTTTTCATGAGCATATTTTCAAAATTTAAAAATTCATGATAACATTTTAAAAGTTGTGCAGATTTTCAGATTATTGGAACAACTTACCTGTTTAGAATTTCTGAAACATACCAGGCAAAAGTCTGAAGAAAATGTGGAAATAGATTATTTTGATTATGATCCTTTTATAGAAATTTTAGTTTTTTAATGAAAAATAATTTCATCACAATATTTGCCTAAAATTAATTTGGAAAATTTTTTAGAAGTAAAATGAAAACCCACAAAATGAAACCTTTTTTGTTTGCTTTGGTAGGAAAACAGACATTGGGTTCATTAGGAATTTAAACAGATAATTTTATCTTTCACTGTCTGACTTAAAATATAGAAAAATTATTATTAATAAAATTTAATTAAATATAGAAATTGTAATTCATACACAACTCTAGTTCTGTTACTGAATGGTAACCAGGAGCTATGTCTACTGTGAAATATGCATCTTAAATTTTCTAGATGAAACAGCTTCCGGAATAGTAACAATTTTGGTAGATCAGTCGCTTCCGGGGAAGAACCAAGTTTCAAAGGTTAGCCTTCCTAAACCAATCCCACCAATAAAATTATGCATAATAATCAATCCCTGTGACTTTAACTATCATAATGCTTAATCACAACAAAGTGGAGTGATTAAAATGCGACAGATTTAGTGTAGGCCTTCTACGTTTCCTCTCCAGCTACTGAAATCAATGGCTAAACTAAAGCGGTGGCCAACTGTTGGGAATGTGGATGACTTTCTGTTGTTTGGTTGGTTACGCCTAGCCTGGACACCACCAGTGGTGAAAATCGGAAGCAGGGTGGTGTAATACTCCCTCTACACTCCAGCATTGCAAACCCTGGCTGGATAGATATGGAAAAAGTCATCAGCTTCCCATGAACCGTTGAAGACCAAGCCAAGCAGTACAATGTTCAACTCTGATCTGTATTTTCAGAGGTTGATAAAGAACCATGTAAACCACTTAGTCCATATTTTTATATAAGACTATATTTTATGGTGATTCATCTTGCTATGAAAAGATATCTGCAGAAAAGTTAAACCAGAAATGCCCAGGTAAAACAAAGAACATACATATTTCAAATAGGTCTGAAGCTGATGAATGTGCCAAACTATTGTCAGTTAAAACTTGTTATGGGAGCTCATATCAGCTTTTAATGGATACAGACAGTGGTGCAGAGCAGAGCAAGTTGTGTTGATTTTCTGCTTGCAAAAATACCATTAACTATATTATAGAGTCTGAGCTGTGTTTCCCAAACAAAGAATTTATGACTACACCCCAGACTATGAGGAAAAAATAATTAAAGTCACATTATTTCTTCAAATACTCAGATTCCAAATGTTTGGTAACCAGCTGCCTGTTGTGGTAACGCTCCTACTTCTGCACAGAATTTGTATTCTAGACCTACATGAAATTAGTATACAAAACGAACTGAGTGAATGATTTGTTAGAAGAACTTTTTGTTGTGAAAATATAATGAATATTTCATGATTCAAATTCAAAGCAACTATAAATTTAAAATACCGAGTTTTGCTGTGGTGCATAAAAACTATTCATCATAACTGTTAAATACAAACCATATTCACTCCTGGTAAGAACCATAAATATGACAAGAAGTCCCAGAAAGTTGTAGTTATGGTTAAGAAGGAGTCTACATAATGAATACACTAAAATTCCTCCCAAATGTTTTAAATAATACTGTCTTTCTTGAGGATAGATTGCATTACATCTGCATCAAGATTTGCAAATCATTCAGGGTCACCAAAACTCAAACACTGTCATTGCATCCGTAAGGCAGTGTAATACTAAAGTATATTTAAAATTTGATTAAAAAAAGGAGGTAAAGACTATGTCTTACCAAGCCCTGTGCCAGTTTATTTGCAAGAATCTCCAAGCATTTTCGCCAGTGCACACACCAGGCCTTTCAACACAGTTTCTGCTCTTCAACAGACACTTTTGGAACAACAGACCTCTTGGTATCCAAAGGAACACTAAAGGAACACTATCCAAAGGAACGTAACACTAATACCATGGACTGTATTTCCACTGGAGTAAAGTATATGTTGCTGTTCTTGAGATCTATGCTGCTGAAAATACCCGATACTTCCTAAGCACAGTGGTGCATGAGTTCGTATGATGGCAAGAGTGATTTTTAAACTGCTTGGATAAATTTGATTTGATTGGTTAATTTATTCAGCGATATTACATTTTCCTCCAGTTCTTTTCTTACTATTGATTTATAGAACCACGTTTCTTGAAAGGAGACCTCTGCAACAGCTCTTTGTGCTTGTTTGAGCTCTTTTAAGACATAGGTATTTCAAGAGAAATTCAGTCGAGCTGAATTGCCCTATAAGCAATCCCATTGAGAAAGTGTGCAAAAATTAAATTAAATTAAATCACACAAATAACAGAAGTCGCTATCCCTGATCCACTGTGATGCTGGGCCCCATCCTATCTGAAAGAACAGCTCTGCAAGGCAGATGGATGGCAGCGTGCTATGGGCTCTGCAGAACAGTGCCACGCTCTGGGTTGTTTTACAGAAAAGGCTCCGACTGTGGCATCTTTCTCTTGTAAGGAGGGGGGCTGCCTGATCTGTCCATACAGACTGTGTAAAATTTTGGACAAGAGAGGAAATATTGTGGTTGCTGTAGTGGTTCAGAGCTATAGCAGACGCAAGGCTTGTAGGGCAGATAAGTCTTTCACATAGCCGGGACTCCAGCCTAAAACTCCAATTAGAAACCTCTAAAAAAATCGGCAGAGACCATGAAGCATGAACGTGAAACATCGTTCGTATTACTGAATTAATACACTAATTTTCAAAATGCATATGCCCAAATGTACTTACTTTATATGCTTTCAAAGACACTGTGTATACAGCTTGGATCCAGCCTTAACACAATTTGCAATGAGATAGCTAATGAGCTTCTGGTTTTGAACAACTTGACTCCATTTTCAAAAGATTAGACCCTCTGAGAATCACATTGTTCTTATTTTCATAAAGTGTTTGAATCTAGCTATTGTAAGGTTGCAAAATACTGCAGAATAGTCAGATCCAGAGATTATTTAATCAGTAATAAAATGTCATTGTAGGCAGCATAGCAGTACTTCCTAAATCCCTTGTTGCATGGTCGGCTTATTTCATTAGAATCTGTGCTGGCCATTCTCCAAAGATGCAGAACTAATGCTATCGGCAATTATCGGATTTTGTTAAGCACAGAGAATTCGACAAGCATAGTGTTAATGACTGAAGAATAGCTAAGCAAGCCCCTAATCTATCGCTCATTGCCTAAAAAAAATCAGGGCCCAGCCCTAACATACTTAGTTATGACTCAGATCAGAATAAATAGCTCTGCACCTTTTCTCCCTGTGTGGTGAACGTAATGCGTTGCTCGCTATTTTGCAGGTGATGGGCTTTTTACTGAAAAATCCTTTGCTGAGAAATAAGTAAGATTTGAACTGATTTTGAACAAGTAGGGGTATGATATCTACCTATCATGGTCATATTCCGGCCTGTTGGAAAAGCAATCTATTGATAGGAAAAAGAGAACATAATCTAGTCTAACTGTCATTAGAAATATCAGTGCCTTTTAATTAGCCCTTAGCAATCATAAGTCATCATGGTGTGTATTGTACTGTGTTGATAAAGCTGTGAGAGAAAAAACCCTGCAGCTAATAACTAGCTCTGAGTTCAGAATTACAGCATGTTCAGTGAAGCTTCTTGGATGTTGACACTTTCCAACAGCAACGGAGAGGTGGGTCCTGTGGCAGAAAGAAAGAGGTGAATTTGGACGTAACTGAATCTTGGCAAAGGATTTAAACTTTGCATTTGTAATTGTATTATTTATTTTAAATATATACATTGCATATTATAAAATTACAAATAAAACTATTGGTAATTCAAATATTTTCCTAAAGAAAAAGAGCTGAAAAATTTCTATTCTAGAGAATATAGAGCTGGTAGATGAATTTAAAATAATTTTGAAAACAAAAACTCCCACAGGGCATTTTTTTCTTACAAAGGGTCTCTTAACTGAACATTTAATATAGTTATTGATCAATCAAATTTAAAATCTTTTTACATTTCAAATTGCGTCATCGACACTAATTCTGATAGTGACAGCTAAGTTTGTTTTTCTATTGAAGAGGCCTGGTAATAAAACACAGCAGAAAAACAACATATGTATCCTGAAAATGCCTTTTTCCTGTATCTGCAGTCCATCAGGCCGAATTACCCTTCTCTTCTTCCACTGTATGATTAACAGGAGCCGCAGAGGACAGTATCAAAGATGAACAGTTTGGTTACTTTTGCCCTTCAGTGTCTTGGTCTCCATCATGCCATTATCTAATGACAGAGAACATTTTAATGGAAAATGGAAAACTGGTCGGGGGACCAACAAGGCAGGACACAGGCATGGTCATTAAGAACTGTTACTGGTGCCCATGGTGGAGAAAAAAAAAGTCCTATCTTCTCACATGTCCATCTGCAGCGGGCTTTGGGTAGCTGAAGTCGTCCTGTGTGGCCGTGTCATGGTTCAACCTCAGCCGGCAGTTAGAACTGAGCAGCTGCTCCCTCGCTCCTCCCAGATGGGATCAGGGAGAGAACTGGAAGAGTGAAGTGAGAAAAAACTCATGGGTTGAGGTAAAGACAGTTTCAGTTTAATAGGCGAAGCAAAAGCCACGCACACAAGCAAAGCAAAACAAGGGATTCATTCACAGCTTCCCATCGGCAGGCAGGTGTTCAGCCATCTCCAGGAAAGCAGGGCTCCATCACACCTAACAAATACTTGGGAATAAAAATGCCACCACTCTGAATGTCCCCCCCTTCCTTCTTCTTCTCACCGGCTTTATATGCTAAGCATGACATCACATGGTATGGAATATCCCTCTGGTCAGTTGGGGTCAACTGTCCTGGCTGTGTCTCCTCCCAACTTTTTGTGCCCCCCCAGCCTGCTCACTGGTGGAGCGGTGTGAGGAGGAGAAAAGGCCTTGACTGCTTAGCAGCAACTAAAAACATCAGTGTGCTATTCAGAAGTACACTATTTCT